>NC_057794.1:264105197-264467628 GCF_018294505.1 Triticum aestivum
GGAAGAACCACCCACAGCGGGGACGGGGGCTCGCCGGGGAGGTACCCCACTATCTATCTTAGGGTTCAGGGTGGGGGCGGGGGGCCTAGAGGGCTGGCCGGGGCGGCGGTGGCGAGTAGTTTTGGGGCGGCGAGGCAGCGCTGGGGCCGGCGGTTCGGACGGTGGGGGCTGGCGGCTCAGGGGGGGTGCAGGTTGAAGATGAACTGCAGGCCCTCCCTAAACTACATGTCAAGTGCCTCTCTGCTACCATTGCGTTCAGTTTCGACAGTAGCATTCAGATTCCACAGTAAATTTCAGTTTCGACAGTCAAGTTCAGAGTCAATAGTTTTTACCTCATCTGTTGTAGTCAGGTGGTTTTTGGTGATGTTAATTTTACATCCATTTACATCATCTATTGGAAATGCTATTAGAATCCCACTTGAGATTGACGATGTCTGTCTTGTGCTTCTTCAGCCTTGACGTCTTACGGCTCACCGGAGCTGCTCCAACGACAGAACGATCCATCACAACAGAGCAGTGCCCTGGACACCGTCTACAGATTCCTCAGATCTTCCTCCACACCTCCGACAGCCACCTCTGCCTCAACTGCTTCAGCGACCAACCCAATGATGCTGAGGTCGACATGGCTAGGACAAAGAGGTTGTACACTTGTTGCATCACTTATTACTATACATTCACATCGATCCATTAGGGCTATTTTGGTTCAATGGAAAAACATCAATCCACTGGTTGTTACCATCACTCTAAATTTCTGCATGCTCTCCTTACATAATCTCACCATATTTTTTTCGTATGCATGTCAGATATTGTACACAGTCATGTTGAACATGTAGAGAAAAATAGAAGAGTTTTGCGCGGCAATACAATGTCATGCAGACATCGCTCCATGGTGGGTTCAATGGCAAACCCTCCCCACCCCTCTCCAGATTGTAATCAAGAGGAAGATATCTGTTCTGAGGCGGATTCGGACATCGTTGACCACTCCTATTTACCCCCCAAGGTGTTTGCTCTACCTTGGCATGATGATGTTAGTCATATCATGCATATGTTGCCTTGCAGTGCCTACTTTTGACATCATATATGTCATGTGCTTAGTTTAGACATGTTCTGTAATGCCACCTGTTTAGTTTCTATATCATATATGGGAATTATGCAGTCTCATGTCTTTTAGCCAGCCATAATATATGTGAAATGTGCAATGCCATCCTGTTTAACCCGGCATCATATATTTGAATGATATCTTGCCCATCCTTTTCTTCATCACATTTCCATTTGTCGACAATGTTTGTACATTAAACTACTCTTCCTGTGAATTAGCCATTTGGGTGGGAGATGGAAAAATCTGGAGTGAAAGCAAGGCCTTCAGAGCAGACAGTGCTACCTGTCGAAGCAGGTCTCTTGTTAGGTCCCGATAGCTCCTTAGAGATGGATTCAGAGACAGATGACCAGTCCTATTCCCCCACTGAGGTGTATGCTCTAACTTGGTACGGTTATACTGCTCATATCATGCATACGGTGTCTTGCATTGCATAGTTTAGACATCATATACACAATATTCAACACCATGTTCTTAATTCAGACATCATATCAAATGCCCTCTGTTTAGCATATAAATCATATATGTGAATTAAATGATGCGATCCTGATTACTTAGATAACATGTAGGTGAATTATGTCAGGCGATCCTGTTTAGTTATTCATTATATCTTTGAATTATGTTATGCTATGCTATCCAGTTTAGATAGACATCATATATGTGAAATTATGTCATGCTATCCATTTTAGTTAAACAATATACATGTCAACTATTTCATGCCCTCTTTTTTCCACACTATCTATTGCATCTGTCTCTCATACAATGTCTGTACATTCAACTATGTTTCCTGTTTATCGGCTATTTGAATTGGAGCAGGTGATGCCAGTATCTAGCGGACTAAAAACACGGTCTTCAAATAAAACAGTGCTACCTCTTGGTGGAGATAGCACCCCGGTTGTACATGCACAAGAACCAGCCCTACCACACATAACCCAAACTCTCGCAGATTGTACCCCTACTACGATGGACAGAGAACCAGCTTCACCCAATCTAACCCCAACCCCAGCCGATAGTAACCCAGTTCCTGTTGACACAGCACCATCTCCACCACAGAGCTCCCAAACAAGAGCAGTTAGTAAGGCAGCTCCAGTGCCCAAAGGGCCAGTACTATCACGGCAAACCCCAACTCCACCAGTTAGTACGCCTATTCCTGTGGAGGAAGCATAACCAGCTAGTCGTAGTTTAGCATCTATCGCATTTGATCTTGTTAAATCGTATATGTGTATCTTCCCATCTTGGAAATATTATACTGAAGATGAAGGAAAATGCCAGTTGCAGGTGTTTGTCCAGGAGTTATGTGTAAGTAATGTTATTCATGGCAATTACTTTGCTTTGTCCCATACATCCTACCTCCATGATGGTTATAATACAGTAAATTTTCCCATTTTTCTCTATAGAGAAGGACCGATTTGGAAACTCAGGATGAGGTAACCTGTGCTAATACCTCTGCTATCTTCAAGAATTCTTGGTGGCAGTATCGGAATTACCTGAAGAAAACGTACTTCATCGGCAAAGAAACTCATCAAATTCCCTTACGTTCTCCTGAGACACATTTACTGGACGATGACTGGGAACGCCTTGTTCTATACTGGTCCCGAACCAAGAATGTGGTAAGGTCTATGAGCTCATTTTCTATTTTTAAGTATTATATTCTTGTGTCTTACTGTACTCTATTCATGTAGAACAAGCGCCTAAACCTGAAGAACAACTGTTCTAATTTAAGATTCCATTGCTACCATAGGACATAGATATATGTTTGTTTGATGCTTTTATTATGTACTAGTACTTGGCAATAGAAGACTTGGTAGTTTAATCCTGTCCACCTTACTAATGAACTGGTTCACCGAAATGAGTTTCATATACTATTACATGCTAAACTTGTTATGTGTCTGCTTGTTTCTTATTTTAGAATGCTGACAGAATATTAGGGAAGAGTGCCTTATTAAGCAACAGTAAAGGAAGTAATGTAGATAAGGTTTAGGATAGTGACACATCTTGTCTTGGTTTAGTGTTGGAGTTACTGGCCACTACCACTTGCACAAGCTATTCAAACTCACTGTCTGAATCAGTTCGGTTTGTTGAGTCTCAACTACAAGCTGAAAGACATCGATCAACTATGCTGCGATAAGAAGGGGAAGGACTGCGGAAGTCCCTGGAGCATTCAGATGCATACTTTCTGGTGCAACAGCAAGCGTTGGAGGATTTTAGCGCCAAACAGGACAAAGCTAATCAGCTTGCTAAGCTTATTGCCAGCATGGTGGATACCCAGGATAACGTTTCTTGAGCTCTTCTGAAGTTGTTTCAGTTATGCTCTTGTTTTGCTGCCACGTTTATTTGCACTGGTGGCCAATTTTGACGGCTAGTGTATATGATATGCTGCTTTGTACCCTATATTTGCACTGGTGGCGAACTTTGATGCCCAGTGGATGTAATATGTGGAATAGCCGTGATAGCCTAGCATTAGTTGCTTGCTTATTTATTTCCTTGTTGTGTTGTTTATTTGTTTGCTTGTAGTCATTGCAGCTCTTTTTCCGCAGTTAACTAGTGGCTGCAATAACCTATTTTTTTAAAACTAGGCCACAATAACCATGTGCTAATATTTACTGTAGTGACACTGGGCCTCCTACGGGCCGTAGAAACAGTGGGCCTTTTACGGGCCGTAGAAACAGTAGGCCTTCTACGGGCCGTAGAAACAATGGGCCTTCTACGGGCCATATCATCAATGGGCCTTATACGGGTCGTATGATCGATTGGCCAAACATGGGCCAATAACAGGCCGCATTATGGCCGTAAACGGTCTAGAGTTGGAATCGTCCGTTCATGGGCCGACCGTAACAGGCCATCGTTAATAGGCCGTATTTTATGACGCTATGAAAATGGCCCAACGTATTAACGGACCACAAACAGGACGACTGTAAACACGGGCTGAATTTGGCCCACAAGCAGAAAATGACAGTAACGGGTCGTAAGTAAACGAATGCTGGAAATGAGCCCAAGAATAAATGGGCTCTAAGAAGGCCGAAAGATAACATGGGCTAGAAACGGCCCAACGGAATAATGGGCCGTTAATGGGTATAAAGTGATACACTGTTCATTACGGGCCAGTTTCACCACGGGCCATTAATGGGTGTAAAGTGATACACTGTTCATTACGGGCCAGTTTCACCACGGGCCGTTAATAGGCCAAGAGTTACATAGGGCCTCATATGGGCCGAAAGACGTCATGGGCCATACATGGGCCAGAAGTGAAAACGGGCTGGAATCATATTGGATGGCCCAGATGACGCTACTGGTCCTAATTCAGATAGGGCGTAACGGGCCTTGGGTTAGCGGGCTGTAAATGGGCTATATGCGAACAGGCCGTTAACAGGCTTTCCATGGGCCGGCCCGCTAGCTTTTGACCAAGTCAAATGGGCCGGTCTTTTCACAGGAATGGGCCTCTGTTGGGCCGTGTCACGTGTCGACGTATCATAGGCGCCTATCTGACCAACTGACGAGCTGACACGTGTTTCGTCCGGCCAATAAGAATTTTACACGTGGAAATTTCCCATTGGTCGAGGCTATTAACGGGTTATCAGATCCAAAACCCGTCCTGATAGCTTAACGGCGTTCCGTTACGGTGGATGCCACGTGTCGGTCACCCTTGACGAAAGCACTTCTGTGATGCGTGATTTATCGTCATGGAAGTGGACACTTCCGTGATGATAATTTTGGTAATGTCATGGAACACTTCTACGACAGCACAGGTATGACTATCTTGGTTCTGTCATAAATTTGTCATGGATGTACATGCATGACAAAAAAAGCGACCTACTGTGACAAACACGTATCATCACGGAAGTGTATTTTTTTGTAGCGCTCCTCCGTATCCATCTGGTTGTGACCGTTGTTCATCCAGCGCTTGGTGTAGCCTTGGTTACGCCAACTCCTTCCACACGCAGATTCATTTTTGTGCACACCACCACAACATATTAGACCGTAATACCGGAGTTTCTGTGAGGTTTGTGTGCTTAGGTGTGCATGCATACTATTGTTGTGAGTAGCAGTAATATATGATGTTGCTTGATTATTTATATTATTTGTATGCTCTGTGTGTTTTTGTTTCCGTCATTTCTTTTGCTTCTTTCTTTGGGCCCTCGGTGTTACATATTTTTCCCTCATTAAAGTTGCTCGTCAACCGACAAATGGACCCAAAGAGTCAGCAAGGAATGCATATATTTGGAAATTCAGCTGAACAGAATGGAATTCTCAGCCGACCGGAGTGAAATGAGAAATATCTTATCGTGATGATGATAATCAAGTTTGCATTAATGTGCACTTCTCACAACAATACGGATAATCAAGTCACCCCCAGTGTGCACCCTTCATAGCAGAAATGATCAAATCAGCGAGAAGCTAAATTGTGTGCAAGATCAACGGCATATTCTCAGTCAAAGGTATAATTCAGATGCAAATGTTGGTTCTTCATTGAGGATGACTTTGAAACCCGGTATACCTAGAAGAAAGCAAGAATGTCCCATGTATTCAATATTCAGAGAGGAGGATAGTCCAGCAAAACCCCGTTTCGTACAAGTAATCAACAACAGAAATATTAAGACGATATACATATGTGGCATTCAGTCCGCCTATCACAAGGAGAAGCTTCTGGTGTAAGCAACCCCGTCTTTCCTCGGAAGCTACCGGAGAAGCTTCCAATGCAAGATTCCTCTATCTTCCTCAGTATGATACATGGATGACTTCCCATGCAAGGTACTTTGTCTTCTGCAGTAAGGAACCGCAAAAAGCTTCCGGTATAGGGTATCAAGTTTTCCCCTAGCAAGTCTTTAAGGGGGGAAGCTTCTGAGGCATGATATCCATTCTTCCTCAGCAAGATAGTCTGATGGATTACAGCATAAGTCATCCAATCTGCCTCAATACGGCATTGGTGCAAGATAGTACACTGTAAATTGACAACATATGGCAGTGAATCCCAAGAACCAGATCCGCAACCGTTTGGTCAGAAGCAAGAATCAGTCAGAACACCAGTCTGCCTCGGGAATCAGATTCTCAAATATATGCGAAGGAAGCCATAAATACACCTTAGTGTGCAAAGGACTATGAAGATTTATGACAACAGTGAGCCCTGTACAAGTACCTGTGAACCTGGAATATGATCCTGATGATCCCTTGTCTACTTTTCTCTGGTGACGGCACCACGCCTGTGTTCTGAGCTGTTTTTGGCCGACCAGGGTGGATGCCGACTTTATTTTTCTCTATTCAACAACGGTCACGAGTTCTCGGTTGCTTTCCGACCGTCTCATACAGCTGATGAGTTTCTTTTTGTGACAGTGGCCCTTTGCTCTGAGCTATTTTTCGGCCGTCTTAGGGAACTGCCACTTTCTTCTTATCAACAGGGTCTCATGCTCCGAGCAATTTTTCGGCCGTCTTGAGCCGTGGTTGAGTTATTTCAGTGATGTCCTAGATCTGAGTTGTAAAGACCATTCAGGTGGCTACTGATTTATTTGTCAATTTCTTGCAAGGGTTCAGATGATCATTTCCCTACGGTTAAGACTCGAGAGACAATGAACCTGCCATTTAAATGATGTTACCATATCAGGAGATGAGGATAAAAATATGCCTGCCGGAATATTGCACCCGATGGTATCTATGGTCACACGAAGAAGCAATTTGACCAAGCTCTTTCAGCTAAGGATCCAGACAAAGAAAATAGTAATGAAGGAGCAAGATTGATAATTGTTACATGACCCACATGGCACAGATACCCTGGACAGTCTGAGTCACTATGGATCGCCATGAATATTCATCAAAGGGGTCTACTCAATTTTGGTAAAGACTCCATATCAAGGAAAGACCCGCTCAGTTAATGGTATATGCTCAGATTTGTCGGTATTAAATATCTGGGTGTTGAGTCAAACCAAAGGTAAATTCAATGACTTGATTCCAGCAACTATGGTAAAGCATCACACAACCTTCTATCCTTATGGATATACCGACAGAATGAATGATTTGTATGAGGAATAACAGTCTCGAAGCATGTGCCCTCACTTATGGGAATCAACAAAGGATATCCTGTCATGAACAAAATCCTTTTTGTCTGAAACTCCGTCAGTCAAGGATGAGGATATTATCATATAAGATCATACCCTTATGCTGATCACATCAGGCGACAATCAAATATTTGGTATGAATCTGAAACTCAAAGCAGCGGAGTCAGTCAAGATGATTTAGAAACTCCGCGAGAAATCAGTATCAGTCAGATGAACAGTTATGATCCACAACACTATTTTGAGCTCGGAGGAAATGCATCTATTTGAGCAACCCAATGCAAGGAGTAAGAGCTTGGGCGTTCATTAGGAAAAATTTGATCACCAATTCATGGAAGTTTGTCAGTACAGCCACAGCAATCGTAAATCACTCTCAAATTTGTGAGATGGGCATATATTTCAGTCATGATAACAAATCACACTCAGCTAAGTCAGCAGATACGAAATGAATTGGAGCTAGTATAGGAATGAAATGTGAGGTAAGATCTGTCAGGATACGGATACGGTGAAGCAAACCACCCAGAGCCCGTCAGGTAAGTCAGATGCATAATTTAATGGGAACAATCAATAAAGGAAAAAGGATATCCGAGTTGGAAAACGGTCTCCTTAGGTCAGTATATGCATACTTGTTCCCTGAGCAACCAAATCTCGAGGACGAGATTTCTTTAAGGGGGGAAGAGTTCTCACAGCCTGATTTTTTACCCTTTCTTTTTCTTTTGATTTTCTGAAGTTTTTGCTTGAGTTTTTTTCCATGGCTATGTGGTCTGGAAATTGAATAAGATGACCTCTTCTTTCTTTCCAGAGTGGCTTGTCATCCTCAAAACATTCCCAAGACCTTGTCATTTCCATCCTTGACCTAACCTAATATTCTTTTTATTGGGAATATTCCTTTTTCTATTAAAGGAATAACCCTTTAAGCCCTAGGTTGTGAAGCAACCTATATTTCCATCACTCCCAAAATTCCCAAATAATTATCATAAATTGTTTGGGTCATATCTTCCTCAAATATGGCAAAATATTTCATTGGCCATGTTTCCCATCATGCTCAATTAATTCCTTTCCTAATATGTCCTGAATGGCAGATTGTGAAGCAAGTGCCATTTATCTTTGCCCAATTGTCCCCAAACTTTTTGGACACTTTTTCCTATCCATATAATTGCCCCATGCCAAAATTCAACTGAATTTGCCTAGTAAATATTCCTGAGCAATTTTTCAAAGTTCCTGCCTGAGGGAAATGATTGTGGAGTACAAGCTAGGCATATCCAAATGAGTCGAATTTTTGCAAGATCCTTCATATGATCCAATCATGACACTCCATCAAATATGAGCTCATGTAACTCATCTAGGTGAGCCCAGCTCCAAATCTTAGTTTCTGGTCAAATTTTCCTTCTGTGAAGCAACTATATTTTATATTGCTTCACTTAAGCTGAAACTTTTCTAGGAAATTCTCCTATCCATATAAACACTCTCCACAAACATTTGGCTCAATCAATTACATCATTTGCCCTGTGCAATTTTTCCAAGTTTTAGTCCGGAGCAAAGCTATATGAAGCAAGTGCTATTTTGGTTCATCCAAATGGCCTAAAACTTTTTGAGAATCTTCATGCCTTCAGATAATTGGGCCATGCCCAAATTCATCTCAATCCCAATTAATATGTGGGTGCTACTTCATGTTTTGTATTTCTGTCCAGTCTTGTGGTTTCTACAGCAACCACTAGCTAAACTCCTCTTCTTGTGTTGACACTTTGCCATCTTAATCACCATAGCTTGTGATCATCACCAAACAGATTATTTACCACGTTACCAAGCTGGTGTCACCACAGCAAGTTACAAACACCTTCCTGTTGATTTACTTTGGAGCTAAGTGCAAAACTCTTCTTTGCCCCTGGACCCAATTATTTCTTCATTTAGACTCAGGGCATGACGTTCTATCGACTGGACATGGTCGGCCACGCCAAAGCGTGATGCTTGCGCCAGTGCACGTGGTGATCTTGCTTGCATCATGGCTAAACGCGTGCTCTGGCTTGTTCCGACCACTATGCTCGTCCACTCCCTCCTCGTCTCGATCTCAAACGTTGTCCAGGAGCTCGCCCGTGCTCGACTGCATCACCCTGCGTCGTGATAAGTCTCCAATGTATCTATAATTTTTGATTGCTCCGTGCTATATTATCTATTGTTTTGGACTATATTGGGCTTTATTTTCCACTTTTATATTATTTTTGGGACTAACCTATTAACCAGAGGCCCAGCCCAGAATTGCTGTTTTTTGCCTATTTCAGTGTTTCAAAGAAACGGAATATCAAACGGAGTCCAAACGGAATAAACCTTTCTGGAACGTGATTTTCTTCCCGAATATGACCCAAGAGACTTGGACCCTACGCCAAGGAAGCTTCGAGGTGGGCACGAGGTAGGGGGCGCGCCCTATACCCCCAAGCGCGCCCCACCCTCATGGGCCCACCGATGATCCACTGACGTACTTCTTCCTCCTATATATACCTACATACCCCCAAACGAACAGGGACAGAGCCAAAAACCTAATTCCACTGCCGCAACTTTCTGTATCCACGAGATCCCATCTTGGGGCCTGTTCCGGAGCTCCGCCGGAGAGGGCCGTCATCACGGAGGGCTTCTACATCATCATAGCCTCTCCGATGAAGTGTGAGTAGTTTACCTCAGACCTTTGGGTCCATAGTTATTAGCTAGATGGCTTCTTCTCTCTTTTTGGATCTCAATACAAAGTTCTCCCCCTCTCTCGTGGAGATCTATTCGATGTAATCTTCTTCTTTTTGCGGTGTGTTTGTTGAGACCGATGAATTGTGGGTTTATGATCAAGTCTATCTATGAATAATATTTGAATCTTCTCTGAATTCTTTTATGTATGATTAGTTATCTTTGCAAGTCTCTTCGAAATATCCGTTTGGTTTGGCCAACTAGATTGGTAGTTCTTGCCATGGGAGAAGTGCTTAGCTCTGGGTTCGATCTTGTGGTGTCCTTTCCTAGTGACAGAAGGGGCAGCAAGGCACGTATTGCATCGTTGCCATCGAGGATAACAAGATGGGGTTTATTTCATATTGCATGAATTTATCTCTCTACATCATGTCATCTTCCTTAAAGCATTACTCTGTTTTTAACTTAATACTCTAGATGCATGCTGGATAGCGGTCGATGAGTGGAGTAATAGTAGTAGATGCAGAATCGTTTTGGTCTACTTGTGACGGACGTGATGCCTATATACATGATCATGCCTAGATATTCTCATAACTATGCTCAATTCTGTCAATTGCTCAATAGTAATTTGTTCACCCACCGTAGAATACTTATGCTCTTGAGAGAAGCCACTAGTGAAACCTATGGCCCCCGGGTCTATTCTCATCATATCAATCTCCATCACTTTAATCTTGCTTTGCTTTTTTACTTTGCCTTTACTTTTCACTTTGCATCTCTATACCAAAAATACCAAAAATATTATATCTATCAGATCTCACTCTCGTAAGTGACCGTGAAGGGATTGACAACCCCTAATCGCGTTGGTTGCGAGTAGCTATCGTTTTGTGCAGGTACGAGGGACTTGAGCGTGGCCTCCTACAGGATTGACACCTTGGTTCTCAAAAACTGAGGGAAATACTTACGCTACTCTACTGCATCATCCTTTCCTCTTCGGGGAAATCCAACGCAAGCTCAAGAGGTAGCAAGAAGAATTTCTGGCGCCGTTGCCGGGGAGTCTACGCAAAAAGTCAACATACCAAGTACCCATCACAATCCCTATCTCTCGCATTACATTAGTTGCCATTTGCCTCTCGTTTTCCTCTCCCCCACTTCACCCTTGCCGTTTTATTCGCCCTCTCTCTCTATCCTCCCTCTCTATTTGCCTCTTTTTGCCCGCTTGCCTTTTGTTTGCTCGTGTGTTGGATTGCTTGTTTGTCGTGATGGCTCAAGATACTACCAAATTGTGTGACTTCACCAATACCAATAATAATGATTTCCTTAGCACTCCGATTGCTCCTCTTGCCAATACTGAATCTTGTGAAATTAATACTGCTTTGTTGAATCTTGTTATGAAAGGTCAATTCGGCGGCCTTCCTAGTGAAGATGCCGCTACTCATCTGAATAGCTTCGTTGGTTTATGTGATGTGCAAAAGAAAAAAGATGTCGATAATGATGTCGTTAAATTGAAGCTATTTGCTTTTTCTCTTAGAGATCGTGCTAAAGCTTGGTTTTCATCTTTGCCTAAAAATATTATTGATTCTTGGAACAAGTGCAAATATGCTTTTATCTCTAAGTATTTCCCTCCCGCTAAGATCATCTCTCTTAGAAATGATATTATGAACTTTAAGAAACTTGATCATGAACATGTTGCACAAGCGTGGGAGAGAATTAAATTAATGATACGTAATTGTCCTACTGATGGTTTGAATTTTTGGATGATTATACAAATTTTTTATGCCGGATTGAATTTTGCTTCTAGAAATCTTTTAGATTCGGCCACGGGAGGCACTTTTATGGAAATCACTTTAGGAGATGCTACTAAACTCCTAGATAATATTATGGTTAATTATTCTCAATGGCATACTGAAAGATCTTCTAATAAAAAAGTGCATGCGATAGAAGAAATCAATGTTTTGACTGGAAACATGGATGAACTTATGAAATTATTGGCTACTAAGAGTGTTTGTTTTGATCCTAATGATATGCCTTTGTCTACTTTGATTTAGAATAACAATTAATCTATGGATGTGAATTTTGTTGGTAGGAATAATTTTGGTAACAACGCTTATAGAGGGAATTTTAATCCTAGGCCATATCCTAGTAATCCTTCTAATAATTATGGGAATTCCTGCAACAACTCTTATGGAAATTATAATAAGATGCCCTTTGAATTTGAGAATAGTGTTAAAGAGTTTATGAATTCACAAAAGAATTTTAATGCTTTGCTTGAAGAGAAATTGTTTAAAGTTGATGATTTGGCTAGGAACGTTGATAGAATTTCTCTTGAGGTTGATTCTTTAAAGCTTAGATCTATTCCTCCTAAGCATGATATCAATGAGTCTCTCAAAGCCATGAGAATTTCCATTGATGAGTGCAAGGAAAGAACTGCTAGGATGCGTGCTTCCAAAGATGCCTTTATTAAAGCGTGTTCTTCCAATTCCTATGAAAATCAAGATGAAGATCTAAAAGTTATTGATGTGTCTCCTATTAAATCTTTGTTTTGCAATATGAATCTTGATGACACTGAATATGATCTTCCTTTACCTAGAAGGCGTTCTAAAAATTCGAAGTATTTAGATCTTTATGATGAAATTGATGAAAGTGGGATTGAAAGAAATAAAAATCTAGATGTTGCTAAACCCACTATATTGGATTTCAAGGAATTTAATTATGAAAGTTGATCTTTAATTGATTGTATTTCCTTATTGCAATCCGTGCTAAATTCTCCACATGCTTATAGTCAAAAGAAAGCCTTCACCGAACATATTGTTGATGCCTTGATGCAATCTTATGAAGAAAAGCTTGAGTTAAAAGTTTCTATCCCTAGAAAACTCTATGATGAGTGGGAACCAACTATTAAAATTGAAATTAAGGATCATGAGTTTTATTCTTTGTGTGATTTGGGTGCTAGTGTCTCCACTATCCCCAAAACTTTGTGTGATTTGCTAGATTTCCGCGATTTTGATGATTGCTATCTAAACTTGCATCTTGCGGATTCTACTATTAAGAAACCTATGGGAAGGATTAATGATGTTCTTATTGTTTCAAATAGGAATTATGTGCCCGTAGATTTCATTGTTCTTGATATAGATTGCAATCCTTCTTGCCCTATTATTCTTGGTAGACCTTTCCTTAGAACGGTTGGTGCGATTATTGATATGAAGGAAGGGAATATTAGATTTCAATTTCCATTAAAAAAGGGCATGGAAAACTTTACAAGAAAGAAAATAAAATTTCCATATGAAACTATCATGAGAGCCACTTATGGATTGCCTACCAAAGATGGCAATACCTAGATCTATCCTCGCTTTTATGCCTAGCTAGGGGCGTTAAACGATAGCGCTTGTTGGGAGGCAACCCAATTTTACTTTTATTCCTTGATTTTTGCTCCTGTTTAGTAATAAATAATTTATTTAGCCTCTGTTTTGGTTGTGTTTTTTGTGTTTAATTAGTGTTTGTGCCAAGTAGAACTGTTGGGAAGACTTGGGGAAAGTCTTGTTGAACTTGCTGTAAAAAACAGAAACTTTAGCGCTCACGAGAACTGCTGTAATTTTTATTTGGAAAGTGATATTTAGTTAATTCTTTTTGAAGAATATTAATAGATAAATTCCTCACGTCCACCAATTTATTTTAGAATTTTTGGGGTTCCAGATCTTGCACTAGATACAGATTACTACAGACTATTCTGTTTTTGACAGATTCTGTTTTTCGTGTGTTGTTTACTTATTTTGATGAATCTATGGTTAGTAAAATAGTTTATAATCCATATAGAAGTTGGAATACAGTAGGTTTAACACCAATATAAATAAAGAATGAGTTCATTACAGTACCTTGAAGTGGTCTTTTGTTTTCTTTCTCTAACGGAGCTCACGAGATTTCTATTGAGTTTTGTGTTGTGAAGTTTTCAAGTTTTGGATGAATTCTTGTGATGGATTATGGAACAAGGAGTGGCAAGAGCCTAAGATTGGGGATGCCCATGGCACCCCCAAGATAATCCAAGGACACCAGAAAGTCAAAGCTTGGGGATGCCCTGGAAGGCATCCCCTCTTTCGTCCACTTCCATCGGTAATTTACTTGGAGCTATATTCTTATTCACCAACATGATATGTGTTTTGCTTGGAGCGTCTTGTATTATTTGTGTCTTTGTTTGTTAGTGTGCCACAATCATCCTTGCTGTACAAACCTTTTGAGAGAGCCATACATGAATTAGAATTTGATAGAATACTCTATGTGCTTCACTTATATCTTTTTGAGCTAAGTAGTTTTGCTCTATGTGCTTCACTTATATCTTTTTGAGCTAAGTAGTTTTGCTCTATGTGCTTCACTTATATCTTTTTGAGCTAAGTAGTTTTGCTCTATGTGCTTCACTTATATCTTTTGAGCTCTATAATTTTGCTCTATGTGCTTCACTTAGATCTTTTAGAGCACAGTGGTGGATTTGTTTTAAAGAAACTATTGATCTCTCATGCTTCACTTAAATTATTTTGAGAGTCTTAATAGCATGGTAATTTGCTTAATAATAACATGATTGGTATTCAAGATTTGTAAAACTTTCTTTTGAGTGCACGCGCTACCCTGATCAGGTAGGCGGACATAAGCCTTGTGTGCCCGTTGTTGTTATGGTACCTTGTCCCCGTTTGGGACCGTTTATGTTTTGCCACGACGGTGGTCGTTGGTGTCTTTGGTAGGCACGGGGCCACCCATGACTTAGCCCAAAGGGGAGTTGGTCGGAGTCGCCGGGAGAGTGTCATGGCAGTAGGACGGTTTTGTCTGAACGCCGTTGGTCCATCCGAATGGGAGCGCGAGGCCATGGGTTTCGTGTGTGGGTACAGTGTGCTAAGCTCTATAGAGTGTATACTAAATCTATTGATAGCCGTGCCCGGGGATAAGGGCCAGTTCGTAGTTGGTCACACTATGGGTCAACAGTAGTAATTATAATAATAATGTACTTAATAACAACCCTGGTTCGATGATGAGATAAGTTGGTTATGTGATCCATGGATGATCACCATTTGGTTAAGAGGTAGCCCGTTGAGCCAAGAGTGGTTCCATTTGTGATCCGTGAAATATCACCGTGGTATCGAGGATACCGAGTTGTTGGATATTCATGATGTTGTGCGAGAATCGTGGGTAAAGATCAAGATCCTTGTGGTAATTTAATGATTACTACGGTATTGTTTATACCAAGATTGATTTGATCCTGAGATTATCGTGTGATGTTCGAGGTTGGTAAGTGATGCATGTGATGGTTACGAGGTAACCCGAGCAGAATAAATGGTGCATATAGTGTCATCATGTTGCATGCTAGTATCGTCAGATTTATATGTTTATGCCATGCTCATGTTGTTCCAACTTATCATGTCCATGTGGTTCATGCCATGTTATTCTGATGATCTCATGATAATTCATGCTTAACCTGTAAATGCCATGATGTTGTTTGTCTTGATTGCTCTTGGTTGCTGTGAGCTTGCAAGTACATTCATTGTACTGACCTGGCCTGTCTTACCAGTTTGCAGGTCATGCCAGATTTGATTGCTTGTTTGTCGTGGATTCCTTATTTGCGAGCTAGGATAAGCGCTCCGGCCAGAGTCCCTACGGAGTGGAGTTCATCACCATCGTCGTTGTTCTGCTGCTAGAGTTATTCCACTGCTTCATGTTATTCTGCTGCTTGCATAGAGCAACCATGGCGGGCGTAGTGTAGCTGTGCCGATGTAATCCCTTTGTACCATATAGATTATAATAAAGAGCTGATTTGTTCTATGCTAAGCAGTGCCATATTCCAGAAGACTTCTCCTCGATCTCTGGGCTAGAATATGGGGCGTTCCGGTTTCTCTGAGCCGGGGTGCCATAGTAACAGGAGGACTTGGCGTTGTATCCCAACCTCTTACAACTAAAACCGGATGTGTGTTAAGACACACCCAGATAAGAGACATATATAACCGATGATCGCTTTCTCTCAGGAAGTCGAGGAGAGGATGTCCGGGTAGGTTTATTTCTATATGTCGTTACATGATGTTACCATATAAGCTCCTGTAGGATCGAAAGCATGTCTAGAGGGGGGTGATTAGACTACTTGACCAAATAAAAATCTAGCCTTTTCCCAATTTTAAGTCTTGGCATATTTTAGCAACTTAGCACAAACAAGTAATCAACCTACACATGCAATTCTAAGAGTATAACAGCGGAATGTAAAACAATTGCATATGAAGGTAAAGGGAGGAGTTTGGAGGGAGAAAACACAATGTAGACACGGAGATTTTTGGCGTGGTTCCGATAGGTGGTGCTATCGTACATCCACGTTGATGGAGACTTTAACCCACGAAGGGTAATGGTTGCGCGAGTCCACGGAGGGCTCCACCCACGAAGGGTCCACGAAGAAGCAACCTTGTCTATCCCACCATGGCCATCGCCCACGAAGGACTTGCCTCACTAGGGTAGATCTTCACGAAGTAGGCGATCTCCTTGCCCATACAAACTCCTTGGTTCAACTCCACAATCTTGACGGAGGCTCCCAAGTGACACCTAAAAAATCTAGGAGACACCACTCTCCAAAAAGGTAATAGATGGTGTGCTGATGATGAACTCCTTGCTCTTGTGCTTCAAGTGATAGTCTCCTCAACACTCAACTCTCTCTCATAGGATTAGATTTGGTAGAAAGATGATTTGAGTGGAAAGCACCTTGAGGAAGGCTAGAGATCAAGATTTATGTGGTTGGATTGGAATATCTTGACCTCAACACAAGTGTAGGTGGTTCTCTCTCAGAAAATGTATGTTGGAAGTGTAGCCATATTCTGATGGCTCTCTCCTCGAATGAAGAGTGGGTGGAGGGGTATATATAGCCTCCACACAAAATCTAACCGTTGCACACAAATAACCAAACTCGGTGGAACCGAATCATATAACTTGGTGAGACCGATTCAGTTCAAAATGTGAACGTTAGGATTTTTGGTGGGACCGATATGTCAACTCGGTGGAACCGATTCCATTAGGGTTAGGGCATAACATAATCTCGGTGAGACCGATTACACAAACTCGGTGGGACCGATTTTGGTAATATGCAAACAGAGAATTGGTCAGGCAAACTCGGTGGGACCGATTCGCTCATCTCGGTTAGACCGAAATGTTATGAAGGAGAAACAGAGAGTTTGCATTCACTACAAAAAAATACACTTCCGTGATGATACGAGTTTGTCACAATAGGTCACTTTTTTTGTCATGCATGTACATCCATGACAAATTTATGACAGAATCAAGATAGTCATACATGTGCTGTCGTAGAAGTGTTCCATGACATTACCAAAATTATCATCACAGAAGTGTCCACTTCCATGATGATAAATCGTGCGTCACAGAAGTGCTTTCGTCAAGGGTGACCGACACGTGGCATCCACCGTAACGGAACGCCGTTAAGCTATCGGGTCGGGTTTTGGATCCGATAACCCGTTAACAGCCCCGACCAATGGGGATTTTCCACGTGTAAAATCATCATTGGCTAGAGGAAACACGTGTCAGCTCGTTAGTGGGTCAGATAGGCGCCTGTGATATGTCGACACGTGGCACGGCCCAACAGTGGCCCATTTAGCTTACAAAGCCGGCCCATTTGACTTGGTCAAAAGTTAACGGGCTGGCCCATGAAAAGCCTGTTAACAGTCTCTTCGCAAATAGCCCATTTTACGGCCCGTTAACTCACGGCCCATTAGGCCCTAAAGGAAATCGGCCCAACAACGTCATGTGGGTCGTCGAATATAATACCAGCCCATTTCACTTTCGGCCCATGTATGGCCCACGACGTCTTTCGGCCCATATGAGGCCTTCGTATCTTTCGGCCCATTACAGGCCCACGGTGACTCTAGCCCATAATGAACAGTAATTTTCTTTATACCCGTTAACGGCCCGTGATTTACATGGGCCGTTTCCAGCCCGTGTTAGCTTTCGGCCTATTGAAGGCCCATACGTTCTTGGGCTCCTTTTCGGCCCTCGATTACTTCCGGCCCGTTACTGGCCTGTTCCCCTAATGGGCCAAATTCAGCCCATGGCATGAGTCGGCCCGTTACTGGCATGTTCCACTAATGGGCCAAATTCGGCCCATGGCAAGAGTTGGCCCATTACTGGCCTGTTACCCTAATGGGCCAAATTCGGCCAATGGCAAGAGTCGGCCCGTTTCTGGCCTGTTAACCCGTTGCGTCATTTCTGGCCCGTCCTATATTCTGGCCCATTAACGACCCGTTATGCCTGTGACAGAATTAAGCCTTTGCTGTCCTACGGCCTGTTAACGGCCTGTTACCGTCCTAGGCCGATACCAATTACGCCCGATTATGGCCCATGTAGACCCATTTATCCGACGGCCCGAGGCCCACCGATTACAGGCCCATTTATCGACGGCCCGTAGGAGACCCATGGATCCAACGGCCCATATATGGCCCATGGTAGTTGCGGCCACTAGCAAACCAGGGAAAAAGAAGACTAGGAAATAAATAAGGCTGAAACTAATGCTAGGCTATTAAGGTGATTGCATAGATTACATCCACTCGACATCAAAGATCGCCACTAGTGCAAATATAGGGAACACCCTACACTATACAAAAATGGCTTGTTGTTTTCTTCAGGCGGTGGCTGCACATTAAGAATAAATTTTGTATCGCACCAAAACAAATTACAACTATATAACAAAAGGAAGGTTGGCATAAAACTTAACAGTCTAGCAGATAAATGCACCACCAAAAGTTCAGAAGCTCAGTTCATTTGACCTGACTGTTATGTTTTCATGTTGTATTATCCGATGGAGCACCATAACCCTAGCCTTCATTTCCCCTAGGCTCCTGAACAACATAGCAAATGTATGATAGTATGGTTTCAAAACCATGCATATCTTGACGACATTGAGCAATGTTTCTCCTTGTTTCACAAAGGGTTTTGTTAGGGAATGGACTTGTGTCTGGAGCGCAGATACAACATTGCTTTAAGCTTGCATATCTTGATCATGAGGCAGTTTGGACGATATTTCCTTAACAACCAACCCAGTATTACACAGGAACGTGCTTTTGGCACTGTTAGTGGACAGGTACTGACCCACTGCAGCAAGAGCTGACATTGCGGTTATAGTTGCCTCGCCACCTTCAGAAGGTGGCGGTTCCACCATTTTTTCCATAGCTCGCTGAAAAGTTGAGGTTTTACATTAGTAGTACCAGAACAGAAGATATTAAGGAGGTAGCAAAACCAAACAAAATAGCTTTGGTCTATATACAGAACTTATTCTGGTGAACCCTTGTAAAATATTAGTTGTATTTTATTGCAAAGTACATAATAAAACCAGGTTCCAAACATATGACCATGTACCATCGCTAATGTATTGTCTATTTCTTCACATCGTATTGAGGGCTAAGGATAAAGAGACGAAGTTTATAATACGGTAAGCATAGTATGACGCCATTCATATCACAAAACAACTGAGAACAGACAAACAGGCAATTGTAACATTGCGTGGGCATGTCCAGCACGGAACTAGATTACGGGTCAAGATCAAAGGAACATCACTCCTCTCTTTTAAACCTTGTAAGGTGCAATGATACGCTAAGACAATTGTGTATAAAATTGAAAAGAGTAATAGACATTGGCTGCAAACCATGCAGTTCAAGGCACAAGTCAGAGTAAGTAGTAGTTAAAAGGCATGAGGATTAAGGACTTACAACAGCGGCTTTGACTGGTGTAGTCATGCCCTTCTTCTTGCTGGTGTGACAGTCCTTGAAGATTTCCACATCATTTGGTTCAGGTACTTTTTGGTCCTTGCGGGCTTTCCTATGCATTTGGAACAAGTCAATATAGATCTGATAATATGGTACAGCGAAAAGAGTGAGATAGCAGCTAATTACAAGAGCCTCGCACTGTGCAATATAGCTACGAGATCCTGTCGTCTGTTCGAATTTCACCGCACGGTTGGCCTTGTTCTTTGAATAGTTCACCTACAAGAAGATAGATTTGTGTGGCACATGCGTAAATAGGACTTCAACATGTGATCTGATGACATATATATAATGTACCTGATACTTTAGATCAGATCAGTGTTAACAAGGCCTCTCCAGTCTTCATCAGATATATTTTCCACAGGAGATGTTTGGGCAAGTTCACTGTTAGCCTTGCCTTCAAAGTGAGTTTTCCTCAAGTTATACCGATACTGTCACAGAGCAGACTTGAAAACATGGGTGCAAGCTTGTCTGGTTGCATCATCTTGGCTATCCAACTTGAACCTCATATGTTGAAAATTATGGGAGTCCCATTATCAGCAACCTAGAAAGTATTGGACAGAGCAAGACGATATTACTAGTTTCCATACATAACCATACTTATAGATAAATGGTCGAGGAAGATGTTGAATTGGGTTTCGTCTTGGTCATTCCTATTCTGAATCCATGTTGGGAGGATACGTACATGACACCTAACAGCAACCGCTGCCTCTGATACTAACTTGGCTGACTCTGTAGCATCACGTGGCCTTTTTAAACCTGCCTCAAAATGGATCTCCATTCTTCCTCCTCTAGATTTAGTTAACCTATGGAGCATTATCCCTGATGTTTGTTTCCTCTTGCGCCTAGGTGCTAGTCCAACAACAAACATAGGAAGTGTTAGTGTACATCAAACTGTGAGACTACATATAAAGAAGCATGCAACTGTAACTTGACTCCAGCAACTACCTCCTTGCTGTTGAAGCTCACAAGGTTCATCTGATATTGCCAACTCGTCTTGTGTCAAGAGTGCTTGGGAAGTAGTGTCAGGTGGCAAGGGAGCTTGGGAACATGTTGCTAGCTCAGTTGACGCACGAGTACGTCGTGCAGCTGGTAGTACTGTGGTAGGTGTTGCAAGAACTAGGGTTGTCTCTGCTTGTTTGGTGGCAGCTATTTGTTTCTGTTTATCTTTTTTTGCAACTCGTGTAGCATGGGATGTCATGTTTGTAGAATTTTCTGCTGGACTTTGACCTTCTATTGCACCATCAGTACCAGCAGAATCTGCAGGATTCATCCGCTTCTCATTCCCTGCCATTCTATGTTTCTTCCTCTTTCTCTATGCCATGTTAAGTCAAGCCGACAAGAAAAACGAATAACAATTTAGTTCTTCAGAACAAATTGATGCGTGATGCAGATGAACTGAACTTTGATGTTAGACAACCACATGATAGGAGGATGTAATATGTATGAAAAACAGGACGGGAGAGATAACCAAAACTATGATGTGTAAACTAAGAAGAAGACATTTCATCAAATTAGAAGCAATGCAATGGAAGGTAGACACCATATGAAAGATGCTACAAATATCGCTCTGCCAAGTTAACAGTGTCTCATCATAAATGGCGTTTAAACAAATGTGAAGCAGTACAAGAAATAAATCATATGCAAGATGCAAACAACATCACACTACCATGTTAGAGGTCTCTCGTCATTAGTGCCATTGCATATTCACAGCTTATGACGTGTAAACTAAGGAGAAGGCATTTCAACAAATTAGAAGCAATGAAAGCTAGACACCTTATGAAAGATGCAATGAATATCACTCTACCAAGCTAAAACTGTCTCGTCATAAGTGCCATTTCAATAAATTAGTAATACAAGCTAGAAAAGAATGTGAGATGTAACCTTTGTCACACTCTGAAGTCAAACATGTTTTATGATAAGTGATTGTTGCAGGTTACACAATAGTAGTAATTTGATGTAACAACATGGTGTGATAGACAGATATTGTATGTTCTAGAAACAGGAACACGTGTCTTATTCAAGTATAATGTGTAAAGTAAGCAGATGGAATTCAACAAAATTAGAAGCAATACAAGCTAGACATCACACATAACATGCAACCACATATAACAGTGCCAAGTTAGAGGGAGCACCGGTGATGCTGCACTAGGGGAGATGTGCTCATCATAAAGACAGCTTTGTTGAGTGTCTATGCATGTGTTGTCTTGGAAATCATCTTGGGGGTGTGGAGGAGTAGAAACTGTAGAGGACCTCCGTTCGGAAGGAGCACCTTTATCCGCTGCCTTGCTAACTTCCTTCCGCTTTATTGATTTTGAATTGTCAAGTAAAACCAATAAGAAAACGCAATAAAATTCTCTCTTCAGAACTCATTCATGCATGATACTGACAATCACTACTTTGATGTAAGGCAAACACATGATACCAGGATGGAATATGTACGAAAAATAGGACGGCATGGCATGTTCACAACTGTTTGTGTAAACTAAGAAGAAACCATTCCAGCAAATAAGAAGCAATGCAAGCTAGACACCACATGAAAGATGCAACCAATATGACTCTGCCAAGTTAAAAGCGTCCCATCATAAATGGAATTTCAACAAATTAGAAGCAGCGCATGCTATAAATCATATGAAAGATGCAACTAATATCGCACTGCATATACTAAAGGTGTCTCGTCATGTTGGTTGATGCGGGATACAAAAAAACAATAGTTTTATGTAAGGACATGCTTAATAGATAGATGTACTATGTACTAAATATAGGAAGGCATGTCACATTAACATGTATAATGTATAAGCTAAGCAGACTAGCACATGCAGTTTAACCAGATTGGAAGAATTACAATCTAGACACCATATGCAACATGCAACCACATATCACGCTGCCAAGTTAGAGCAAGCACCTGCGATGCTAGTGTAGGGGAAATGTTGTAATCAACTACAGAGCTATGTTCACTATCTTCATCTAGCATTTCTGTTTCTTGAGAATCATGTCGGGCGGCTGACGCTGCATTCTTTAAATGAGGAGTAGTCCCCTTGCCTGCCTACCTCGTCATAAGTGATTGATGAGGGATACACAAGAACATTAGTTTGATGTAAGAACATGGTTAATACACAGATGTACTAGTATGTACCAAAAACAGAAAGGCATGTCATATTCAATGGTATAATGTGTAAGCTAAGCAGATGCAATTTAACCAAATTGGAAGCAATACAAGCTAGACATCCAGCTGGAGTGGCGAGCATGATCATCTAGGACCTGAGAGCCAGGTGGGAGGCGGGCTGCTTCACCACCATCGCAGCTTTTTAGTTGGCTTCCAAGTGATGCCTATCTTTGTTGGGCTTGTCACTGGCTCGGCCAGTGCCCTGACTAGCTATTTGTCTTCTGGTGCTCACAGGATGGTGGTTCATGTAAAAAAATATCATTCCTTATCTTACCGACTTCGGCCTTTCAAATACAAGCTAGACACCATATGGAACATGCAACCACATATGACACCGCGAAGTTAAAGAAAGCACCTGGGATGGTGGTTCATTGCGAGCGAGGTCATCAACTCCAGAGCTACGTTCCCCATCTCCATCTGCTGACACTACACCCTTTAAAGCGTTGAAACGTGTCTTGCCTAGCCGCACACCAAACTGGAGCGACTTCTCTCTTTTCTTTCTGGCTTCGCTCATGGTAGCAGAGTCTGAAATACCCTTGCATAAAAACACAACAGTGAGAGTAAGGGTGAAGTGTGTGCAGAACTAGTGCACTGTAAAAGTAGCAGATAGCAGGTGGCTGAAAAATAAATGACATGAGACATATGATAGCTCTACAACATTGCATGGCAAACAAAATCAGATTCTACTCTGTATGATTTTGTAATATATGAGCACAGGAAATGCAGGTACTCCTCCAGCAGACCACCACATGTGGTCATATCTTAGATAACAGCCGACTGAAAATAAATAGGTCAGTCGATTTTTTTAATGAACCGTCCGATCTGTAAGGAACGGGCAGATGGCCTTCATCTACCTCCCGCCAGTCACTGTTGACGATCTTTCTCGAACCGCCAACGACCACCGGCCCAGACCCCTGCCTCCGCCGCCCCGCCCTCCCATCGACCTCACACCACCGTCATGCTTGGCAGCGGCCCCAGGCCATCCCTTTAATCCCGGCCGACCTCCAGATCAGGCGCCAGTAGCTATAGGCCGCACACGCCCCTAAGATAAACACCAAGGCGCTGCTTCCCCGGCGTAATATGCATACTAGCGCCTGTTACACCGGGGAATGCTTCCATTAATTGGGAATCAAGTGGCCAGAAATTGAAATTCAGGGGGGCGACGGACCTCTAGCTAAGGTGAAATAGTATATGAGGAGAAACCTTGTGCATCACGAGTTACTAGGAAATCTAGTATCAAGAAGAAGCTGTCAACTAGTGTCTTCTGTGGGATGAATACCGTGCAAGCAGAGACGTAAGATTTGCACGAATAAGGGAAGAGGAGTACCTTTTTCGGTTGCCGGTGTGGTCATCTCCACAAGTCGCGTCGATTTTCTTCTTTTTATCGGGGAAACCGATGTTCTAGAGGGTGCAAGCTTGGACGAACCCATGGCCAAATTGTCGACTGTGTTGCCGTGGCCGTATGTCGGCAGAGGGGAAGCAGATCCGAGGCGATGAAGGACGGCGTAGCAGGAATAGCTCCGGTGGGTTGGAGGGTGGCGAAGTTGGAGCGGCAGCAGTGAGGCGCAGGACGGCGTGGTTGAACTGGCTCGGGTACGGACGGCTCGGCCTCGGCTTCAACTACTAGCCGTGGAGGGCGTTGCGGTTGAGGTTGCGGTGGACGATGACGTCGGGGTATCGGCTCCGGCATGATGGAGGAGGGCGGCGGTTGATGGGTGGGATGGGGTGGCGGACGGAGGACGCCGGGGTTTCGTGGCTGGTGGAGAGGTAGTTTTGGCGCCCACGGAGTACGAATGGGGAATCGGACGGGTGGGGGGAACCATGTTTCAGTCTGGGACGCGCTTGTTTTTGGCTTTTTTGAACAGAAGATGGGACGCTTTTGTTTGAAATTTGGGAAAAGTACAAACTTTGCCCCCCCCCCTCTTAAATTTCGGACCTACTGTGGG
Organism: Triticum aestivum; assembly: GCF_018294505.1. Taxonomy (NCBI): domain Eukaryota; kingdom Viridiplantae; phylum Streptophyta; class Magnoliopsida; order Poales; family Poaceae; genus Triticum; species Triticum aestivum. The sequence goes on from NC_057794.1 coordinate 264,129,896, forward strand.
TCGGGGGTAGGATGGTAATCCCAGGTGTCCCAAATAGTGGGCGGGAGCGATTTCGGCCGCGCGCATGTGTGCTTAGGCGGCCATTGTGTATGAATGTTTTTCGGATGCGGTTGCATGGCGTCTAGATGAAGCTACAAACCTACCCCGGTTTAGACCTTTGGACGTCGGGCCGGTAGGTTTCACGGGTCGGAGTTATTAGAAAAGCAATTTCCTTGTACTACCAAATATTGGTCTCATACGGTTTCGGGCGAGTAGAGGCTCTTTTGGCGCTTCGTTCGAAATTTTGAAACACAAGCATTCACGTTTAGAGTACTCTTGAACTATGAGGATTGACCTAAATATACAATGTTATATTTGACCTTGTATGTTTGAAAACCTCATTAAATTATCCGCTTCTTTTTGAAATTTTGACACTTGAAAATCCTATAACTACGATTATTTTGGAATGGAAGAGCTAAATTTGAATCTATTTTGTACACGACTACATATGCTATTATGTACAAAATCAGAGCAAAGATTGGTGCCCCCATAATTTAGGTATGGTTTACAAATGCCATGATATCAAATTCAAATAATTGAATGGACTTCATGTTGAATTCGATTTTTTTAAACCACCTTAAGTTGAATTCAAATGTATGCTAGTTCATAGGTAGTAGCTATTTATAATGTCCATTGTGTAACTTTCGTATGTATAATGTGCTTTACACACACAACATGAACTATACTCACGTTTATATTCGATTGCTAAAGCGATGCATTGTCTGGAGTTCAAAATACTAACTATGTGGATCAATTGTGTCGAATAATAACATAGACATGCTCAAATTCGATAGAATCTAGATGTCTGATGGATCAATGACCGCTCCTTACGCGAATTGCAAATATCATGATCCCATCCTAATATTTGGATACAATTTATATCTTTAATCAATGTGTAGAGCAGTCTTTTACGTGTAGTTTCACTCTCCATCGGTGGTCTCTCACACATGCTCACACACTCTCTCCCGAGGTGTCTTTCTCGCACACATGCTCTAGATATAACCCTCCCTCCCTCTCGTAACCATTTACAACTGTTTTCACTAACCTTTATCACAAGCACTCTTCCTCTCGCAAACATACACACGCACAATCCTCATCGACCCTTTCTATATACATGGACCTGCCTACGTGTCTCATGTACGCACATTATCTTTACGCCTGTCTCTCACGCATTGTCTCACACCTCTCTTCCTAATCGACGAGTATGATTCTAGCAGAGCATTCTGTAGGATGCCCCTTAAAGTTAGGTTGGATGAATAGTAATATCAGAGATAAAGGGGTTACCTTAGTCCGAGAACCTAGGGTTACAAATCCTAGCCGGCTTTGTCAGTGGACACAGAGTCCTTCACAATTCTGCTATCTTTGTCTTGTACGACTAGTCATCCATGGGTCTTCCTAAATGCATCACGGGCCGACCAATGTGGCGCAGGACGGAACAGAACGAAGGGCCTCACCTCGACCCACCGGACCTCACGCGGTGACACACCCTCTGCCCCCACGTCTCATTATCTTCTCACACCCACACATACCAACACAAACACCACACACACAGAAAATTTCTCCTGGTGCCTCTATTCCCTCCCCCTTGCATATACACACTCAAGGGAATGGAATCTCTTGTCGTGACGTCATATTCGTCTCTCTCTCTCTAGACCACTCTCATTTCTCGTGCTATCTCTCCCACGCCCCCCCCGTCGGCCCCTCTATCCATGCCTCTCTCGAATACGTAATACACACACATACCTCTCTAGGCCCCGCCAAATGCATCAACTACACATTCACACATGTTACATCACGTACCCCATTGATCTAAAAAGCCCTCTCTTCACGTTTATTTCGCATACAACATTCCTTTTGAATAAAGTGTGGCCAAAAAATTATTTTAGAGTTTCTACATATATACAACATTACAAAGTTATATGGAGGAGTACGAACGCTAATTTGCATTGCATGGTGCCCACAATGATATTTATTCCGCACTGTGAATTTGTATATTTTTATACTATATACAAAGTTAGTCATAATAAAGAGAAACGAAGAGCATCTCTCTCTCCATCGCATACCCCCCTGTACGCCCCTTTCACGTATGCACACAAAACTATCTCCAGGTCCTCTAAAAGTAAGCCCCCAGAAAATTCACGCATGTTTCATCTTTCTCTCGCGATATATGCAATGACGATCATTGTATTTGAAGCGAAAGCACGATACGTACATTGGACTTCAGAATCCACTCATTACGGTCACCATTTACGTTTAGTGGTTATTATGCAGTCACGGGCTCACCGTACAACTCTGTATTTGCTCATGACATGACTAGTTGACCAGTTAAACGCTCCACGTGGCACCTCTAGTGTTGCATCACATTATCTCACTACCATCGTGCCCACCTGTCGACTTGTATCTACTCTACATCTACACTCTTATAAAATACATAAAATACACTCTTATAAAAAACAGAGTTGGTGATGATGGTGTGCCTGCCATCCTGCAATATAGGCCGTCCGATTTATATCTGACGGATAGGAAAGAAACTATGGCAATTTTGCAAAAAGGTACCCACACACCTCTCCACATTTGCAAATAAGGCCTTCCCTCGTTCATCCTTTTCTCTCACAAGATAAACAAGTCATACAAATGCATCTTGATGTTACATGCAACGCACGGGCATCTTGCTAGTAAGAATGAAAACAAACGACAAAAAAATATTTGGACGGTGGTTCGAAGTCATGACCGCGGGCACAGCGGACAAGGTGGCCTTGTATTGGTATGCTGAGCCGTCTGTTTTAACACACAGGAGCTGGTGTGGTGATTATACACACACGCACGCATGCACACGAACTGCATCCACGCAACACTCACACAAACACATGCACCCACGCACGCACGCAACACTCACACGTACACACGCAGCCACACGCACGCACGCAACACTCACACGCACACACGCACGCATGCATGCACACACCAGTACACCACACGACCAACACACACTCTCACGCTCAAGTGCTCAACCTACACGTGCATGCGCACACATCAGGCCCTGACAGACACATACACAACCAGGTGATTCCCGCGCACGGGTTGGAGCCTTGTCGCGCCTGCGTAAATTTGTGTTTATCTGACCTTTTGCCTATGCGAACTGACAGGTGGGACCCACAACGAACGTGGTCAATTTAACTAGTCAACATGGCGCCACGCAGACTATTTGGCCGGTCAACAGAGTGCAATCCGATGCTGAGCTGTGAGCAAGTGACCGTATAATCACCGCAAAACGTATATAGTGACCGTAATCAGCTTATTCTGAAGTTCGGTGACCGTATTACGCTTTTCTCTCTGTAGGCCCTCCAAAACTACATCTCTACACGTTCTCGCATGTTACATCTAACAACTATGCAATACAGCACTACTACTACACTCTAACACAATAAATCATATGTGTTTTTAGTTTTACTAGATATCATATTGTTACTTATAATTATTCAGTTTGCATACATTAAAATTGCCTTTGAAATGTATGGCCAGTATCATCTACCGCGCGGGAAAAATCCCGCCCTTTCCTGTTTAATCGGGTTTGTATCGATGGATCGTGCGAAACAGCAAAACTATAGTACTATACAGTACAAGTGACAGTTCACTGGGCCGTCGTGTCGTCTACTCCTCCGTCGTAAGAGTGGAGCGCTCGCTTTCATAAATCTTCTAGTCCCTTTCGCCGACATGTGGGACATCAAGCTACCGGGTCCACGTGCCATACCGGAATACAGTGCAGAGCAGCCGGGGTGAAGCACCCCAGTCATGGCGCCGGCGTAGTAATGAGCAATGAGGCGTCAAATCACAAAGCTGCACCTTTCCCGCAGTTAAGTTGGAGGGACGAAGCAACCATCATTTCACTCGTTGCTGAATCCGCTTCTCCCTCATCTTCTTCAACTTAACCACGTGTTGCTTCTGCCGTTGTTCTGCCTCATGTGGGACGCGGATCGGCTTGGTAAAGCACTGACACGTGGGACCGCATGTTAGCAAACCGCCAGGACAACGTCCTCCGAAAATAAGAAGCCTAATCCTAGACTTACAAAGGGCTACGTAGCTGCTACGTATACTTTCCATCTAATCTATATATGCCCCCCTGATTTTCAGGTGGGGTGGGCCTAATCCTCTCCTTTAATCCAATCAAATAGTCCCACATCACATCAGTTCGTAACTTTACGTAAACCATTACGTGGATGTAGCATTGCTCAAATAAGAAACCTCCCCCGCCATCCGCGCGGCAAAATCACCTCCTTTTTACTAATCTCGATTCTATAATTTTTTAGATCAATATAATTGAGATTTGTATAGATAGCACACAGGAGCAAAACCAAGTGGTACGGTTAAGGGCATCCACAATGTGTAGCCAAATGTGAAAATAGCTTTTGGCATCGTGGGAACCATTGTGGACGGTGTTGCCAAAGCCAAAAAGATGGAACCGAAGCTCCCTGATTGATTGATTGAAGGAATAGAAAAATGCAACGTCTCTCCTCTTTCTCCCATGCTTGGACGCATGTAGTACAGTATAGAGCACAGAGTCTACTCCCCTGTCCCTTCTATCACAAATCACAAAGCAGTGAGGCGTCAAATCACAAAAGCACGGACGAAGCAACCATCATTTCACTCTTCGCTGACTCCGCTTCTCCATCGTCTTCTTCGAGAAGCCATCTCACCGCATTAGTTACTCCTAGTAGTACTAGTAAAGGACTTCCTGGATGCAAATAAGGCGGTTGTCTCGGCTTGCAGGCGGCACTTGCGAACGACTTACCGTGGTCTCCCTCAATGGTGTTCTCCGTCGAACGCACTTCGCCAAACCACCAAAAAAAATATCGTCGACGTCACCGCAATGGGGAAGGAAGTCAAATATAGTTACTACCTCCATTTTTTTGTACACAAGGCCAGTATATCAAAATTACAATTTGCAAAGGGCCACTAACACTAATCGAGGCAAAATTGATGGGGTTAGCAACCAAGGACATTAATATCCCCTGCATGCATGCGGAAGTGAGAAGGTTGGTTTGCATGGCGCTGCATTAATCAAGCGATGAGGAGTGAGATGGTTAGCTCTTTGGTCTTTGGAGAAAAAAATACGCATTAATTGACACGTGAAACGAGGATTTGTATCGATTAAATCCCGCGAAGGAAAACCCAGCCTTTCTTTTTTAACACTAGTACTCCTAGTACGTACGTACTTATCCTGTTTGGGTCTAGGCCTTGCATTGCCAAACTTCGCCACACATTTTTGCCAAGCTTGCCTAAAGTTTTCAAAATGAGAAGGAGGTACACTTGCGCACGGCTATCGCGGTCGCACCGCACCCTCACACGGTCGCTCCTGCACGCCGCGGTCGCACCGCACCCTCACACAGTCGCTCCTGCACGCCGCAAACCCAACCAAGGGAACGCACCCTCACTGACACGTGCTGTCGCATGTGAACACACCAAACTCAGCCATCCTATCGCTGACACATAATTTTCGTTCATAGAGTATGTTTATCCAACCGCATGTTGGGGAGTATCCGTACGGCCCGTGCGGTGGTCTGTTGGGGAAGAAGAAGAGGTGAGGAAGAAGGAAAGAAGGGTTAGGAGACGTAGGATATTCATCCAACCGCCTGAAATGGTAGACTGACCCAAGTCAGGCGACTTGCATAACAAATATATGTTTTTACACAGCAAAAGATCCATAAAAACAACAACATAAAGAAAAACTATCACTGCTCGCGGAAAGAGACGACCTCGTCGTCTTTGGCTGCCGGCGCGAACCAGCCGTCGCTGCCGACGTGTGTCTCCGCACCGTGGTTGTCCTCGGCCTCCAGCTACTCGTTCAAGCGGAGCGTGCGGGCGCTCTGCACGGACGAGAGCACAGCCCGGTTCAAGTCGAGGACGTCCGGTTCCGCCTGCAGGAGGGCCTCGATGGCAGCGGCATCCGCGCGCTCCGCGTCGAGTCGAGCCTCCGCCGCCCGGTTCAAGTCCAGGACGTCCGGTTCCGCCTGCAGGAGGGCGTCGATGAGAGCGGCATCCGCGCGCTCTGCGTCGAGTCGAGCCTCTGCCGCCCGGTTCAAGTCCAGGACGTCCGGTTCCGCCTGCAGGAGGGCCTCGATGGCAGCGGCATCCGCGCGCTCCGCCTCAAGTTGAGCCTCCGCCGCCCGGTTCACATCCACGACATCCGGTTCCGCCTGCAGGAGAGCCTCGATGGCAGCGGCATGCGCGCGCTCCGCGTCGAGTTGAGCCTCTGCCTCCCGGTCCTCCTTTAGTATCGCCATGTTGAACCGCTGGTCCGCCTGCACCATGGGGGACTCGGACGCCGGCACGAAGTCGACGTCCATCGTCTCATACCCATCGGGGGCCTTCTGCGCCGCGACCTCCGCCATGAACATTGGATCGGCTTCCTCCTCCTCGTAGCTTGGCTCCAGAGAACTCGGGGATTGGCCCGCCGCAAAGCGAGCTTGGGAACGGAGGTCTGTGGCGCCGACCGCCGCCGCGATTTCTGCGCGGCGCTCCGGCGTCAGCATCTTGTAGTAAGTGATCTTGCGGCGCACCATGGCTTTCCGGCGAACTAGGGGACGCTTGATGCGGGCTAGGGGATCGAAAGGTGGGGGAATGGGCTGGAGATTTGGTGTGGTTTTAGGGCAGTGGCTGGCGTAGGCCGAGCAGCGAAGGTTCTGGTGTGAATAGTGGTTCCGGTGACGACCGGTCAATCGGTTTTGACTGTACATCGCTCTTGTCGCGTTCGCGTTGCAGCCCGGCACGCTGGACCCTCCACGTCGCTCACCGAATGGAACGCGCTTCGTCTTGCGTTTTCGCTCGCTTGTGGGACCGCAGTTGAGAGCAAACCGACGTCCCTCCCCCTCCCCCGCCCGCGTCATTTATTATACCACCACTCCCTCCGTTTTATGCGGAGTAAATAAAAACAGAGGGAGTATACTACGGATGAGGATCCCCTGACGTGGCCGAACCCATTGAGTAACTGACATGCGGGGCCTAGCAAGCATGGGGTCCGCCAGTAAGTGACCGAAAGGGAGGGTAAGGCAGGGATACCTACGTCAGAGGATCCACTTCCACTATACTACTTTGACCAAATGTTAGAGTAATAATATATGACATGCAACTTACACAAATGTTAGAGTAATAATATATGACATGCAACTTACACAAAGCATACAGGGTCTAATGCGTTTTTCGAGGCTAACTTTGACCAAATGTTAGAGTAATAATATATGACATGCAACTTACACAAAGCATACGGTCAAATTCGTATGTGAAAGGAGTTTCCAATGATATAATTTTCACATTATACATCTCATGTACTATTAATCTTGTCAATAGTCAAATTGGAAACCATCTCGAGTACAAATCTAGGAGTACGTACGAATCTAACAATATTGATTGGGCGTTGTTGAATGTTGATACCTTTTTGATCAAAGTAGATATACTTTGACTACACATAAAACTTATATGTAAACTAGAAAGGATAGGAGGGAGTATATTGTACGTTCAAAAACGAAACGAACATTGAATACCCTTTATATATGATTTGCGGATGCTATGATCACCGGTTCAAAATTTTGAATCCGCCTTAGGTATCACGTGCCCCCACTCGTTCCCTCTCGATTTCATCTCGGGGTCCGGAGATCTATTGAAAGAGGACTAGGGTGGGTACATGCGAATGATACTCGGCGGAATGTTCAAATGAGGCATGCGGGAGGATGGACTCGACTGGAGGGCGACATGATCGATGGAGAAGAGGGTTGGAGAGGAATGAGAAATAAGCAAACGCCACATGATTATACTTGAACGGCTCAAATAAACAATAAGTTGTCTCGCTTGGCCTACATAGTGAAAGGCCTAATGCGCAACGCGGAGCACTGACGCTCGAATATGGCCGGGAAAACAGGGAAACAGACATGTGGGGCACACCCGTCGGGACGACGTAGCGCAGACTAGTCCAATGGAGGAGCTGGCCCACGACCTCCTCGCCACCGACAACCGTTCATGTGGGTCGTTGGGGCCAACAACGGGGCGCAGCTCCAGCACCGCCTCTGGACACGGCGACCGCGGTGAGCGACACGCTCATATCGTCGCTAGACACGGTCGGTTTCAGTTTGCCGAGGGTGGCGTTAGTGCTGTGGCACGACCAACGGTATGTTTGGTTTGTGCCCAAGGTTGCCCCATCAAAGCATTGGGTAGCCAAAATTTTGGTTGAGGTATTGGTTGCCCATGATTTGGCCGACATTGGCAAGAAAAATGAACTTGAGTTGGCTAGAGTTCATTGGCATGCCAAAGAAATGGCAACCATCCAAACAAAGACCAATCTTTGGGTCATGACCAAAATTTTGGTTGAGGTATTGGTTGCCCATGATTTGGCCGACATTGGCAAGAAAAATGAACTAGAGTTGGCTAGAGTTCATTGGCATGCCAAAAAATGGCAACCATCCAAACAAAGACCAATCTTTTGGTCATGACCAAAATTTTGGCAAGGTGCACTTTGGCCACAATCCAAACACACCCCAACACCCGGCTCGTCGAGGATGCACGGGGCGCCGCGACGCGTCCGCGGAGTGGTGTAGCGCGGCCAACTGCATCCTCTGGACCTGAGACCATGCCGGGTCGTCTTGCTTTTTCAATGACATGCGGGGATCGCATGTGAGCAAAGGGCATCTCCAACGTTGCCACGACCGCAGCTGACTACCCTGGCACACCAAAACCCTCGTCCCTCGCGCCGTCGCGCGGTGCGTTCCCAGCCGGCGCCAGCTGCCCGCATTCATGCCGTCCGTTCGTATGTCGTCATTAAGAGGCTCGGTGCCCGCGGAACCAACTCCGGCGACTTAATGACGCACCCGGACGCTTGGCCTCACCGGAATGCGCTACTTAAAGCGGCAACGCCCAGCTAACCTCCACACCATAGCGCATCGTCCTCCTACCTGGAACCACATCCGCCATGACCGCAAGCGCGAACGCTCTGCGGGAGAGCTTGTCTTCGGGGATGGAGCTCGAGGTCGCCGCCCTCGCTCAAGTCGCCGCACAAGCGGTGGCCACGCTGGCGGCCGACGACGGGAGCACCGTCAGCCACGCGTCCTACTTGCCGCCGTCCAACGTCCGGCACCGCCGAGGTCGGGGACTCCTCCGAGGATGAGTAGGGCATGGGAGGCGGCAGGGCATGGTGTGCCAACTGGCCGGTCCGTCTCCCGTGTTCTACTTTTCCTCGCCGGAGACCGCACCTTCACTTCACGGGTCTTGAACCCCGCCCCCGTACATGGAGATCACAGATGGAGGACGTCGGTCGCCGCCGTAGAATAGGTTTAGGGTCGGGTTTCTTTTATTTTTTTGTCCTATAAAAGTTCGAAATGTAATGAAAATCTGCCGTGTTTGCATTAATCTCGGCCGGTGTATATGAACTTTCACAATAATATACATATTGTAGGAGTACTAGCAAGATGCCCGTGCGTTGCACGGAAGATCAAGATCTTGTGGGAGAAAAGGATGAACGAGGGAAAGCCTTATCTGCAAATGTGGAGAGGAGTGCGGGTAAATTGTCATAGTTTCCTTCCTATCCGTTAGATATAGATCGGACGGCCTATATTGCAGGATCGGACACATCTTTCTACATCTACGGGAACCTACGAAAGGGTTAACGTAAATTGCCTCTCTCTCTCCTCCCCTGATTTTCATGGTGGTGGGCCCCTCCCTCCCCCCAATCTACAATCAACAGCTCACACGTTTCACATTACGTTAATTACGTAACTGGGATTACGTAGGTGTAGCATTACTCGTCCTAAAAAACCCAACTAAGCCAACCTCCCAGCATATCGCGCGGGAAAAGACCCGGCCGTGCCATTTTAGTCGGGATTACCAGATTACTAGTAGTAGTATCGATGGATCACGCGAAGCAACAGATTTTTTTTGAGGGGGCGAAGCACCTAGTTTAAAAGGAAAAAATGCGGTACACTCACAGCACTCCTGTCGCGGTCGCATTGCACCCCACACACGTTCGGTCCTGCACACGGCTCACGCAAACGGAACGCGCTTCGGCTTGCCTCTTCACTGACACGTGGGACTGCACTTGGAGAAACCGACCATGCGCCAAACTCCCCCCGCCCACCGCGCGAAAATCCTCCCCCCCCCACACCCAAAAATTCCCCCCAAATCCGATTCAACCGCCCTTCGGCCAACTAGCCAATAATATTCCCCAAACCCCCTCCCCCTGTCCCCCTCCACTCCATTCGCTCCGCCAAAGCCGCCCTCCCCGCCGCGCCGATACGTCGGCGCCGCGGTTCGGCGATCCTCTCGCTCCCACAGTACGCTCTCGTAGACTGCCGTCCTCTAGCCGCGCCGCCACCTCTGGCTACGTTCTTGTGGAGGCGCACGGCGGTCAGCGCCGCCACCGCTGGCGACGTTCGTGTGGAGACGCACGGCGGTCAGCTTCTCCCACGGTACGCGCATTCTAGACTGAGGCCCCGTTCATGTCGGTGTAGCGCTGAATGTTAGCTGATAGACGCTGTTAATCTCACTGTTTGCCGAAGTAGTTTACTGTCAATATGCTCTGCTTAAGAAGCTTCCTTGCCCTGTTCTGCACTCAATCTGCTTAGCTGAGATGGCATGCCAAGGCCGATTAGTTGCTAAAATATCCTGCCATATATTTATTGTGACGTAGATTGCCATGGTCTAGTAGCCAATCTGTTAGCTGAAATAGCTCTACACCGTTTTATACTCGATCTTTGTTGCTGCGATGGCCTTCGATAGTTCGATGGCTGTGTGCTCGGCCTCATTGACTGCTGAAACAGCCTGCCATAATTTGGCACTCAAATCTGTTTGCTGAATTAGCTTTACATATATTTCGTTACTTAGATCTGCTCGTCCAAATATCTTGCCATAGCTTTAGACATCGACCTAGGTATTTTTTTCTGGACTTCATAAAAAAGCATATATGTTTTTCCTGTAATATCTAGTAGAAGAACTAATTTGTATGTCTAACAGATGGACAGGACTTGGATAACTTCTGCTCGAAGATTCTCCGCTGCATATGTCGAGGGGGTTGAAAACTTCATGAACTTTATCAGAGCTGAGTACGGTGGTCCGAAATCAGATGTGCTCTGCCCGTGTAGCAGTTGTATGAATTCAGTTACAAGACCCCAGTCAACTGTGCAAAATCATCTACACTTGTATGGGATGTCGGTCACATATACTAGGTGGGTTCATCATGGTGAAGCTGTGAACGTCAATGTTATTGACTACGTGGAAGCAGCAGATCACCATCTTGATCTGCCTGATGCTCAGGTGGAAGAGGAGGAGGAGGTGGTGGTGGCGGAGCCAGTGAGTTTGACCAACATTGAAACAATGCTACGAAATGCTCGTGCATTCCGTGAACTTTCACCTGCAGAAGAAAAACGGTGGGCCCGCATGTTGGAACAATGCAACGTTGCTGTCACCCCAGGAAATAAGCTGTCAGTATTCTCAGCTATGGTCACCTTTCTTCAGGTGAAGACATCTGAGCGGATGACCAACAAATCATTCGATGCGATGTTGGCTGCTTTCCGCGAATCTTTCCCAGATGCGTCTGAGCTGCCACACACCTACAGTAAAATGAAGAATTTCCTTCGTGCAGTTGGAATTGGATATGATATGATCCATGTTTGTAAGAATAATTGTGTTCTGTTCCGGAAGGATTATGCCAACTTAAGTGAATGCCCGAAATGCAAATCATCAAGATGGAAAGATGGCGATGCTGTGAAGAGGATTCCTCATAATGTTCTGAGACATTTTCCAATTACACCAAGATTGCAGAGGTTGTTTCATGATGCTGAAACAAGAGAGGATGTACTGTGGCATTCTAGGAACCAGGAGTACAGAGATCAGAATGTAATGAGCCATCCATCTCATGGTAGTGAGTGGAAAAGCTTCAATGATAAACACAAAGAGTTTGCTGCTGACCCGAGAAACATTAGACTTGGCTTAGCTTCAGATGGATTTAACCCATTTGGCCACCAGAGCGCCACATATAGCATGTGGCCAGTGCTTGTTATCCCTTACAACATGCCTCCAAATGTCTGCACCAAAGAATCAAACTACATGATGGCCTTGCTCATCCCAGGTCCAAAAAGTCCTGGAAAGGATTTTGATTTGTTCATGGAGCCTCTTGTGGAGGAACTTCAACAGCTATGGAAGGGTGTTCTCACTCGAGACCTATATAGCAGCCCACCAGCTGATTTCTTTCTGCGTGCTGTTATAATTTGGTGCATCCATGATTATCCGGCTTTGGGCACTATGTCAGGGCGAACGACACATGGTTACAATGCATGTGTTCGCTGTGACAGGAATCCGCTGTCATACGCAATACTTAGCAAGATCTGTTACATTGGACACCGCCGTTTCCTTGCCAAGGACAAGCCGCATCCTAGAAAATACCGAAGACATGTGTTCAATGCAAAGCATGAAAACCGTGATGCGCCAAAGAGGCTCACCGCCGATGAGTTGCAAGTGGAATTAGAGAAGGTCAGGCATATTACACCAGGAAACCATCCTGGTAATGGTAGCGGGAAAAGGAAGCGTGGCAGGGTAGAAGAGAGATTATTGTTTACCCGCAGGTCCACTTTGTGGGACTTGGAGTATTGGAAAGATTTGGATCTGAGGCATAATCTTGATGTGATGCACATCGAGAAAAATATATGTGACAGCATTATCGGCACACTTCTTAATATTGAAGGCAAGACGAAAGATACCTTAAAATCTAGGATTGATTTGACACACCTGGGTATCAGAAAGGATTTGCAGGTGCAAGATGAAGGTAAACCACGGGATATGGCACCAGCTGTGTACGTCTTGGACAAGGTAAAAAGAAAAGAATTCTGCGAGGTCCTGTCACGTGTGAGATTCCCACATGGATTTGCTTCCAACCCTGAAAGGAGAGTCAGTGCAGATGGAAACAAGGTACAAGGGTTGAAAACTCATGACTGCCACGTCCTACTTCAAAGGGTTTTACCTGTTATCCTTAGAGGATTGGGCCGCCCTGACTTATACAGAGCAGTTGCAGAGTTGGGACAATTCTTCAGGGAACTCTGCAGTAGGAATATCAGGATAGATGCTTTGGAGCGTCTTAGAGACAAGATACCAACTATCCTATGCGACCTTGAGAAGATATATCCTCCAGCCTTCTTTGATGTGATGGTGCATTTGGCTGTTCATCTACCTGATGAGGCACTACTTAGAGGTCCAGTACAGTATGGCTGGATGTACCCTATTGAAAGGCGGCTAGGCACTTTCAAGGGCTATGTTAGGAACAGAGCTAGACCCGAGGGTTCCATTGCAGAGGCCTACATTGCTACAGAAGCGTTGACATTCTGCTCAAAATACATTGAAACAGCTGATCAGCTTAGCAAAGAGGTGGGTGAAGACAATCCCGGGCTCAATGTTTTCGATTATTCTGTTCGAGTTACAGGGAAGAGTCGACAAGAGGACAAACCTAAAGATTTGGACAAAATGGTTTGGTATGTGTTGAATAACTGTCCTGAGATACTACCTTATATCAAGTAAGTGCAGTACTGCAGCTTATACATCGTAATCTACTAAACTTGCAGCACATTCTTATATATTTAGATGTTTGACGCGATCACTATGTTGTGCAGCATCTACAAAGAGGAGTTACTGCCGCAAAATCCAAGAAACATTGACAAACTGGTTATGGCAGGATTTGCGAAATGGTTCAAGAACCATGTAAGCTTTTGAAGTGCACTGTCAGTTTTTTTAATATATTGAGTACATAAGATGATCAGCTTGTCTATTTTCTAACCATAGGTTAAGAAGATGCGGGAGGATGGGCAGGCAGTTGATGATGCCCTTTACTCACTAGCAATGGGTCCTGATACTCGGGTAAGACATTATGAATCTTGCGTTGTTGGAGATGTGCGCTACAACACCCTTGCACGAGACGAAGGCAGGAAGACACAAAACAGTGCCATCATGAGCACGGATACGTATGACAAAGAGACAACTGAAATGTATGCTAACATAACAGACATTATTCAGTTGCAGTATATCTCCAGTTTCGAGGATCATCGGTGTGTGGTTCTGTTGTGCTGTCGTTGGTATAACCTGTTTTCCAGGATCGCAAAACCCAGAGCTGATGATTATTTCAAATCCATCAATGTCAAGGCGGCGTACCAGACCAACGAGCCTTTTATTTTGGCAAATCAAGCAACACAGATATTTTTCTTGGAAGACACATTTGCACGTAGCGATGACTGGAGAGTATTGCAAAGGTTTGAGCAGAGGAATTCGTTTAATGAAGTTGCACAACAAGATGATGCTTACACTGCTCCTGATGTACAAGATAACACAGATGTTCCTAATATCTTTGAGAACCATCACGTCAATGACGCCGGCGAAAAGATTGCCTGTCGTGCTGTGGACATACAAGAGTTGATCAAGAAGAAGCCAACGTTCGAGGACGTTGAGGACGAAGAAGAAGATGACACCATGGGGAATTACGATTCAGACTGATACACATGGCGAAGATGTTGACGCTGCTGCTGCGGATGATGATTACATTGCTTTTGTCGTATTTGCCTGTCAGAAGACGTTTTTTATCTACTATGTGAAATTGTGTTTGCTATGACAACTGAAACCTGATGAACATGTTGTTTAGTATTTTGCTGTGAGAACATCACTTGTTATGTATGCTGATTTGTGTTTGGTGATTGTATGACAACTAAAACATGATGACATTGTTGTTTAGTTGTACTCATATTTGGCTGTGAAACTTGAATTTGATGACATAGTTTGCTGTTGGACTGCAATTTGCTCGACGTCTTCGAATGAGAACAAAGCTGACCCGACAGGGCCTCTGCTATTTATTTATTTATATGAGCAAAAGGGGATACCCCCTGATTTCCGTTAATAGAAATCATTAGATGTTCACAACACTACGCCCAGCCTGCTACACAGGTTTCATTCATTACTAGTTTCAGCAAAGTGCTCATGTCGTAGCCACTGAATACATCACGAGTGCTACATACACTGCAAATAAAGAGACAATCATCCTACAGAGCACATCGATTTTGCCCATTATCTTCACAAGCTCTTTCATCTCCTCATTGCTGTCAAGGCCGTTCAGCAGCTGTTGCTTGGCCATGATCAGAGGAACTGCATCTTTAACCTTCTGCTCTGCATCTTCCTCTTCTGTCGTTCCTTCAGTTACTTGTCCAACACCCCAACCTGCTGGTATTGGGATTCCTCGGCTAACCAAATAATCAGCGTAGTTGCATTCCCCCACATCAGCAACTTCCCAGAAATACAAATCACACGAATCTTCCCTTTTCTGCACGAATCAAATTGGTAGATCATCAACCAAACTATTAAAAAAATCAGCAACTGAAAGCAGCAGAACAACACTTAAACATATTATTACCCCATGATTCGGGCATTTGTAGAAGACTCGGCCAGGGTTGCGGATTGTGGTTGAGACGCGACGGATGACTCTGCGTGATTTGCAGCAGTGGCACCACACCAACGGCAGCGGGTTGCGATGAGCAATCGGCTGCGGTGCGCGTGCCGGCGAGGGTGTGATGAGACCCACAGGCGATGGTACGGGTTGCGACTTGGCGCATATCTGGTTGTTGCCTGCTGAAGAGCAGGTGGACGAGCAGCCAGCGGACATGGTTGCTGCGGCCAGAGCTTCTGATGCTAGGCAGAGTAAGTAGAGAAGAGGAGAAGCGAACGTTGGATATGTCAGTTTCATTACTTGCAGAGTAGCATAGCACCATATATAGTCATAGTCTAGGTTTGGATTCGAACCAGCTACAGGAGCACGTCTTTCTTTTTTCTAAAACTCGGCAACGTCTCATTACTGGTACACTAGCTTGTTCTGTACGCCTTCCCAAGTCTTTGATTTTCTTTCCCTTTTTTGCGAGGAAGGAAGGAGGACAAAATTGAGAGTTCCTGGGACTCGAACCCAAGACCTCTCGGTTGAAAACCAAGGGTGCTAGTCACTTATGTGGCGAACGTTCCCTGTGAGGAGGACGGCAGACGAACGCATTTTCCTCGCAGTTTTCTTCCTATATATAAAAAAGTATGCTACTTGGTGTCCGCTTAGTCAACAAACGATTGTGCCAACCTTGACCGTTGGATTGACATTCAACGTCTGTCGCGTTTCTTCAGTCTCTTCTTCCTCGAGCCGCCAAAGCCAAACCAGCGCCGGCGGGACCGCCTGCTCCCGCCTCCCACGGCTGGCTGTGATCTGCCCCGGCTCCTGTTCGTTCCCGTCCGAGGCCTCACCATCGTCCTCCGCCTTGGTTCGCTCGCCGCGGCGCCGCCCTCCGGTGTTGTCAACATGGTCAACAACCGAGAGGAATAAGGAGATGACTGTACATGGTGAGGATGACAGTAGGGACCCAGCAGCGCGCGCAGTAATTTTGTTTTTTCGGGACGGAGAAGGGTATCAACTGGGTTGTGCGGGACCCGTGGCCCGTCTAGCCCAGGCTTTTATTTCATATGTTTAGCACATGACCAGCCCAGTTTGTTTTTTTCCTTTCTGAAAATTGCTAGCCAGCTATTTTGTTTTTTGCAGAATAACCAACGTAGGCCTACTTGCTTTTCTACGCCCTGCTGGGCCGGAAATCTTTCAAGACGAGGAGGGATGCATTTTGCCCAGAAAATGGGCTATAAGTAATAAGAAATGGGCTATAAGTAATAATAAATGGGCTGTAAAATGAAAAAATACAGCAAACAGACAATTAGTTCCAAAATACTGTTTTCTTTCGGATTTTGATATTTTAAATTTCATTGTTTTTGTGCGGGTAAAATTTCATTGAATTTAAATTAAGGTATATTTAGATTTAAAATTAATTTGAATCTGGCTAGAAATTTCGGGCTGTATGCTGTTTGGGACAGATTTGGAGGCTGACTTGTGGGTCTACTAGGTTGACGTGTACTTTGGCTTTGTCAACTTAGTCCACAAACGATTCTAGCAGCAGTGACCGTTGGATGTTAATCCAACGGCCGTGCTGCTTCTTCAATATCTGATCTTCTTGCTCCAGCCGCCCAAACCAGCTCCGGTGGGACTGCCTGCTCCCGCCTCCCGTGGCCGGCTGTGCTGCCGCACAGGCCGCACCGCCCCACCCTACTTCATTGCTGGCCAGGCCATTCCTCTACTCACCCACACCTCCTGTTATTTTCCGGCGACGGCAGCCGGACCAGTAAACCCTCGTACTCCCCACCGCGTGGGCAACCATTGCCGAGTCTTCCCCGGCTCCGTGTCGTTCCCTTCCTAGGCCTCGCCGTCGTCCACCGCCATGGTGCTCTCGGCGCGGCCTGGTCAACTTGGTCAACGAACGACATCCATCGGCCGTGGACTGTACGCGCAAAATAATGATTCCTCCACCTGACAGCTGGGACCCACCGGAAGGGCCTCTGTATTTCGCGAAAAAAACGTTCCCCCCGCTGACATGTCGGACCCACCAGCTATATCTTCGCACGCAAGGAAGTGCCTCCTTATTACGCACAAAAAATGAATACCCCCTGCTAGCTGGGACCCACCATAGTGGGAGGATGACTTGTGGGCCAACAAAGTTGACGGGGACGGAGGGCTTTGTCAACTTAGTCAATATGAACGATTCTAGCTCCAGTGACCGTACGATGTCCATCCAATGGCCGTAGTGCTTCTTCAACCTCTGGTCTTCTTGCTCCAGCCGCCCAAAGCAGCGCCGGTCGTGCCGCATGCTCCTGCCTCCCGTGGCCGGCTGTGCTGCCGCGGAGGCCTCACCGCCCCCTACTATTCCCACCGCTGGCCAGGCCCTGCGGCGACGGCAGCCTCACACCGCAGCCGAACCAGTGAACCCTCGTACTCCTCTCCGCGCGGGCTTCCACTGCCGCGTCTTCCCCGGCTCCGCGTCGTCCCCTTCCTAGGCCTCGCCGTCGTCCACCGCCGTGGTGCTCTCCGCGCGGCGTGGTCAACGTGGTCAAGGAACGACTTCCATCGGAAGAGTACTGTACGTGGAGAGGCTGACAGCTGGGTCCACGGCCACAGCCCAGTTTTTTTGTGATTTGCCAAGTAAGTCGCTTTGTCAGGCCTGTTGGGCTGCAAATCTTTCAAGACGAGGAGAGCTTTCATTCGGCTGGCCGAGAAAATGGCCCATCAGTAATGAGAAATGGGTTGTACATTTTTAAAACACATCAAACCGGCAATTAGTTTCAAATATCTTTTTTTCATTTCAAGATTTTAAATTACATTAATTTTTATGCGTGGAGAATTTGTTAGATTTTATATTGATATACATTTATTTTTAAAATCAGTTTGAATGTGAGTCGAAATTTCGGGATTAAAAACAGTTCGGACCGCACCGAAATATGCAAAATTTCGTATAATTTTTTAACCGTGGCCACAATTTGGCCTGTAATGCTAACAAAAAGAATATGGGCTCCAAAAAACCTTAAGAATTAGCAAATGGGCTGAAAATTATTAGAAATAATTGCATATGGGCTGTATGCTGTTTTCCACAGATTTGAGGCTTTCCTAAAAAAAGGTTGACGCACAAGCAGTGACTGTTGGATGTCCATCCAACGGCCGTCGTGCTTCTTCAATCTCTGCTCTTCCTGCTCCAGCCGCTCAAACAAGCGCCGGCGGGACTGCCTGCTCCCTCCTCCCCGCGGCCGGCTGTGCTGCCGCGCAGGCCTCACCGCCCCACCGTACTCCCATCGCTGGCCTAGCCATCCCTCTACTCACCCACACCTGCTGTTATTCTCCGGCGACGGCAGACGAACCAGTAAACCCTCGTACAGTCGTACTCCCCTCCGCGTGGGAAACAACTGCCGAGTCTTCCCTGCCTCCGTGTCGTTCCCTTCCTAGGCCTCGCCGTCGTCCACCGCCCTGGTGCTCTCGGCGCGGCCTGGTCAACGTGGTCAACGACCGACATGCATCTGAAGTGGACTGTACGTGGAGAGGCCGACAGCTGGGTCCACGGCCGCACGCAAGGAAATGCCTCCTTATTACGCGCAAAATAATGATTCCTCCACCTGACATCAGGGACCCACCGAAAGGGCCTCTGTATTTCGCGAAAAAAACGTTACCGCCGCTGACAGCTCGGACCCACCAGCTATATCTTCGCACGCAAGGAAGTGCCTCCTTATTACGCACAAAAAAATGAATACTCCCCCTGTTAGCTGGGACCCAGTATAGTGGCAGGCTGACTTGTGGGCCTACTAAGTTGACGGGGACGGAGGGCTTTGTCAACTTAGTCAATATGCACGATTCTAGCTCCAGTGACCGTACGATGTCCATCCAACGGCCGTAGTGCTTCTTCAACCTCTGGTCTTCTTGCTCCAGCCGCCCAAACCAGCGCCGGTCGTGCCTCGTGCTCCTGCCTCCCATGGCCGGTTGCGATGCGGCGGAGGCCTCACCGCACCCTACTACTCCCACCGCTGGCCAGGCCATCCCTCTACTCACCCACACCCCCTGTTACTCTGCGGCGACGGCAGCCTCACACCGCAGCGAACCAGTGCCCTCGTACTCCTCTACGCGTGGGCATCCACTGCCGCGTCTTCCCCGGCTCCGCGTCGTCCCCTTCCTAGGCCTCGCCGTCGTCCACCGCCCTGGTGGTCTCGTCGCGGCATGGTCAATGTGGTCAAGGAACGGCTTCCATCGGACGTGGAGTGTACGTGGAGAGGCTGACAGCTGGGTCCACGGCCGCAGCAAGGAAGTGCCTCCTTATTACATGCAAAATAATTATTCCTCCACCTGACAGCGGGGACCCACCGGACGGGCCACCGTATTTCGCCCCCTGACTGCTGGGACCCACCAGCTACATCTTCGCACGCAAGGAAGTGCCTGACAGTCGGACCCACCTGGTGGAAGCGTACGTAGTGTTGTCATTCTGGTCGCAAACGTGTACATACATATATACTGGTGGATGTAGAGGCGTGCACGTGTCGTAGTAGAGGCGGCCAGGGTGCAAGAAAGAAAATACAGCCACGTATGTGTACATACGGGCGGGGTCTCGAACGCCTACTCGCGCATACGTACGGCGAGGGCTCGTTGACATGGCTGGGTCGGAACGGAGAAACAGCGTCGTCGTCGTGTTCATGGGGAGGCAACGGAATGTGTCGTGTTCATGGGGAGGCAACGGAATGTGTCGTGTTCATGGGGAGGCAACAGAATGCGTCGTGTTCATCGGGAGGCAATGGAATGCGTGGGAGCCAACCGGCTGGGTCAGAACGGAATGCGTGGTCATGTTCATCGGGAGGGCTTGGACGGAACAGGTGATGGAAACGAGGCCTGGCGTACCGCAAAACGGAGGAAACGGCCTTGTGTTCGACCAGCCACGTTCGAAACGGGATCCTGTTCATCGGGAGGGGTCTGGCGTACCGCAAAACGGAGGAAACAGACCTCCTACGGTCGAAACGGGGGTCCTGTTGATCGGGAGGGGTGTGGCGTACCGCAAAACGGACGAAACAGACTTGTGTTGGAGCGCTACGGTCGAAATGGGGGTCCTGTTCATCGGGAGGGGTGTGGCATACCGCAAAACGGGACTCCACGAGATACTGTTCATCTCCACCGTCGACCCCCTCCAGCCTCCACGAGCTACTGTTCATCCATCGTCGACCTCCTCCAGCCTCCACCTGTGACTATTCATCCACGGGCTCCTGTTCATCCAGCCTCCACCGCACGCTACTCCACCGGCTACTGTTCAACCAGCCCTCTCCATGGGCTCCTGTTCGACCACCCCTCCACGGGCTACTGTTCATCCTGCCCTCCACCGTCTACTGTTCATCCTGCCCTCCACGGGGTGGTCCTGTTCATCCAGCCCTCCACGGGGTCCTGTTCATTCAGCCCCAACCGGCTTGGTCGATCGGGGTCATGTTCATCCAGAGGCAACACCACGGGGTCCTGTTCATCCACCCCCTCCGGGAACTGTTCATCCAACCCCCCCCCCCCCCCCGCAACACTCACTGTTCATCCAGAGGCAGCATCGATCGGCTTCAGTTAGCAGCAGTAGTGAAGGAATCGCTCGATCGGGTTCAGTTAACAGCCATCGATCGATCGCCCGGGTTCAGTAACGCGTAGCCTGCAGTGCAATCGCTCAGGTTAAGTTAGAGCCCAACGCCTCGCTCGGGTTCAGTTAGAGCCAACACCTCGCACACACGCGCGTACTTGTACGAGAGAAACGCGCATCGCTCGGCCCCCGACCTCCCACCGTAACCGGGAACTCCCTGAAATTTTCGTCGCCCTCGCTTCTACCATAGTTTTTTCCATCATGGACGGCCCAAAGAATGTCATGCAGCTGTGTCTCCGGCCCACCCAGGACAAAAAGCCCATTTTTCTGTCATGATTTTTTGTCGTAGAAGTAGGAGCCCACCACATCTATGATGATACCGGGTTTTGTCACAATTATCGTCATAGAAGTGTCATATGTATGACAGAAATATTTTTCGTTCGGCCCAAAATGTCACGGATGTGTCTTTTTTTGTAGTGATTGCAATCTCGGTGGGACCGGTCGCTCATCTCAGTTGGACTGAAACATTACGAAGGGAAACAGAGAGTTTGCAATCCCATCTCGGTGAGACCGAAGTGACTAGGGTTTCTGGCAATAGCTATGTCAAGTGAACTCGGTGGCGCCGGATAGAAGATTTCGGTGGGGCAGAGTTTGACTTTTGGTTTGGGACATATGTCGATATGAGAAAGTAGTTGAGGGTTTTTGGAGCATATCACTAAGCATTTTGAGCAAGCAACTCATTAAGCAACACTGTTGGAAATATGCCCTAGAGGCAATAATAAATTGATTATTATTATATTTCCTTGTTCATGATAATCGTTTATTATCCATGCTATAATTGTATTGATAGGAAACTCAGATACATGTGTGGATACATAGACAACACCATGTCCCTAGTAAGCCTCTAGTTGACTAGCTCGTTGATCAATAGATGGTTACGGTTTCCTGACCATGGACATTGGATGTCATTGATACGGGATCACATCATTAGGAGAATGATGTGATGGACAAGACCCAATCCTAAGCTTAGCTCAAAGATCGTGTAGTTCGTATGCTAAAGCTTTTCTAATGTCAAGTATCATTTCCTTAGACCATGAGATTGTGCAACTCCCAGATACCGTAGGAGTGCTTTGGGTGTACCAATCGTCACAACGTAACTGGGTGACTATAAAGGTGCACTACAGGTATCTCCGAAAGTGTCTATTGGGTTGGCATGAATCGAGACTGGGATTTGTCACTCCGTGTAAACGGAGAGGTATCTCTGGGCCCACTCGGTAGGACATCATCATAATGTGCACAATGTGATCAAGGAGTTGATCACGGGATGATGTGTTACGGAACGAGTAAAAGAGACTTGCCGGTAACGAGATTGAACAAGGTATCGGGATACCGACGATCGAATCTCGGGCAAGTATCATACCGCTAGACAAAGGGAATTGTATACGGGATTGATTAAGTCCTTGACATCGTGGTTCATACGATGAGATCATCGTGGAACATGTGGGAGCCAACATGGGTATCCAGATCCCGCTGTTGGTTATTGACCGGAGAGTCATCTCGGTCATGTCTGCATGTCTCCCGAACCCTTAGGGTCTACACACTTAAGGTTCGGTGACGCTAGGGTTATAGAGATATAAGTATGCGGTAACCCGAAAGTTGTTCGGAGTCCCGTATGAGATCCCGGACGTCACGAGGAGTTCCGGAATGGTCCGTAGGTAAAGAATTATATATAGTAAGTGCTATTTCGGCCATCGGGACAAGTTTCCGGGTCACCGGTATTGTACCGGGACCACCGGAAGGGTCCCGGGGGTCCACCGGGTGGGGCCACCTGCCCCGGGGGACCACATGGGCTGTAGGGGGTGTGCCTTGGCCTATATGGGCCAAGGGCACCAGCCCCAAGAGGCCCATGCTCCAAGAGAAGAGGAAGAGGAAGAGTCCTAAAGGGGGAAGGCACCTCCGAGGTGCCTTGGGGAGGAGGGACTCCTCCCTTGGCCGCACCCTTCCTTGGAGGAAGGGCCAAGGCTGCGCCCCCCCTCTCCCTTGGCCCTATATATAGTGGGGGAAAGGAGGGCAGCAACAACCTAAGCCCTGGCGCCTCCCTCTCCCTCCCATGACACATCTCCCTCCTCCCGCAGCGCTTGGCGAAGCCCTGTTGGAATCCCGCTACTTCCACCACCACGCCGTCGTGTTGTTGGATCTCCATCAACCTCTCCTCCCCCCTTGCTGGATCAAGAAGGAGGAGACGTCGCTGCTCTGTACGTGTGTTGAACGCGGAGGTGCCGTCCGTTCGGCGCTAGGATCATCGGTGATTTGGATCACGACGTGTACGACTCCATCAACCCCGTTCTCTTGAACGCTTCCGCGCGCGATCTACAAGGGTATGTAGATCCACTCCTCCCTTGTTGCTAGATGACTCCATAGATAGATCTTGGTGACACGTAGGAAAATTTTGAATTTATGCTACGTTCCCCAACAAACACCTCACCCCCTTTTAATAGTATTGGCCTTTCCTATGGACTCAATGTGATCTTGGATCACTAAAAGTAAAATGTAGAGTCTTGTGCTTTGAGCTTGAGCCAATCTTTTGTCCTTAGCATTTTGAGGGGTCCACTTTCTAATCCATGCCATGCCAATCATTGAGCTTTCCTTGAAATATTTATCTTCAAGTAGCATTAGCTCAAGGAGCTATATGTTGTTAGGAATTACCAAAACCACCCAGGGATAGTTGCACTTTCAATCTCCCCCTTTTTGGTAATTGATGACAACATATAGATCAAAGCTTCGACAAATGATTATAAGATTGAAAAACATCATCACTTTGAGAAGTATGTGATAAGCAAGAGCTCCCCCTAAATTTGTGCATTATTTAAAATTTGCTTTTGAATGCAAATGCACAATCAATTAGGATCATGGGTTACTCTTCCGTGTCACATACATCTTGGTGGAGCGCTCAAAATGATAGAAACTAGAAGCATGCACTCATCACCAAGCAAGTGAATGATCATATATGGAATATAAAGGATAGCATCATTCAACCGAACGTTAATGTAGCATATGATCAACCACATGATCACATAAGTATCTCACAAGGACATAAGGATATAAAGTATCTCACACAAGCACACAAAAAGTTCAACCAAAAGCAAGAGAGATAAAAAGCAGACACTCTCTCGAAGCCTATGATCTATACATATTTCTCCCCCTTTTGCAACAAGTTACCAAAAAGTTTGAAAATGCATAGTGCTATACGTCTCTCAGGGTTGGTCTTCGGGAGGTGGTGTAGATAGAACTCCAAGGACGAAGGCTTCTAACGATGTAGTTGGAGCTGATGGAGCGGGTACTAGAGGTGCCACTGGAGCTGTGGCTGCTGGTGCTGACACTGAAGCTCTGGCATCTGAGACTGGCACTGCAAAATACCTTGGACCTCGTGGCACACGCTTAAAAGCATCAATGGTTGCTTTTCCTCTCCTCTCCTCTGCTTCCTCCTGAAGCTTCTCAACTGCAGTCTGAATCTCAGTCACCTTCAGATCAAGATCATAGAATTTTGTTTCCACAATCCTCTCCAGGCTCTCCTGATTCTGAGTCAGGGTGGCCAAGCCCTTCTCAATCCTCAGTGTAGCTTGAATCATATAGCCTAACTGATCTTGCTTGCTCTTTAGTAAGACTCGAGATGCCTCTTCAACACTTGGCATCTGGGCAGCTTTCTCAGCCTTTTCCTTGGCTCTCTTCTCCTGGACTTGAGCTGATGATGGTTCTTCCTCATTCATCACAACAGTGTTATCTTCAAATTCAGGATATAGAGGTAGATGCTCCTTGTCCAGCAAATAAGTCCATGTGCCCATCTTAGAGTTGATGAGCTCCTGAATATGTGGAGCATATCCACAACTCCTCTTTTGATCAGCAGCAATCCTTTTGATCATTTATACAATCAAGCTCATAACTTTGAACTTCTGGGGAACATCAAAAATTTGCAGCATATTGATGGTGTCCTCTCATCATCTTGTGATCTCCTGACTTGGGTAGCAATGTGTGCCTTAAGATCCAGTTGATCGTAGGCAGACCAGACAACAAGAAATGTACAGATCCAAGCTTGTGAGTTTCCAAAGCCTTATCAGGGATCTCCTTGTACATGTTTGCCATTGAGTTGTGGTCTTTCTTCTTGGTGGCATACACATCCAAGTCATCTTCATGTTCTTTGGGGGCATTGATTAGCTTGGACCATTCTTCAACTGTGGACTGGTACCTAGTACCCTCAGACATCCAAACTATCCTTCCATCTGGATAGAAGTGGGCAGTGGAGTAAAACTGCATGATCAACTCATCATTCCACTTGGTGAGCTTTTGTCCAATGAATTCATCAACTCCACAAGCCTTAAAGCTGTCATACACTCCAGGGAAGTGATCTTCATTTTTCCAGATGAACTCCCAGTCCACCCATTTCATGTCACACACTATGGGCTTCTTGTCAAGCAAAATTATCTCATAGAAATCTTGTTGTTCCTTTGTATGGAACCTATAGTCAACTGCAGTCCTCCTCCTAACAACATATGGATCAGGTTGTCTCCACAACCTCAATCCTACATCTTTCCTGATGTGCATGTCCTCAGCGACTGGATGAGCATCATTGTGGTCAGGAATTTTGGGATTCAGCTTCCTCAAAACATGAGAATCATCATCTTCTTCTTCAGCTTCAGGCACTGGGGCCTTGTTCTTCTCCTCAGCAGGTATACTCCTGGTGTTCCTCTTGGGTTTGGGGGGTTTCTGAGCAGCAGCCTTGGAGCAGATTTGGGCTTAGATGGAGCAGCCCCTGACTTGATTGCATCTCCCATAAGCTTCTGAGCCTTAGGAGCTGGTGCGGCATCCTCTTCCTCCTCCTCTTCTTCTGAATCTCTCATAATGGAGGATCCACCAAGTACTCTGGCAGTGGTCTTCTTGACCCTTTCCTTCCTCTTCTTTCCTTCTCTAGCAACCTCTTCAGTTGGGTTGGAGGTTTCAACAGTTGAGGCTCTAACTTTTAAGGTTAGCACCCTCTTGGCAGGGGCCTTCTTGTGCTAGCCAGGCTTAGTTGATGCAACTGTGCCATACTCCTTCTTCAGCACCTTCTTCTTGGAGCTGACTTCCTCCTCAACAGCCACATAATCCTCATCTTCAGAATCTGAGGTCTTCTTCTTCCTTGTTCTGGTGGCTGCCTTGGGCAAGTTGCTTGGTGTGCTCTTGCTGCCCTCATCAGAAGTGCTAGAGGGACTAGTGCCCTCACTCAATTGTACGTGTTCCTCTGACTTGTTCTGGCTGTTTCTCTGGTCAGACATTTCTGCAAACTTTCTGACAGCATACCCTGTGAATAGATATGAATGAGGTAGAGTGGATGAGCATCACAAAGTGCAGAGTTTTTGCAAAAAGAATGACTTAAAAACTTAGTTTTAGTTCTTCACAGAAAGCATTTCGGAGCTACCGATTTGTAAACTCGGTGATACTGAAGCAGCTTTTGGAACCTAAACTAGTGAACTCGGTCAGACCGAGCCACAGTTCGGTGGCACCGAGACTGCTAGGGTTTCACAAAGAATCGAACTCGGTCACACCGATTGCAGTTTTCGGTTAGACCGAAGGTGCAACTGCAATGGCCTAAGCCAAATCGGTGAGACCGATTTCTACAATTCGGTCGGTCCGAGATGAGTCCGGCGGAGATCTAACCCTAAATTTTCAAATCAAACCTAACCTAAGGGATGTTTTCAGTGGATAGATTGATTGCATACATGGTCATGATCATGGAAAAGTAATGTGCTATGAACCGGAGTTAAAGGAATAGCACAAAAGATCGAACTGATACCCTAATTCGGTGGAGCTCGCTACGGCGGCAATGGAGGGGCAGAAATCCGTTGATGGCGACGAAAACCAGCGGCGGGAGGTCGCTGGCAGCGAGAGGACGATCCGGAGACCTGAGGCGGCAGAGCAGGACACGCGCAGGCTAAGAATTTTTTGAAGGCATTTCCAAAATCTCACCCGTGGGTATATATATCCCGACCCTGTCAGTGTGACCGAGTGGAACAACTCGGTGGCACCGAGATGCAGAATCACAAGCGGTTGCTACAACTCGGTGTGACCGAAAAGTTCTAATCGGTTGCACCGAGATTAAAAACCTAGATCAACTTAATGATCTCGGTGTGACCGAAATGGATGACTCGGTCATACCGAAATGCACAAAGAGGTTTTGGAAGTTTAAGTCTATGACGAATCGGGGACTCCAAGTGCTCCTCACACAGAGTGGTTCGAATCTGACTTGATCAAACTTTGTGATGTAGTATGAATAGAGTTTGAGATGAGAAAAGCATAGATAGCTAGAGGGAGTTCTTAGGCATTCTTCTCCATCCATTTGGTAAAAGAGAAAAAGCCAAACAATCAAAGCAACAAATGGATGTCCTCGAATGAGTAAAATATGCAACCAACATGCTCACACAATAAGATGGCAAATGAAATATGTGACAAAGCATGCACAATCACTCTAGCATCTATCAAGCAATTTGGCGATGACTAGGTCATCTATATATGAGTATATTGACTTAGGAGTCAAATGAGAACATTTGATCGTAAGTCATACTCATTGTTTAAGCACAAGTGGGGTTGCCACTTTTACATAAAGCATTGTTGTGTTCACACCATTAGAGTTGCTTTAGCTCAATTGATTAGAGTAAAGCTCCCCCTACATGTGAGATCCCCCCTAAGAGGGATGAAATAACCTTGGGTTTTGTCGATGATGACTTCATGTAGGTGTTGAAGATGTAGATGCTCAATGTTGATGTAGATCCTTTGGAGCAATCCTATGGAGTGAGTTGCACTTTCAATACCTACACGAGTTAGTCCCACAAGGAACAAATAAGTATATCCATAGACATAGAGTGATATTCACATGAGATGATGTCCATGAATGCATTAGGTCAGCTTGTCCCTTGTCTTACCAACAAGAGGGTTTGTGACTCCTTAAACTAGTGCAAGATATGGAAGTTATTTGCACTTGTCCTCGCCAAAATGATATGAGTGAAGTATGTTGATGGAGTCACCCTCAAGAACTCTCTAGTTCTTCTTCTTCGGGATCCACACCATCTTGGCGGGAATCCTTGGAGTTGTAGTCGTACTTGATGAAGTAGAACTTGATGTAGTCTTGGGAACCCACTTGACCAAGGCTTTTCCTCAAATGCATCAATCTCCTCTTGAAGCTTGTCCTTGCCTTTTTGCTTGTGGTCTTGTGGTGGAAGATCATCTTGAGCTTTTATTCCCTGGAAAGAAGTAGGATCATACTTCTCTTGTTGAGGACCAAATTTCGTCTTGGGGTATTGATCTTCTTCCCACTCAACTCCATTGGCATTGAACTTTCGTTCAAAACTAACACCTTGATTCTTCTGGTGTCTTCCTTGCTTGCCTACAATTTCCTCAAATTGCTTACTTCCAGCAAGGCTCTTGTAAACATCTTTCTCTATAATTCCCTTCAATAAGCTATTTTCTTGCTCAAGTGTAACTTGGCTAAGAGAATCATTAGTGGAATCAAGAGAACTACTAGAAGCAACATCATTGGGTTTAGCATGATTATTGTTACTACTAGAAGAAGAATATTTCTTACTCTTATTGCTAGATTTAAGTTGTGGCATGTAAGTAGACAAGAGTAAATGCTTGGCAATGTAAGAAGAACGTTTCTTGCAAAGATCATCATTGATCGATTTTAACAACCCATGCTCTTGCTCAAGGTTGAGCACTTCGAAGCATAACTTCTCATGAGTCTTTAAAAGTTCTCGATGATTTTCCAAGGTAGTTTCATGAGCTAAATTAAGAGTGTTTAGCTCTTTAGTTAGACGCTCAATCTCCTTCTTATCATCGTCATTCATTTTGTCTTGATTAGCATGATTAATAGAAAGTTCATCATAGTTTTCATCACTAGAATTGTCAAAAAGTAAATCATCATCACCTAGAAAGTCATCTTCATCACTATTGAAATCAACATACTCGGGGTGTGATACCTTTGGGCCTTTAGCCATGAAGCATCTTCCAATTCCTTCATTTGGTGACTCAAATATGTCGTAGGAGTTGGTTGACACAAGTGCTAGACCGGTAACACCTCCATCTTGAGTATATTCGGAGTCGGAGTGATAAATTCTCTCGGAGTGATCATTGGAGTCGGAGCCGGATACCCATTCACCAGCGTGAGCTTGATGTCTTTGTTTTGTGTAGCCCCTTGATGATTTTTCCTTCCTTTTCGAATCTTTGCTTCTCCATGATGTTCTTCGTTCATAACGGTCATCTCTACTCCTTCTCTCTCTTGGTGGTGATTCTTCTCTCCTACTCCTTCTTTTGGGAGAATCTTCTCTTCTTTTGTAGGGAGTCGTACACTCATTGGAGTAGTGTCCGGGTCTTCCACAATTGTAGCAATTAAGTTCACGACTTGAAGATCTTTTGTCATTGTAGGACCTTGACTTGGAACTTCTTTCCTTGCTTCTGCTCTTGTAGAACTTGTTGAAGTTCTTCACCACTAGGCTCAATTCTTCATTGAAGTTTTGTTTCTCACTTGATGATGTGGGAGCATCACATGAGTCTTTGTAAGCACCACTTGACTTGTTGTGAAGCTCTTCCTTATCCTTGAGTGACATCTCATGAGCAACAATCCTTCCAATGACTTCTGTTGGCTTGAGATCTTTGTAATTGGGCATCATTTGAATCAATGTGCACACGATATCATATTTTCCATCCAAGGCTCTTAGGATCTTCTTGATGATGAATCTATCAGTCATCTCTTCACTTCCTAAGCCGGCAATCTCATTTGTGATGAGAGCAAGCCTAGAGTACATTTCAGCGACACCTTCACCATCCTTCATTTTGAACTTGTCAAGTTAACTTTTAAGCACATCCAATTTGGATTCCTTGACGGAGTTGGTACCTTCATGCATATCAATCAAAGTATCCCAAATTTCCTTTGCATTCTCAAGACGGCTGATTTTGTTGAATTCTTTGGGGCACAATCCGTTGAAGAGAATATCACAAGCTTGAGCATTGTATTGCAGCATCTTCAACTCTTCCGCGCTAGCCTCACGGTTCGGTTCTCTCCCATAAAAGAATTCACCTTGCAAGCCAATACACACAATAGCCCAAACGGCGGGGTTATGTCCAAGAATATGCATTTTCATCTTATGCTTCCAACTAGAAAAATTAGTACCATCAAAGTAAGGACCTCTACGGTGGTAATTTCCCTCACTAGACGCCATACTCTCCTAGGTTGTGAAACCAAGGCTATGATCACCAAAGCTATGGAAATCAAGGCAAATGGAGACCAAAGCTCTGATACCACTTGTAGGATCGAAAGTATGTCTAGAGGGGGGTGATTAGACTACTTGACCAAATAAAAATCTAGCCTTTTCCCAATTTTAAGTCTTGGCAGATTTTAGCAACTTAGCACAAACAAGTAATCAACCTACACATGCAATTCTAAGAGTATAGCAGCGGAATGTAAAACAATTGCATATGAAGGTAAAGGGAGGAGTCTGGAGGGAGCAAACGCAATGAAGACACGGAGATTTTTGGCGTGGTTCTGATAGGCAGTGCTATCGTACATCCACGTTGATGGAGACTTCAACCCACGAAGGGTAATGGTTGCGCGAGTCCACGGAGGGCTCCACCCACGAAGGGTCCACAAAGGAGCAACCTTGTCTATCCCACCATGGCCATCGCCCACGAAGGACTTGCCTCACTAGGGTAGATCTTCACGATGTAGGCGATCTCCTTGCCCATACAAACTCCTTGGTACAACTCCACAATCTTGACGGAGGCTCCCAAGTGACACCTAACCAATCTAGGAGACACCACTCTCCAAAAGGTAATAGATGGTGTGTTGATGATGAACTCCTTGCTCTTGTGCTTCAAGTGATAGTCTCCTCAACACTCAAATCTCTCTCATAGGATTTGATTTGGTAGAAAGATGATTTGAATGGAAAGCAACTTGACGAAGGCTAGAGATCAAGATTTATGTGGTTGGATTGGAACATCTTGAGCTCAACACAAGTGTAGGTGGTTCTCTCTCAGAAAATGTATGTTGGAAGTGTAGGCATATTCTGATGGCTCTCTCCTCGAATGAAGAGTGAGTGGAGGGGTATATATAGCCTCCACACAAAATATAACCGTTACACACAAATCACCAAACTCGGTGGGACCAAATCATATAACTCGGTCAGACCGATTTAGTTCAAAATGTGAACGTTAGGATTTTCGGTGGGACCAATATGTCAACTCGGTGGAACCGATTCCATTATGGTTACGACATAACGTAATCTCGGTGAGACCGATTACACAAACTCGGTGGGACCGATTTTGGTAATAGGCAAACAGAGAATTGGTCAGGCAAACTCGGTGGGACCGATTCATTCATCTCGGTTAGACTGAAACGTTACGAAGGGGAAACAGAGAGTTTGCATTGCAATCTCGGTGGGACTGATCGCTCATATCGATTGGACCGAAATGTTATGAAGGGAAACAGAGAGTGTGCAATCCCATCTCGGTGAGACCGAAGTGACTAGGGTTTCTGGCAGTTGCTATGTCAAGTGAACTCGGTGGCGCCGGATAGAAGATTTCGGTGGGGTCGAGTTTGACTTTTGGTTTGGGACATATGTGGATATGAGAAAGTAGTTGAGGGTTTTTGGAGCATATCACTAAGTATTTTAAGCAAGCAACTCATTAAGCAACACCTCACCCTCTTTTAATAGTATTGGCTTGTCCTATGGACTCAATGTGATCTTGGATCACTAAAAGTAAAATGTAGAGTCTTGTGCTTTGAGCTTGAGCCAATCTTTTGTCCTTAGCATTTTGAGGGGTCCAATTTCTAATCCATGCCATTTCAATCATTGAGCTTTTCCTGAAATATTTATCTTCAAGTAGCATTAGCTCAATGAGCTATATGTTGTTAGGAATTACCAAAACCACCTAGGAATAGTTGCACTTTTAGCTCCTCTCTTGTACTGTTGCAAGATGATAGCTACAAAATGATGTAGTCTTCGATAGGATGAGCTTCTCCCCCTTATTCTGGCATTTATGCAGTATAGTCCACAGATACTACCCCATTCCTTTGATACCAATCCATAACTAGTATAGATCTGATGTAAGTCTTGCGAGTACTTTGGATGAGTACTCACCGTTGGTTTGCTACTCTTTCATTCGACCCAGTTTCTACAACACTTGGTAGCACCGCGGATGCACGATACCCTGACGGTGCCAACTACGTGGAGACTGTTGACCAAGAGTAGTCCGGAGGTCCCAGGCAGGAGGCCTCGCCTTTCGATCTAGTGTCGTTGTTTTTGCTCAGCCTTCTTAAATAATACTTTTCTAACTACGTCTATACTCAGATAATATTTGCTTTGACGAGTTGTATTTTGGGCCTTCATGGACCTGGCTTGTAATATAAAGAGTTATGTTTATATGTTGTGTCATACAGTTGTGTTGTGATATTGACATGAGTTACCTTTCATGATCATGCATGTTGCGCGTATGATTATAAATGGGGGCGTCATAATAATAATCAAATAACCGCCAAATCATCGTTGCAAGCAACACATAGAAGATGGCTAATGCGATAACTACAACTACACATGCTAGTTCCTTCTTGTCTCTCGCTTTCAGCTATTTCATGTGATTGATTCTTTGTTGCTTCATCGTATCAACTGTACACTCCAGATCAGTCACTTTCTTCTTCAACTTGTCGTTATCTTCTGGAATCTTAGTGATAATACTTCGAGCCCTGTTGTGCCATTCATCATCCAATGGCACAAGCTTCATATTCCTATGAATGTTAAATATCCTGGATCAGTGGGTCAAAGGGTATTAACTCAACTTAAAGGATTAACTTAGCACTAAACTCTAAGGGGAAACTAAGAAACTGTCTGCCAATGTCAAATCCCTCCATGCATACACGTCAAGCGGGAGTGTGTCCGTGCACACAACTTAGCTTTTGGTACTTCTCGGCGGCACAAAACTCGGCTTCAAACTCATGTTGCGGATGTCTGAAGTCAAACTTCGGATCTAACTGTTGATTGCTTTCCTAAAGCGGGATCCATTCAGGACGGACTGAGGGAGCTACTTTGGACAAATTAAAAAATATCAGGATTTATTAGTTAACCCGACAAAAGTACAAGATGATTCGGAGCCGAAGTACACAACCCTTCTGATGACCTTAGGCAATTGCTCGGCGGTGAATGTCATGGTGGCGCCCCCATTGCCCTACCAAGTGCGACGGTATGAGCCGGAGCAGCCGCACTGAAACCACCACTGCCACTCGTCCGCATTCCGCCAATGTGAGCACTACGTGAGGGAATTTGGGGGCTAGCTAGGGATTTGGGGAAAATGGGGAAATTGTGGATCTAATAACGGCAAGGGAAACTAATTATCTCACTGTGTTGTACATTCACACGCTTTACATACAGCGCACATGTTCGATGTGTCGATGTTACACATGATTTCATCAAAGCAATTGTGCGAGATGACAACTTATCATATACAGTTTTAGAAATATAACTGTATGTGATGTACTACCCGGTACATATGTATTTTGGTTGTTGGGGATGCAATAATTGAGTTAATACTTAGAGTAAACACCCGCTCTCCGAATAGAGAGATTTATAGAGCGATGAACGGATAGGAGCTCAATGCTCGGTCGGTCGGCGGCAGCGTGATAGGAGGTCAATCCTCGGTCGTCGTCGGCGGTATAGGAGGATCTCAATCCTCGAGGTCATCAGTGGCTTAATTGGAGCTCATCCCTCGTTCAACGGCGGGATAGTGGAGCTCAAATTTCAGGCGATGCCCCACTAAGCGCTGCTCCCATGCCCTTTGTCAGTGTGCTGCTAATATGCGCTGCTTTGTCTGCTGGGTGTAGGTCGCCACGTGGCTAATAAATTAAGACATTTTTTGAGTGGATTAATTAATGTATTCAATTCATAAGTGTTCGTGCAGATTAACTGGTCGTTAATTAGTGTCATCACACGCATTTAGAGACATGAGTTGTTATGGAGAGGCTCAATATCAATATGGAGCGCCCTCAAAATCTCGCGAATTATCCACGCACCAGACATCCATTAATTAATGTGTTTTGAATTACCCCTCGTTTGTGCAGATGAAAAGATCTGATGGACGAAGAAGCAGACAAGCTTGTGGTTTATGAATGGCGGAAAGGAATTCATCGCTATTGCTGAACGAGAAATGAAGAGGAGAGGGTAAAGATTACATCCTCTATCCATGCAAGACTTTACTAGTGCAGAATGCTACTAAGAGGACACATCTAATGCACGCGCTTTAAAAAAACTGTGTGTGATGTAACTCAAACCGTGTGCGATGTAACATCCAACAAAAAATGTGTGTGATGTTGTAATATCACACACATTTCGTAAATGTATGTGTGTGATGTCATGCAAACAGTTTTTTACAAAAAGATGTGTGTCTATGTAAACTATCATTGCACACGGTTCAAAAAACACAAATGTATGTGATGTTTGCACACGATTTTTGCAAAAGGTGTGTAGATGTAATGTATCATTACACACAGTTTTGAATATGCAACTGTGTGTGATTCCCTACTAGAGCATGACACGCGCTTTGCCGCGCCTATTCTTCGGTCATGGGTTAAGTCCCCTATACTTATGTCGTATGCGGTCTATTTCAATTGGTTGACTCGTTGTGTGTAATTGTCATTTAGTTGTGCTATTTTTTCCAAGAAAAAAGGATTGCAGTATAGAAGTGGCAATCATGTTTAAGCATCTTTATAAAAGTATTTGGTGAAAAGGATTGCATTATTGCTGAATTATAGTAGTGATAATTGGTTGGCTCGGGGTGGGGGCTTGGTGGCGGGCGGCGGTGGGGTGGGGGCTTGCTGGCGGATAGCGGTGAAGTGGGGGCTCTGGGCTGGGGCTTTGCGATGGCGAATTAGGCGGCATCGGTGGGGTGGGGGCTCGGGTGGCAGCTTGGTGTCAGGCGACGTTGGGGTGGTGGCTTGGGACGGGGGCTTCGTGGTGGCGAATCGACGGGGGTGGTGGGGTGGGGTTGGGGCGGGGGCATGGTGGCGGACGGCAATGGGGTGAGGGCTCGGGGCGGTGGCGAATCGGACGGCGGCGGCGGTGGTGAATCGAGCACGATTCGAGGCGGGCTGCGGAGGCAGAGTCACGGAAACGACGGCGGGGGTGGTTGGCAACTGGA
Source organism: Triticum aestivum (assembly GCF_018294505.1). Taxonomy (NCBI): domain Eukaryota; kingdom Viridiplantae; phylum Streptophyta; class Magnoliopsida; order Poales; family Poaceae; genus Triticum; species Triticum aestivum. Next base: position 264,165,139 of record NC_057794.1, read on the forward strand.
TCTAGCGCGGGACGACGGTGGCGTGGTGCGGTGGGTGGGCGGGCGGTGGCGGGAGTGCAGCAGGCGGCGGAAGGAAGAAGACACACGATGGGGAGAAAAGAAATAAACAATGGTTGGCACGCGACCAGCCGTTTTACCTGAAGGTGGATATGCAAATTTAATTGCATCTCGGGATGTTATATTTTACATCACTTGGGTCAGGTGGTGTGTTTTTTTCACATCTACATCATCTATAGGAGGTGACTTTTTGGACCCCGAAGATGCAAAAGTTAGTTAGTTTTTCACCTATATTTTCTATTGAAGATGCTCTAAAGACACAAGGCACAATCTTACTGGTATAGTACGCAGGCAAGAGCACTTTTGTTTGCTGAGGCACCCCTCCTGACCGGTTTATAAATTGATCCACAAGCATAAGATAATATGTTGTTTATTTATTTAATTAAGCAATAATTAAAACATTAAGCGTTGCATGCAGTAAATTAAGCGGGTTTTTTGTGATAGCAGTAAATTGAACGGTCAATTATTGATTGTGCAGCATGTGGTGTAGTGGCAAGGGGTGCTGCAAGACTGCTGCACATCATGCCGGTAGTGTCAAGCGGGAAAAAGAAGAAGCATAAATGGGCCAAAAAATGCTCTCCACAACCCCCAAGCCATCAGAGGCCAGGAAATCATGGGAGCTTAGTAACTAGATAGATACAGAGGTTTTGCAAAAATATGGGTGTGTGATGAAGCATATCACTGAAACGGTTTCAAAAGTCTAACTATGTGTGATTTCTTGCATACGTTCTAAGAAAAATGTATGTGAAATGTAACCTGCCATCACAAGCAGTTTAAAAAATGCAATTGTGTGTGATGTCTGATATATCTCAAACGTATCTACAAATTTTAGTATTCATCCTATATTTACATCATTTATATATAATTTTGGCATAATTTAATATTATTTTTATATTGTCTAACATATTAAGCCAATTCCAAGGGCCAATTTCTGTTTTTTTAGTGTTTTTGGGCTTTGAATGTTCTCAAACGGACCGTAAATTTTAGGTTTTTTCAGATTGTAATGGACCATGAAATTTTAGGGTTTTTTTTTAGATTGTACAAGTATGGAAAAGTATTGTGGAGGTGGACCATAAACATGGACCATAAACTACGTGAGCGATTTTAGGTTTTTAGGTCTGTCTATATTTTATCTAGATGTGAGATGATATCTCACATCTAAGTATGACATCATCATTGTGTGTGTGTTTGTTTTGTAACGACAGCTAACCTCGCTCATGTTTTTTTTTGAGAATCGCTCACGTAGCTAACGTCCAGCCCATCACTAACGTGGCTCACGATTCCCACTTGGGCTCCTCCAAGAAAAACAATGATCGTGAAAATAACAATCGGTTGTACCTTGCATCACACTAACCTTAAGAAAAAGCACAAAAAGTCTGTACGTCCCCAAAAAGCATCTACGTGGGCATTATTTTTCTTTCCTTTTCAAATGATGAAAGTGCTTTCGGGTAAAAAGCTTACATTTTCAAGTAAATATTTTAATAAAACTTGATGAATTTAAATATTATCCACTGCTTTGAAAAATGTCCGTGAACTTGGCGGGTACAAAAAATGTTCACGGGTTTGAAAAATATTTGCGACTATACAAAATGAAAATATGAAAATAGATACTCACAAGTTCCAAAAAAAATGTGATTTAAAAAAATCACGAGTTCAAAATTTGCTTGTGGATTCAAAAATTGGTCGTGAATTTGGAGCCCAGTTGTGAGTCACAGATGATCGACTGGCAACTGAGGTGAAATTTTAATTGAGGTGGCAACAAAAAACTTCAAATCCTAGTTGCAAGTTGATGGTGGACTTGCAACTTGGGCAACAACAAAAATTCGAACTCGGTTGTGAGTAGAGAGTGGACTTGCGACTGGGTGTGAACAAAAAAAAGGACAAGCCATGTTGAAGTCGAGGGTGAGCTTGCAACTAGGTGTGAATAAAAAAGGTCGGGCTCAATTGCGAGCCGAGGGTAGGCTTGCATCTGAGGCAACAACAACTATAGTCCTAGTTGTGAGTTATGGGTGGGCTTGCAACTGGGGTGAGAATAAACTACAAGCCTGGTTGCGAGTCAAGGGTGGAGTTGCAACTGGCATGACAAACACACTATATGCCTAGTTACGAGTCACGGATGGGCTTGCAACTGGGATGGAAGCAAACTACGGTCCAGTTGTGAGTCGGGGTGGATTTGTAACTAGGGCAACTACAGCTACAAGCCTCAATTGTGAGTTGGTGGTGGACTTGCAACTTGGGGAACTACAACTACACGCCTAGTTGTGTGTCGAGGGTGGACTTGCAACCGGGACACCTACAACTTAGGGCCCAGTTATGAGTCAAACATGGACTTACAACAAGGATGAAACAACACAAGCCTAATTATGAGTCGAATGTGGACTTGCAACTATGACAACTATCAAACTACGGGCCCAGATGCGAGTCAAGGGTCGACATGCAACTAGGATGAAACAAACTACTTGTCCAGTTGCGAGTCAAAGGTGAACTTGCAACTAGGATGAAAAAAAACAAAGGTCGAGTTGCGAGTCAAGGGTGGAGTTGCAACTAGGATGAAATACACTACGGTCCTAGTTGTGAGTCAAGGGCGTACTTGCAACTCGGGCTACTACACAAAACTACGGTACCATTTGCTTGTCGGGGGTGACCTTGCGATTGAGACAAGAACAAAACACAAGCCTAGTTGAGACTCGAGCGTGGAGTTGCAACTGGGATGAAAAAAAACAATGCTTAGTTACGCGTCGAGGGTGGACTTGCAACTAGGACAACTACAATCCCATTTGCGTTTCGATGCTGGAAATGTAACTTGGATAAATACAAACCCAGTTGCAAGTAAAGGGTATAGACTTGCAACTGGGATGAAATAAACTATTGGCCAATTGCGAGTCAAGGGTGGACTTGCAACTGTGATAAAAAACACAGGCTCTAGTTGCGAGTCGAGTGGTGGGCTTGCAACTTGGAAAACTACACAAACCCATGGACAACTGGGATAACAACGAAACTATGGCACTATTACGAGTTGAGGGTACATACTTGCAACTAGGACAACATAAAACTACGAGCCCAGTTGCAAGTCAAGGGTGGACTTACAACTGAGATAAAACAAAGTATGAGCCTAGTTGCGAGTCAAGGATAGACTTACAACTTTGAAAACTACACAAAATTACGATATCATTTGCGAGTCAAGGGTGAACTTACAACTGACACAATAAAAACTACAATTCTAGTTGCGAGTCGAGTGTAGATCTACAACCGGGATGAAAACAGAACACATACCCAGTTGCAAGTCAAGGGTGGACTTGCAACTGGGACAACTATGAGGCCATTTGCGTGTCGAGGATGGACTTGTACTTAGGACAACTACGAAACTACGAGCCCAATTGCGAGTCAAGGGTCGACTTGCAACTAAGATGAAAAAACCTACCGACCTAGTTGCAACTCAAGGGTAGACTTGCAACTGGAACAACTACACAAAACATCGATATGAGTTGCGAGTCGAGGGTGGACTTGCAACTCGAACAAGTAAACAAAACTAAAATACGAGTTGTGAGTTCAGGATGGACTTGCAACTGGGACAACTACAAAACCTATAGGCCTAGTTGTGAGTCTAGGGCGAACTCGCAACTATGACAACTATGAACTACGAGCCCAGTTGCGAATCAAGGGTGAACTTGCAACCGGGATGAAACAAACTATAGACCTAGTTGCGAGTCAAGGGCGGACTTGCAACTAGGACAACTACACAAAACAACGATATTCTTTTCGAGTCGAGGGTGAACTTGCAACTGGGACAATAGCAAACTACAAGCCCAGTTGCGAGTCGAGTATGGACTTGCAACTAGAATGAAAAACAAAACACATACCCATTTGTGAGTTAAGAATGAACTTGCAACTGGGACAAGTACGAATCCATTTACAAGTCGAGGGTCGACTCTACAATTTCTCCACCACGCCACAAAAAATGCACATCAAAAAGAACAAAAAGGAAATGGGTCGTGCCTCCCAAATGACAACATGTATGAGCCCATGTGAAAAGAAACGCGAGAACAGGCCGACACAAAAACAAAATGGGACAAGAGGATGGACAACAAAAAAGAACGAGCTAATACGAACGCACATGATCAAATTTATGCAAACATTAAACAAATCAGATGATTATAAACTTAGACGAGACATCAGTAAATCTCATCTAGATGGATTTAGCAAATCTGAAAGAAAACAATCTACTTGCGCTCTCTGAAACTATACAACAAAATAAACAAAACAAGGAATAAAAAGATAGGTGACCCTCCACAAAAATGATACATCCCACAAAATAAAGCCAATACACAAAATATAAAAACGACCTGCTAAAAAAGTCATATCAGGTCTCATTGCTTCATAAAGGACGAACAAAAAACACAAAAACATGCGCAACTCAGAAGACGTATATCTAACGGTATATGAGTTAGATGAGACATTGTTAACTCTTATCTAGATGCAAATTAGCAAAACCAATCTGAAACGAGACCCCTAGATCGCGTCGTAAAACGGTCCAAAACAAAACGCAGACACAAGCAGGTCGACTGATAGACACCAGATGCACGACATGACACGGGACATGGCAAGAAGATTATCCACAATCAAGATTTGCAGGACATTTAAACCAAACAGATGACAATGTGATTTTTTTCATGAATATAAAACAAAATAAACAAAGAATAAAAAAAGAAATGGAAAAGGAAAAGAATATAAAATATAAATAAAAGACAAAAACAAGAAACTAAAATAGTTTATAATTTGAAACGAATAATGAAACAGGAAAAAGAAGAAAAAAAAGAAACAACAAAAAGAAAAAGAATGCAGCAGCCCATATAGATTGCAGCCCACAATAAGAAGAACCTATACGAGCCAGCTCTCTTTTTTTCGAAAAGGAGGACTCCTCGGCCTCTGCATCAGAATGATGCATACAACCAACTTTATTAACAAGCAAAAAGGTTCAACAAAGGTCATAAATCCGAAATGAAAATAAAAGAAAAGCTCACAAAGAGCCTATAAAAAGAAACCATAGCGCCACAACCGGCCGGCATGAACAAGATAAGGAAACTAATTGCCTATCCTATTACATGACCGTCATCCAAACCGGTTGAATATATCCCGTGCTACCATCTCCCACCGGATAGATCCAGTACCAAACGCTCCCTGGCCTCCATCGGAGTGAGTAGCGACCACATACGGATTAAAGCAGTGGCTCGGAAGATAACCTGCAAAAAATGAAAAATTGTTGTTTTATTAAAAACCAAATCATTTCTGCAGTTCCAGACTGCCCACAATAAAGCACATGCTCGTACGCGAATGTGTCTCGCTGTTTTGGCCTGTATCCCATTAAGCCACGTTCCAAATAACGTGCAAACATAATTTAGAGGAGTAATATTAAAGGCTATGTGCACCGTCCGCCATAGCACTTTTGCCAGCGGGCAGTCAACGAACCAGCTCTCTTGAAACGGGACAAGCAAACAGCGTACGAAGAGAGTGTACATTTTAAAAGGAATACGAATTGTAAAGTTTTTTTGGCAAACGTGGAGTTAGATATGAGATAATTATTTCAGTAGATGTGAAATAGCAAACCCGTAATAAGAAGAACCTATACGAGCCAGCTCTTTTGAAATGGGACAAGCAAACAGCGTACGAAGAGAGTGCACATTTTAAAAGGAATACGAATTGTAAAGTTTTTTGGCAAACGTCAAAGATAACTATTTCAGTAGATGTGATATAGCAAACCCGAAAAACTTATGTTTGAGATTTTAGTCTTTTCATTTTGACGCTTCTATAGTCTTTTCTCATTTTGACAGGAGATTCGTTGCTTCTATAGTCCTTTTCTCATTTTGACGGGAGATTCGTTGCTTAGTGGATGCAATCACAAGTTACTAAAGCCTTTCTGTCCCGTCTTTCGCCTTCCAAAAGGAAAAAAGCCACCTGCGTCTTTCCGTTCCGTCGTCTCCAATCCAACCGCCTTTAGCAACTGTAGCAACCGACTCACTAAAGTTTCTCTCTTCCGAACTGTCCAGTTGCTAATTTTTTCACCAATCCACCTTGGAATGGACACGTGTTTTGCACTTTCTCAGCCACCGACTCTCTCTGCCCATAAATGTGACGCATCGTGCGCCCAATGCGAGCCTCGTCAGCCATGGCTTTCAAGCCCACTCATGCACGGACCGCCGACGGCGAAAGGAATGCCAAGAAGGGGAAGCACAGCAGCTACACGACCTCACAAACGAGCTTCAGCCGGCCAGCGAGCCGCCGCGTGCAGGCCCCCGCGCCCGTCGTCGACCGGCGGGAAGACGCCACGATCGCGTTCATCAAGGTGCACGCGGACCGCAAGGACAAACTGCTCGTTTCCTCGGAGCGGCCGCACCTCCGTGTCCGCGCCGACGCCATGCGCTCCCTGACCGTGCCCCTGTCCCAGGACGGGTCGGAGCGGAAGATTTCCGGCGTTGTCCTGGACGCATACCTCGAACTGCTCCGCCGCCGCCAGGGCGCCGAGCACGGCAAGAACACCCGCCGCGTCCTCCTGCTGGGAGTCGAGGAGCAGGACTGGCTCGAGTACCTGGGCTCCCTGCCAAGAACGGACGAACGCCTGACGGACCAGGACGCCGCCGACGTGGCGGCGACGGCTGCTAGGTACCTCCAGAACGACATGGTGTTCTTCCTGGTGAACCACAGGGAGCACTTCTTCGTCACGGTGCTCAACTTCGCCAAGGCCGAGTACCAGGTGCTGGACTCCGGGAACTACGCGCGGTACAACGGCGTACGGTTCTACGAGGAGGCGATGTCCAAGATACGGGACGGCGTGGGGCGGTGCATGGAGGAGGCCGGCCGGGCACACGTCGCCGGATGGAGGCTGCGTCTGGAGCCGGGCCTCCCGGAGCAGAACGACGAGTCGTCGTGCGGCTTGTTCGCGCTGAAGTGGATGGAGCTGTGGGACGGGGAGGAGCTGGCGCGGAGTTTCTCCATGGACGACGTGCACGCGTTCCGGAAGAAGCTGGCCGAGGAGCTCGTCTTCTCCGAGCTGAATGAGATGCAGGACGTGAAAGAGCAGATCGAATCGAAGATGACGTAGCTGCGTTTCAACAAACATTCTTGGTCGTAACGCAGCATGCAGATAGATCCCGCAACACGCCCGGCTAGGACTCCATGACAAACAGAGCTCAAATGTTATAAGTCCGCGTACATGACATACGGTAATTGTATTATTAATCGAGAAAATGTAAAGCGTCATTTCTCTTTTGGAAAACACCCGATATGTTAATCAATTAAAAAAGCTATTACAATCATTCGTTACATCATACTTCACACACAGCGGTGCTTAAGAAGAACATCTTCAGACCTATTATCTTCTATATCTATACTTTTTTATTATTTTTATTATTTTATTAATAAAAGAACGGAATCAATAACCCCCGAACGCCTGTATTTTAGGATTTGGGGCCGAACGTCCTATGGACCATTGGATCAAATCACGAATCTTAAAGCATGTCTGACCAGCCGCGTCATTGTTTTTTCGTTCGGAAAAGCAGCATGTCGTCCCGAACGTCTCGTCCCTCTACAGCCGCACTATTCCTCACCCCACCCACTCCACTCACAAGCAAACCACCCACCGCTTTCCCCTCCATGGACGCGCACCGGCCCCGGCGACGCGCCTCCAGACCACCACCGGCGATGCGGCCCGCACCCCAGCACGGCGACGCGCCTCCAAATCCCGCCTTCCCCGCATCAAGCCCAGCGCCGGCACAGGAGGGCGGCAGCCGCGGTGCTCGGTGAGGCAGACCTGCACCAGGGGGCGGCGGGCATGGTGTTCGGCGAGGCGGGCCCAGAGCCGTGGGAGATGGAGGAGGGAGAGAGGAATGGAAGGGGGAGGAGAAGAGGCACCGCGCGAGGCTCCACCGGCGTCCCCTGCTGGATCCGGCTCCTCCGCATTAAGCCCAGCGCCGGCACAGGGGGCGGCGGCCGCGGTGCTCGGTGAGGCGGACCTGCACCGGGGCCGGCAGGCGTGGTGTTCGGGAAGGAGGGCCCAAAGCCGGGGTGATGGAGGAGGGAGAGAGGAATGGAGGGGGAGGAGAAGAAGCGCCACGCGAGGCTCCATCGGCGTCCCCCGCCGTGTCGCCCCACGTCTTCTGTCGCTTTCATCTCCGGCAAGGCGAGCTCGGGGGAGGCGAGTCGGACCTGGACAGGGGGCAGCGCTGACCGGGTGACGGCGCTCCACTCAAAGGCTCGGAAGGGCTGCGCCAGAGACAGGGCTTCGGCCACGACGCTCGTGCTCGCCTCCTGGACACCGCCAGGCGCCTCGGTCCCCTTCGATTCGATCCTGCGTGCCGCCGTACACCATTGTTGCTATCGGTGAGCATACCCAATCCATCATTCAGTGACATATTGTTGTGATTCTTCTTATCTCTGTATGATGCCGTTGTGTATGCGTAATGAACAGAGCCATTTTTGAACAGAGAGTTGACATATATGCATCATTGATTTGGGCAGCATGTTGAGAGCAAAATAATTCTAAGTTGTTATCAGAAAAGTTGCCATGGCAATTTTGTAGAGTGGAAAATAATTCTGAGTTGTTATCAGAAAATTGACATGGCAATTTTTTTAGAGTGAAATAAAATTCTAAGTTTTTATTAGAAAGTTGCCATGGCAAATTGTAGAGAGAAAATAATTCTAAGTTAGTTATCAGAAAAGTTGCCATGACAACTTAAGATGCTAAAAACATGGCAAAGATATAATACATGACAAAGTTGCCATGGCACTTAAGATGTTCAAAAACATGGCAAACTTGCCATTGCAAACTTAACTATGTGCAAAAACATGGCAAACTTCTTTTAATTAGGTTTGTTCAAAAACATGGCAAACATGGAAAACTTCTTTAATTAACATGTTCAAAAACATGCAAACTTGCCATGGCAAATTTATAGATGTTCAAAAACATGTCACTTGCCATGGCAATTTAAGATGTTCAAAAACACGGCAAACTTGCCATGTCATTTTAAAATGCTCAAAACCATTTGCAGCCACGACAAACTAAAGATGTGCAAAAACATGGCAAATATACTATTCATACCACTTCAATTGTTTATGAATTATTGAATTTTCCACATGCCCATGGATATTTCGTGGGACCATGGTAAATTTAGTTTATCAATCATGGCAACTATAGTATATGCATCACGGCAATTTTTAGTGTATCTACCATGACCATTTTTATTTTAAAATTAAGTCTATGCATCATGGCATTTCTTGCTTTCTGGACCACAACAAATTTAGTTAATGGCCCATGGCAACTATTTATCTATGCACCACGACAAATTTAGGGTATGTACCATGGCATTTTTTTCATTTTAAAATTGGCCATGACAAATTTCCTTTTTAGACCACGACAAATTTAGGCGCATGGCAAATATAGTCTACACATCATGGCAAATTTTGTGTATGCACCATGACATTTTAAAAAAATTGACCATGGCAAATTTTCTTTCTAGACCACAAGAAATTTGGGCCCATGGCAACTATAGTCTATGCATCATGGCAAATTTAGAGCATGCACGATGGCAGTTTAACTTTTTTGAATTAGTCTATGTATCATGGCAAATTTTGCTTTCTTGACCATGACAAATTTAGCTAACGACCAATGATAACTATGATCTACGCATCATGGCAAATTTCTTTTAATTAAGTTTGTTCAAAAACATGTCAAACTTTTTAAATTAAGATGTTCACAAACACGACAAACTTGCCATGGCAACTAAAGATGCTCAAAAACATGGCAAACTTGCCATGGCAACTTAAGACGCTCAAAAACATGGCAAACTTCTTTTAGTTAAGTTTGTTAAAAAAACATGGCAAACTTGCCATGGCAACTAAAGATGTTCGAAAACATGGCAAACTTGCCATGGCAACTAAAATCAGTATTTTTTATAGATGTGTTTTTTCCATGGCAACTAAATGCATTTTTTTCCTTGGTACCGAAGAATGTTTGCCATGGCCATTACATATTAGTTTGAGAAGACGGCAAGTTTTGTTCTTTCCAATTTGTTTTTCCACGGAAAAATGTTTTCTTTCTTTAAAATTTGTCTTGTCATGGCGATTGCATGTACGATGTCATTACAAGTTAAGATGCTTTCTCCATTTTTTTTTTAAAATTCTATGTGTTTAGAGAAACATTTTTTTCACCATATATATTTTTTCATATGTTGCCATGATGGCAACTTCGTAGTGTAAACTTCATTTCTTTTCCCATGTTGTATCCTATATATGCAAACTTCATGGCAACTTTTCGTAGTGTAGACTTCGTAGTGATGTCAACTTAAGACGTGGTAGTGCCGTTGTCATATCTTATTCGAAGAACGTTACCATGGTTACTTAAGATGTTTATTTGCCATGACAAATTTCTCGTTTTCGAACAGGGCAATTTTAAGTTACACCCATGGCAATTCTAGATCTTTTCCATATCCAAATAATCATTTTTAACCATTGCAAAGTTATTTCCTGCTACCATGACATTTTTATTGTGTGAAACATGGCATTTTTTTACCTTTGTTAACCATGGCAAACTGATTTGTTAATGCCTTTTCGTTAATGAAAGTGGATCAGCAACCATGGCATTTTTTACACTAAACATTTTTTTGAAGGCAAGGAGTTCATTTTTCTTCTTCATTTTTTGCTGTTTTTGTTTTTGTTTTACTTTTCCTAATTTTGGGGGCTTTCTATTCACGTCTGAGAAGAGGCCCAACAAAATGGGCTATTGGGGCCTTTTTCAGATCGTGCTGATGGGGATAGTTCGGGGTGGAGGGGTTTCGTCCCGAACCTTTTCGTTCGGTAAAAAGGTGCATCCTCGAGCGAACAAGTCGTTCAGTCTGGTGCTCCTCCAAGCCGAACGGTCGGCACTTATCGATGTCCTAAAAGAAATAGGTATTCTTAGTCCGTCATGCTATTTTATAGAAATTTTCTATTTTTTCTAACATTAAACCTGCAATAGATATCAAATGTTTTTTAGAATACTCATATCTTCTAAACCTCTATACCTACTAATAAAATAAATAGGTATTCTTAGTCCGTCATGCTATTTTATAGAAAACTCATATTTTTTCTGACATTAAACCCGCAGTAGATATCAAATGTTTTTAAAATACTCATATCTTCTAAAACTCTATATCTATACCTACTAATAAAAGAAATAGGTATTCTTAGTCCGTCATGCTATTTTATAGAAAACCCCTGATTTTTCTGACATTAAACCCGCAATAGATATTAAATGTTTTTTAAAATACTCATATATTCTAAACCATAACTCCAAATTTAACATGTTTTATATGAATTTTGATTACAAAAATATGTAGAATATGAATATGATGTAATTTTACCTATTAAAAATTAAAAAGTACTATCTAGGGTGCAACCTTAATCAATAATGCATTATCTGTCTTTCTGTCATACCACACATCAGCAAAATCAGGATTGAACACGAAATTGAAGATAAATTTGCTAGGGACACTCAATAAATAAGGGACATGCATGGCAAAAAATAAAAGAAGGACCCAATAAAGATGGGATGTCCGCTATAAAAGAATAAAAGAGAAAATGCAAAGAGATCCGATAAAGATGAGATGTTGCGCTATTCTCCTATATATAAGAAGAAGAAACAGAGGACATGCATGGCAAAAAGTAAAAAGCAGGCATGCATGACAAAAAATAAAATAAAATACATGTTTGACAAGATATAAATAATGATCAAACAGGGACCAATACCTATGACATGTATGGCAAGAAATAGTGATGAAATATGGAAGCAAGTACCTGCGTACACAGGAGACCATACAAAAATGTTCTTTTTAAAACAAAGAAAATCTCTCTTTATGCTTAAAAAAGCGTGTATCTTTTTAACAACTCTTTATTTATTTAAGAAATATGCATGTGAAAAAAGTGCTTAAGAGTTATCCTAAGTTGGTGATGCTTAAACTGAAAACCGCCCTTTGATGCGCACATGTCTCCGTAGTGTGCTAATGTGTCATCATCTGTTTTTGTCGTTTTTCTTTACCGACCCGTAACAATACCCTGTTTCACACATGACATGAATAAATGCATGATCACTTGCCCGTTTCTTTGTATGGATTAAATCTACATACAAGTCGTGTTGAAATAGAATACCTGTGGAATCTTGAACTGCGCTTTTGTAGGCTAAGACCATCTTTGTTTGGGCCGTAGCTACAAATTATCAGATTATAGACCATTTTTTTGTAAATTAAGAGCGTGTGGTATTTTTTTTCTCCCGTTGCAGCGCACGGTCCTTTTTGCTAGTCACCTAAAAAAAGAGTCAGACCTATTATCAAAATTATAGTTTGCAATCTCACGGGCCATTCCATTGGCAAGCCGATTAATTTTAGACATTTTGAAATTATGCAACAGCCTATAGATACTTAATGCCTCCTTCTGATCAATGAGAGGCGGTTTGTCAAGGTTCTTATTTGGCGGGAAAGCAGCTCCGAAAACATAATCGGACTTTAAAATAATAGACTTTTGAAGTGTGATACCGATATAAAGCCCGACGATTGCGAAGCTCAGCTACATTAACACTAGCACACCATCCAATAAAACCCCATGAAAAGATGATGACATTGCAAGAAGTGTTTCTAAGAACAACCCTCATGTTAGTGGCGCTGATGTTCTCCTCAAAACTGGTGTCAACATTGCTCTTGATATAATCAGAAAGGGGATGCTCGCAAAACACATTATCTTTTATGTTATGTTGGATCCCAATTCAAGTATACAGATAAAGCCTAACTTATGATGAGCGAGCGAAGGGAGGCCCGTCGCCGGGGGCTTGGTAACTTGTGTTATATATATATATATATATATATATATATATATATATATATATATATATATATATATATATATATATATATATATATATATATATATATATATATATATATATATATATATATATATATATATATATATATATATATATATATATATATATATATATATCCTTTGTAAACCGCCGCATGGGGCAAGTTGACCAGTTGTAAATCTCCGACGTTTGTAACCCCCCCCCCCTCTGATATAGTGAAGATTTGCTGGCTGGCAATCGTGGGTTTTCCCCTTCGTGTTGGAGGGGTTCTCCACGTTAAATCCTTGTGTTTCGTGTGTTGATTTCGTTCTTTGTCGTTTGATTTGTCTGTCTTATCTCTAACATTTTGTTGGAACATAGTCATCCTTTAAACCTCCCATCATTCCTTTACCTTTGTTGTTTGAATCCAGCTCAACGTCAGCCTAGCCCAACGAGAAAGAGACGACTTGTTGCTCCCCTAACCCTTGACGACTATGGCAAACTCTCCCCTCCATGATTTGCCGACAAGGACCCCCCCCCCCCCCACCACCACCACATTTGCATGCTGCTCCGATGGCCGATGGCGGGGAGGATAATTCCGGTGCCTCCGCTATGGTTAGTAGTTTAGGTTAGGGTTTTTAGTCCTCGCAGTGGCGGCACTTAGGCGGATGGCGGCGCTTCTTGTTCGAATTTTTCTTCCAGAGTCCAATCCTCCTCGAGTTAGTCAATCTGTGTCGGGCCCGTGGGACTGGGGGTACCCCGGCCCATCTACCTGTGGCCCAAGACGCGACGCATGCCATGGGCCCAGCGCGTCCCACCATTGGACTTCACGGGAAAGACCCTCATGAGGCACACATCAGCAGGCATCATCAGCGGCCTCGTGAGCCCCCCTCATAGGGTGATTTCCCGAGGCCGCCTCCCGAGGCCCCTCGAGGGGTGAGAAAGTCAGGCGCGCCCTGGCGGGTCGCACGACACTACGTCTCCATGTGGGTGACGTGTGCAATGACGAGCCGCGCCAGAGGCCGTGTCAACAGGCATGGATGTGGAGGCTTTCCTTTTTCGTGCTAAGGGAGCAAGGATAGCTCGCTGGTTCCCAAAGCAAACCCCAAAGGTTACCCGTTCGGTGCAAGAGGACCAAGACAATGGGCTCGCCAGGATGGAGATCAGCACCAAGCCCACCGGCGCGTCACGACAGGAGGCTTTTGCAGGCGAAGACCGCCTTTAGTCTAGTCAGGATAAGCTGCAACCCTGTACCCCTTCGAATTGGCCGTTGTGGCAACCCTTTCCGCCATGTGTTTTCGAGGGAAGAGGACCAAGGCCAGTATAAGAGAGGGCAGGGTGCCACCGTAGAAAGGATCGGCTCATTCTATAGCCGCATGCTTGTACTCCATCTTCCCTAGAAATTTCAACCAAGCGGGAATAGGGTTTTACACTGTGAGGTGGACCAAAGCTGGGTAAACTATCGTGTCCAGTGTTCTTCTTTCTTAGCTCGAGCACGCCGGAGCATCACCATGAGGTTGTGAGGTTGAGTAGAGCGATAGGAACGAGCGCACCCCGGAGTTCGAACCTTCTTGGGTCCCCGGAGCCCCGAGTCCGACAATCCGAATGTACTCAACGGAGCTCCGACGTAGATTCCTGCCATCTCCTTGGGGAAGTGAGGTTACGGTTTCTCATCGTTTGACAGGCGTCGGGTGTTTCAGATCTATTAAAGGGTTCAACGACGATGACTACGGCTCTAAGGTGATGGTCCTTAGAGGCACGTGCACAAAGACTTCCTGGTTGTCATCGACAAGGACAAGCCGGCTCAAGTAGGGGTGCGGAGACAACTGTGCTTCGATGACTCATTTTGGCAGCGATGTCGCTCGGTTGTCTTGGAACCTCAATGTAAATTTATTATGTTTGAGGTGCTTTGTACTTCCGATGAACTTTGATAATATATCAGAATCATTTCACAAAAAATATTTTCCATATAATTCACAGATGCAATAACCAGTTCCTTCATCTTTCCAAAAAATCACGTCATTTTCTCAAATGTCAGGCACCTCCAGAAAAGGAATAAGATTTGCTCTCCTTGTTGCAAACTTAACTGATCCAACAAAACAATAATCAAATCAGGTGCTAAGAATTTAAAAACCTCGGGAATATTCCACATGTCCCTCAACGCCAAATGTTGAGCACGAGCCTTAGGACAAATCACAAGAGCATGAAAAGTTCTTTCATCTTCCACATCACAAATTTAGCATATACCTGAAATAGTCTGATGGTGTGTAACTCTATTAACCTGGACCGCCTGGCTATTTGTTGTGGCATGCCATGAATAAATCTTGATTTTTTAGGAAACATTAGTGATACGTCTCTGGGTATCTATAATTTTTTATTGTTTCATGCTCTTATCATACCAATTTTACATATTTGTTGGCAGCAATTCACTACTAGGGAAAACCCTAGCAGCAGCGCGGGTTTTAGGTATAGCAGTAGCGCGGGGTACCGCGCTACTGATACGGCGCTATAGCTAACCTGTAGCAGCAGCGCGTGTGCACCCACACTACAACTATACAAGCATAGCAGCATCGGGTAGCAAGCAAGTGCGCTACTACTAATAGCTCTAGCGCACTTTATTAGGCCACGCTGCTGCTAGTGGCACGCTGCTGCTAACTTTTCTCCACTCGCTACTGCTAATTTTATTAGTCTTTGTTTTTTATACATATTTGTTTTGTATTTGAACAGGCTTTATACAAGAATCTTGAGCACATACAAATTTCATCATCATACACATACAAATGGCTACGTGACCACAAATGTAATCATAGCATACACATACAAATAGTCTCATCATAATCATCTCGAAAATAGCGATACATGCAAGTCTTGAATATTTGCAACTTCATCCATATAAACAATGGTATACGTGAGAAGAGCTATCACTATGAGTGAGAGCAGAACTATGCAGTACATGAGGCGGCGGTTACGAGTCCTGTCTCGCGCTAGCGTGAACCTCAAGTAACTAGCTTCGACTTCTTGTCTGGTTTTGAAGCCTTTATGGCTGGCGCCCGAGACCCCATTCACTTGCGCCTGACACTCATGCCACTCGTCGTACACCCCCGGAACCTTCCCTTTGTACACGACATAGCACTGCCATCTCGCCATCAAGAAACTAGGTACCTGTTAGAGATGCAACTTCATCAAGAGGATCCACAATCATATGCAACAAAATATATTAGAGGAACACGAAAAGAAAGGGTTAGCAACTAGATACAACATACAATACGCAAACTAATTAATAACTAGAGGTACACAGGTCATCGTACCCAAACTAACAGAGTAGCATTACGCAAGTTCGGCAGGGACCGTGGACATCACAAAGTTTCATTGCTACAGAAAGTATACAAGTTCAACCGACACATATCATCATCATCGGCATCGTAAATCACTAGAAGTTCCATCCTTCCATATCATCGAGGATGGACCCTAGCTTCTTGAACGGCGTGAGGTCCTTATGTTGCATGCCTATGTGAGTTCGGACGTCAGCTCGCGATATAGCTCCATGGTGGAACATCCCCTTCTCATCGATGACTTCTTTCATGATGATCGTTGCAATGTCCCTTTGGATGCGAAAGAATTCATATCTAAGTTTATAATTTGCTTCTCCATGAGATTCTACCCACTTGTGGATATGATCATCGTTTCTGGTTGTCATACGAAGCTTTTGGTGATCTGTGTTGAACTCAATCATGAGATGGAGGATGTAGAATTCATCTTTCTTGCTTGGTTTTGGGACATGGATGCAGCCGAAGTTAGTTTTATGCACGAAACCCACCTTCTTGTTTCTTTGTTTCCTGATTTGCATGTGGCCACCTCTAATGCTGAAGCCTTGGAGAGCATCATCTAGAATATTCATTATGTGGGTGTTGTCCTTCTTCTCGTAGTCTCTGGAAGGGTCGAAATACACGGCGTGGGAGACTCGCGGGTAAAGAACGATAAGGACGGTGCACCCGTTGCTGTGGGGAAAAGACACCTCAAATTATTCTCCATATGAGCGAGAAGGAATGATTGAAATGTACGAAAGGGTTTTCCGGAACTGACTTACTTTGGATGATAAGGCAAGAGGACAATTTCCTGGTCCTTATTCTGTACCATGAAGTTTTGGAGGTAGTCCTTAGTAGTTTCACGCTGAAAGTCGCCGAGGCTCAAGAAAGACTCATGCATGTAGTACGGATCGGCCACACAGATATGCGAGACTTCTTGTCTCTTCATGACGGAGCTCATATGTAGCGCAAAAAGGCGGATGATTGTAAAATCGAGCCGCCTTGTCAGAAACATGTCAAAGATATGGTCAAACCGTAGGAAGAACACCTCCACGGGCCATGTGTCGACGTAGCACTTCCCCTCAGGCACACGAGCCGCGTATGTCAGATATCCTGGATCCTTCGAGGCTAGTAGGCTTTTCTCAGTCGACAGCACATGGTCATGCAGTCTCCTGAGATCCCCTGATAGTGCCTCCAGCGGTTTCGGCGGTAGCATCGGCTCGCCCGTGAGATGGAACATGGCCGCACCTTTCATGGGTACACCCTCTTCAGAATCCATCGTCTGGCTGCTATGTGCTCTGGCTTGTTTGGAGGCAGCTATCTTCCCCGATCTCTTCCTGTCCTTTTTCTTGGGCACACCTTCCAGACCCTTCCTTAACCCCTGCCCCAGTGTTCCCGGGCTAAGCACTGTATGACCCCCGGCTAGTTGAGCCTGTGTTGAGGCGGCATCTTCAGGCGTGTCCTGTGAGGATTTCATGAAGAGATACTTTTTGCAATCCCTGCTATGACCTTCCTTGCCCGGGCAGATCATCCATGTCCTCATTAGCATGCTGATAGCCCGATTCATCATATGGTTGACTCATCATATCTAAGTCACACTCATACGTGTTTGTATTGAGGAAACCCATTGGGTCGACCTCCGTCTCATCATCCATTCTCTATTCTACAGGACCGATTACATCAGCCAGTATTATTGCACCCCCTTCATCACGTCGTCCACCGCTCTCACCCAGCAGTACAGGTGCTGGTAATTGCGTAGGCGGGGTGATGGTCTTCGCACATGCTTGTTGATGTGTGGTTATTGGTGTGCTCTCGGCCGGCTCCAGAGGAATAAGATTCTTTGGCCATAGCAGCACCCAACCCTTGCAACTTCCAATCCGCGGCGGGGTCTCGTCGTCCTCTCCCACATGTTGTACTGGAGGAGGAAAATCCTCGTGCCCCGATTTCACACTGGACAAGTTAACCCTGAAGTGCCCAGCGGGGATCGGCTGGTTGTGGAACATGGGTTGCAAGGGGTTCATTATCATCCCCTTTCCCACATCCACCTTCTGGCCTTTGATCAAGTAGAGTATGGTGCACAGGGTTTCTTCGGCCTACAAACACATGTCTATGGTGTAAAACATCCAAAAGGCAATGAAAATGGAATATTATATATACATATATGTTGGTGCGACATGTAATTACCGTGAGGGCGTCGAGCTCACACAAAGACAAAGGCCCACCTAGCGCGCCAGATACTGAGGACGGGCTGCTATGAGCGGGAGCAACTGCGAGAGGAGGCCCGGTTGCGTGAGCAAGTGATGGTGCGGTGGTGTTGTTGTTCATAGAGTTGCTCCCGACGAAACTGGGCAACGGGAAAATATGTACCGTCTTGTCTAGATTTTCCTTCATCCAGTTGATGATAGCTGGAACCAAGTTAGTAGCGAAATCATTTCTGCAGGCAGTTACAACTACATTGACTGCCTGCTGTAGCAACTCATTTTTCTCCTCGGCTATTTTTTTCGCATCCTCAACTGCTTTTTTCTCGACCGCAAGCTTCACCTTCTCATCGATGTCCGCCTGACTAAACTTCTTTTTCCGCTTCTTAGCCTCTGGGTCCTCGTTGTAAAACACCTTCCTCGTGGCGCCGTCTCTAGTGCCATGCACACGACCATATTGCGGCCGCTGGCCCAAAGGGAGTCCCTTAAGTTCGTTTAAGGCCCGGTTGAGAGGGGTGTCCCACTTGGGCCTCATCGGAGAAGTAGGGCTTTCGGCTGCAAGCTGGTGTTGCTTCTCCTGCAGAAGGAGCATGAACCGTTTAGGAATGTGTAGTCGACTAGATCTGGAGCTAAATGCAAGGTGGTAAAAGAATAATTACCAGTAGTCTAATCTATTTCCTCATGATCTGGTCCGTGTAAAAAACCTTTGTTTCCTTGTCCCACTTGTAGCGGGCCCTGATGAAGTCTTGGTCTAAGGGGTTGGTGAACTTCGCGAAGGGGTCTGGGATACCCACGGCTTCATGTTCCGCGTCCTCCTTATCCCATATGGGCCTTTTACCGAGGTAGCCACAGCTTCCGAGGTGATGCTTCCCCATGTTCCTTTGCTGAAGGCTCTTGAATTTCCCAGCCTTAGACTTGATTGCCACGGTAGCGCAAGTGTCCTTGAACTTTTTGAACTCCTCTTCCGTAAGTGTCAGATTTTCCTCCAGAATCTTGGACAGGGGTTCCTCAGCCTCAATAGCTCGTTTCACCCCCCCTTTCCAGGAAGCCAAATCATTGCTGAACATGCCCATGGCGTGATTGTTAATCTTTTTCATCTTCGGATCATCCCACGGTTGTTCTATGTTATCGTCCCGGTCGGGGAACTTGAATCTCTTGTGCAACTTCGTCAGGAGCAACTGCGTCAAATGTTCTTTACTCCTTAAGTCATCATCGTTGATGCTCGTGCATTCCCGTAGGATGCATCCTACTTGGCTCCCATAGCACTTGCGAGGTTCTTCCGGCTCTAATGGCTCAAACTTGCCAGGTGCCATCTTTGTGATCACTAGTCGTCCAATCCCTAGTTTGTTAGGTTTTCGTATCCTCTGCTTCTTTTGCTTCTTCTTTTTGGTAGCGGCATCGGTGCTGGTACCTTCCCCGCCGGTATCTTCCCCGCCGATACCTTCCCCGCCGGTATCTTCCCCGCCGGTACCTTCCCCGCCGGTCTCGACGCCGCCATCGGTCTCGGCGCTGCCATCGGCGCCGGCGCCGTCAGTGTCGATGTCGGCGTCAGTACATCATCAAGGCCGACCTGCAAACCTTGACTTTGCAACAATCTCATCTTAGCAGTCAAATAGTCGAGGTACTCTTGTTCACCCTCATAATCCATCTTGTCTGCATCTTGGTCAGAAAGCCCAGTTTCTTCGTTGTTTGACATGTTTCCTATGATTAAGTCTCCTCGTTTAATTGTAAAACTATGAAAAAATTGAGAAATGACATAAAAAAGAAATCTATCTAGCACAAATCATGCCAAAATTCACGGAAAATTTTGGCATGACCTTTGCTTAAAAATGGACATATCGAGCGCCTGAAATTCACCGGAATGGAAATGAATCAACATTCCGGCATAACATAGGCCACTCGGATCATTTACCCTGCACATAATCATCATGTCCAAAATGCAAATATGACATGTCCAAAACATGACATGTCCACATATCACATCTACCCTAACTAAATATATAACCTAATTAACCATTTGCCCTAACTAAAACCTAAGTAAATTAACCAAAAAACCTAGCTACCAGAGAGAGGAGGAGCGATGGGGGGCTTACAGAGGGTGCAGACTCGACGACGGACGAGGTTGGGAGGGGTCGGGGTCGAGCGCCGGGGCTGGGGTCGGGGTCGGTCGGGGTCGGGGCAGGAGTCGGCGTCGGGGTCGGTCGGGGGCGAGGGCAGGGCTTCGGCGACGCGACGGGGAGGAAAGCGTGGGGATTTGGGGGAAAAGAGGCGGGATGAAGGGAGGAGCGGGGATTTTGGGGGTTAAGTGGGCATAGCAGTAGCGCGTTTAGGAAAAACGCGCTATAGCTACTTTAGGTAGCTATAGCGCTTTCGTGTAGAAACTGCTACTGCTATCTTGACTAGCTGTAGCTCTTTTCTCACAAAATTGCTGTTGCTATAACCAGTACCTATGTATAATAGTTTTCCTGTTTGTTTCCTTCTATTTTCTTTTCCTTTATTTTCTCTCACTTTTTTTTCCGAGAGCAGCGAACGAAGGGAAGGCGATATATATTGCATCATTTGATGGTTAAATATGTATAAAAAATAGGAACATATATATTACATCATTCGACCCATGCATAATAATGGCTAAGTGTGTATACAAAATAGGAACATATATATTACATCATTTGACCGATAACATCACTACAAAAAAAGACACATCCATGACATTTTGGGCCGAACAAATTTTTTTCTGTCATACATATGACACTTCTATGACAATAATTGTGACAAAACCTGGTATCATCATAGATGTGGTGGGCTCCTACTTCTATGACAAAAAATCATGATAGAAAATGGGCTTTTCGTCCTGGGCGGGCCGGAGACACAGCTGCATGACATTCTTTGGGCCGCCCATGACGGAAAAACCGTGGTAGAAGCGAGGGGGGGGGGATTTTGGGGAGTTCCCAGTTACGGTGGGAGGTCGGGGGCAGAGCGATGCACGTTTCTCTCGTACACGTACGCGCGTGTGTGCGAGGCGTTGGCTCTAACTGAACCCGAGCGAGGCGTTGGGCTCTAACTGAACCCGAGCGATTGCACTGCAGGCTACGCGTTACTGAACCCGAGCGATCGATCGATGGTTGTTAACTGAACCCGATCGAGCGATTCCTTCGCTACTGCTGCTAACTGAAGCCGATTGATTGGATGACAGTGAGCGTTGCGGGGGGGGGGGGGGGGATTGGATGAACAGTGAGCGGCGGCGTTGCCTCTGGATGAATAGGACCCCGTGGTGTGGAGGGCTGGATGAACAGTAGACGGTGGAGGGGTGCCCGTGGAGGGGTGGTTGAACAGTTGCCGGTGGAGTAGCGCGCGGTGGAGGCTGGATGAGCAGGAGCCCGTGGAGGCTGGAGGAGGTCGACGGTAGCCCGTGGTGGCTGGAGGAAGTCGACGGTGGAGATGAACAGTATCCCATGGAGTCCCGTTTTGCGGTACGCCACACCCCTCCCGATCAACAGGACCCCCGTTTCAACCGTAGCGCTCCAACACAAGTCTGTTTCCTCCGTTTTGCAGTACGCCACACCCCTCCCGATCAACAGGACCCCCGTTTCGACCGTAGCGCTCCAACACAAGTCCGTTTCCTCCGTTTTGCGGTACGCCACACCCCTCCCGATCAACAGGACCCCCGTTTCGACCGTAGGAGGTCCATTTCCTCTGTTTTGCGGTACGCCAGACCCCTCCCGATGAACAGGATCCCGTTTAGAATGTGACCGGTCGAACACAAGGTTGTTTCCTCCGTTTTGCGGTACGCCAGGCCTCGTTTCCATTGCCTGTTCCGTCCAAGCCCTCCCAATGAACACGACCACGCATTCCATTCTGACCCAGCCGGTTGGCTCCCACGCGTTCCGTTGCCTCCCGATGAACACGACGCATTCTGTTGCCTCCCCATGAACACGACGCATTCTGTTGCCTCCCCATGAACACGACGACGACGCTGTTTCTCCGTTCTGACCCAGCCATGTACATGAGCCTTGGCCGTACGTATGCGCGAGTAGGCGTTCGAGACCCTGCCCGTATGTATGTACGTGGCTGTATTTTCTTTCTTGCACCCTGGCCGCTGTACGTACATGTACATGCTACATGCGCGCCTCTACTACGACACGTACGCGCCTCTACTACGACACGTGCGCGCTTCTACATCGTCCAGTATATATGTACGTACACATTCGCGACCAGAATGACAACGCTACGTACGCTTCGACCAGGTGGGTCCCGACTGTCAGGCACTTCCTTGCCTGCAAAGATGTAGCTGGTGGGTCCCAGCAGTCAGGGGGGCAAATCGTTTTGTTTTTTTGCCCGGACGCACTTCCTTGCGTGCGAAGGTGTAGCTGCTGGGTCCCAGTAGTCAGGGGGGAATCGTTTTGTTTTTTTTGCCCGGACGCACTTCCTTGCGTGCGAAGATGTAGCTGGTGGGTCCCAGCAGTCAGGAGGGCGAATCGTTTTTTTGGACGAACTTCCTTGCGTGGGAAGATGTAGCTGGTGGGTCCCAACAGTTAGGGAGGCGAATCGTTTTTTTGGACGCACTTCCTTGCGTGCGAAGATGTAGCTGGTGGGTCCCGGTAGTCAGGGGAAACGTTTTTTTGTGAAATATGGTGGCCCGTCCGGTGGGTCCCCGCTGTCAGGTGGAGGAATAATTATTTTGCGCATAATAAGCAGGCACTTCCTTGCTGCGGCCGTGGACCCAGCTGTCAGCCTCTCCACATATACAGTCCACGTCTGATGGAAGCCATTCCTTGACCACGTTGACCACGCCGCGCCGAGAGCACCAGGGCGGTGGACGACGGCGAGGCCTAGGAAGGGGACGACGCGGAGCCGGGGAAGATGCGGAAGTGGATGCCCATGCGTAGAGGGGTATGAGGGTTCACTCGTTCGGCTGCGGTGTGAGGCTGCCGTCGCCGCAGAATAACAGGGAGTGTGGGTGCGTAGAGGGATGGACTGGCCAGTGGTGGGAGTAGTAGGGGGCGGTGAGGCCTCCGCGTCATCACAGCCGGCCACGGGCGGCAGGAGCAAGCGGCACGACCGGCGCGGCTTTGGGCGGCTGGAGAAAGAAGACCAGAGGTTGAAGAAGCACTACGGCCGTTGGATGTACATCGTATGGTCACTGGAGCTAGAATGGTTCATATATTGACTAAAGTTGACAAAGGCCTCCGTCCCAGTCAACTTAGTAGGCCCACAAGTCAGCCTCCCACCAAGGTGGGTCCCAGCTAGCAGGGGGTATTCATTTTTTGTGTGTAATAAGGAGGCACTTCCGGTGGGTCCGAGCTGACAGTGGGGGGAACGTTTTTTTTCGCGAAATACTGGTGGCCCGTCCGGTGGGTCCCTGTTGTCAGGTGGAGGAATAATTATTTTCTGCGTAATAAGGAGGCACTTCCTTGCGGCTGCCGTGGACCCAGCGGTCAGCCTCTCCACGTACAGTACTCTTCCGATGGAAGTCGGCCGTTGACCACATTGACCACGCCGCGCTGAGAGCACCACGGCGGTGGACGAGAGCGAGGCCTAGGAAGGGGACGACGCAGAGCTGGGGAAGACGCGGCAGTGGAAGCCCGCGCGTAGAGGAGTGCGAGGGTTCACCGGTTCGGCAACGGTGTGAGGCTGTCGTCGCCGCAGAATAACAGGGGGTGTGGGTGAGTAGAGGGATGCCCTGGCCAGCCGTGGGAGTAGTAGGGGCGCTGAGGCCTGCGCGGCAGCACAGCCGGCCACAGGAGGCGGGAGTAGGCGGTCCCGCCGGCGCTGCTTTGGCGGCTGGAGCAAGAAGATCAGAGATTGCAGAAACACGACGGCCGTTGGATTGACATCCAACGGTTACGTCTGCTAGAATCGTTTGTTGATGTATATAATAACTAAAAAAATCTTGCATACGCGTCAACTAAACAGGCCCACAAGTCATACCACTCCCTCTTTTTTAATAATTTATATATAGCTCATGACAACTTCTTATGCAATTTATTGCAGTCATTTTTTTGGTTGGCCATGGCCAATTTCACATATTTCTGTGGGTTCCAAACTATTTTTATTACCGAAATGTCGAGCCAGATTTAAAGTACTTTGAAGATATATTTAAATTAGGTTAATGCCCAGTGAAATAGGAATCTGAAAATGTGAAAAATTCAGAAATTATAAAGTAATTGCCAATTTGTCATCTATTTTTATATTTACAACCCATTTCATATTACTTTCAAGATTTGCAGGCGTCTTGAAAGAGTTGCAGCCCATCAAGGCATAGAAAAATAAGTAGGCCTGGATTGGGTATTCTTCAGAAAAAATAAACTGGGCTCATTTTCACAAAGAAAAAATAGCTGGGCTGGTCACATGATGAACATAAATATAAGCCTGGGCTACACGGGCCACAACCCAGTTCAAACCCTGCTCAGTCTCAACAATACCAAACAAAAAAAATACTGCTCGAGTAGCTATGTCCCAAGTGTCAGCCGATCTTGTGTTGTTCTCTAGTCTATTGACTATATACGCTCACAATGTCATGGGTCCCAGATGTTTGGAAAACACTAGGAGGAAGCATTTTATTTTTCCATACACTGATGTGGTGGGCCCCTACTGTCATCCTCTCCACGTACTTCTGCTGATTCCTGTTGTTTGTTGACCATGTTGACAATGCGAGAGGGCGGCGCCACGGCGAGCGCACCAAAGCGCGCGGAGGATGTCGGCGTTAATGATTTTGGAGATGGTGGGGCGGCAATGCGTGCGCTGAGGCACAGCCAGCCGTGGGAGGTGGAAGCAGGCGGCCCCGCCGGCGCTGGTTTGGTTTTGGCAGCTGGAGGAAGACAGGACTAAAGAAACACGACAGACTATAAAAGCAGCAAGAGTACTTAACAATCTTAACTGAAACCAGCAGGGGCACTTAACAACCAAAGCTGAAAGCAGTATGAGTACTTATACAGGTTCAACCGTACAAAGCACGCCTCGAACAGTGCTACTTTGCCTACAGTTAACCAAGGGTGAGGCCGCCAAGCCCCAGGACAATGCCCAGGCGCCACCCCGCGCATCCACAACCTTCTGAAAGCGGCTTCATCTCGCAACGTGGTCAATAAATAGGATATTCGCTTTAGAGCCATGCAAAAGCATGAACATAATCTTCTGTCCTATTCTCCAAGATGGACGGGCCTTCATTATTTGAGACCACCCATGAATAAGTATCTTTTCACCTCCAAGGGGAATTGAATAGGTCGACATAAACATCATGTTGTGACCAAGAGCAAGTCTGACCCGACCATGGTCAGGCATCTGTATAGGAACAATAGAACTCGGCAGTTCCTGTTTCAAGAAGATCACAGCTGTAAAACTGCGTATAAGCAATAGTTTATGAACAACATATATAACAGAAAACAGCTCGTACCATAAGTTTCTCGACACAGTTGGACCTGTTCAACGAGTGCAGTCGTGGCACACATATCCCACGTGGCCTTCCACCATTGAAACGCCCCACAAGGACCTCAAGACGATCAATAAAGTGTAGGAACTTGTGGATGTCGATCCAGTAAACTTTGGTGCCATTAGTAACAGCCGAGTTATTACGGAGTAACAAACGAGCAGACTGCTTAACTCTTAAAAAACCTACACGTGCCACCAATTATAAAAAATATATTAGTTAGAAGTAGCATCTTCGTGAGAGATTCATTGCTACTTCTAAAGCTAAATTGTGATTAGTTAGACAGAATAGGTGGATTAAGAAGTAATCAAGGCAACAAGCAAGAACCAGATGCAAAACTAACATGGATGAACAATTGGAACGACGTCGGGGTGGAAGATCGCAGTGAAGATGAGACCAGGTTCTGCTATTTTCATCAACATTCGTGCGCCAACTTTTAGTACGTAACACTTGAGAAAGTTTATCCTAGTTCGTCCATAAAAAAAGCAATGATCTTCTTGGTTCATGAACCCAACTCGGAACTTATATCCATGGCTTGTCTTCACTGTGACCATTAAACTAGTGTATTTAGTTATGGCAAGGCCGAGCATCTTGAGTACATGTGTTCTGGCAGAGCAAATAATACACTGCAGGAAAAATAATATGAGAACACATCATGTTCAAAAAAACCCCACCCTCCCGAATAGAAAAGAGGATTCTAGGAACATACTGTGCACATTTCAAAATGTTGTGTTAGGATGAGAAGGAACAAGTGTGGCGTCTCGCCGAGGGCGCAGAAACCTATAGGGTACTCGCACTTTGGGCACTGCAAATGAAACACACTAGATTCAGTAGGAAGAAAAATGCATCAACGGCGGCGGCTGCCATCCTAGGATTACCTACGACCAAGGTACTTGGATTTATCAGGGATGGGTGAAGAATTCGTACCTGGTTCTCCATGAGAAAACCCTATGCAATCGCCCAGTGAAATATTGCCGCTTCGTTCGTCCAGCTTACTACTAAAGATGGAAAGGGGTGGGGGTTGTGATTTGACGGCTCATTGGGCATTACTGCGGTGCTACGACCGGGGTGTGTCTACCGTGAAGTTGTGCACTCTAATTTGTGCATATGGCACGTGGACCCCGTTGCCGGTTGCCGCACATATCAGCAAAAGGAAGTAGAAAGACATGAGTAACTAGTTACACATAAATATATTTTTTGACATAGAGATACTCCCTCTGTAAAGAAATATACAAATCTTTTATATCATAGGCTCACCTTGCCGAGAAATATACTCCCTCTGCAACGCACAGGCATTATGGGGGTTCAGCTTTTTTTATGGGGGTTCTGCTGAGAATATAATACTCAGATAGGCTCACGGTTCTGGACTTTGGGCCACAGGCCGACCCTGCATGTTTGGGGGCCCATGTGTTCTACCTCAGCACTTTTCATATTGCAAGCGATCGCTATGGCGCTGGTTTTAGATGCTGTCGCAAGGCGAATACACAAAGCACGACAGCTGTTGGAATGAAATCGAACGATAGTTCCTAAACCAGCAATCAGAGTTGCAATTCTATCAATGATATACCATGTTATAAATAATATTGTCGTACTACTTATACACACTGGACACTTGTTTCACCATGCCAGATTATTACATCAAAATCTCCCGGAGGATAGATCAGTTTGGCAGTTGCGTGCTGCTACTGAAGAATTTCAAAGTTGATTTGGACCAGCTCTCCTTGCCGAGAAAGTTCGATTTTGACATCATCCCCTATCGCAAGATATGATTTAGATTTGAACCTTGACCATCCTTTAGCATCAATCATCATGCGACCATCCTTTATACTTATGGT
The DNA here is from genome assembly GCF_018294505.1 of Triticum aestivum. Lineage (NCBI taxonomy): Eukaryota > Viridiplantae > Streptophyta > Magnoliopsida > Poales > Poaceae > Triticum > Triticum aestivum. Next base: position 264,192,819 of record NC_057794.1, read on the forward strand.
ATATTGAGGAGGTTCATTCACACCAAGGCTGCGCATGGTAAGAGAAACTTGGCCGCGGTCGCCCGGATTATTGAATGACTCCCTCGTTGCTCTAGGAATTCTCTGTTTGCAAACAAGAAGACATACCCAAACAGTTAGATCAACACAGTGAATCATGTGAAACAACATGGAAAGAAAAAAGAATGAAGCACTTGTGCGGCCAATGCTTACCAAGAAGGTGGACATGTCAGTTTTTGTAAGGACTTTGGTATATGAAGTGCAAACTGTAGCCCGGTCTGTTGCCGGTGCAACTGCACGAGCTGGAGCAGATGCAAGTGCAAGTGTTGGTGCAGGTGCCGAAGCCGCTGCTGCTGCTGGAGATGGTGCTCCTTGTAGAGCTGGTGCCGGTGTCGGAGCAGGTGCCGGTGTCGATGCCCGATCCTCCGGTAGATCAGACTGATCCGCTGACGCGGTCGGTGCCCAATCCTCAGCTGGATCAGACTAAGCTGCTGCCACTGTCAGTGCTAGAGCAACTGCCAGTGCTCGATCTGTGCGAGACAGCGGCGATCGTGTCTGGTCTGCTATGATCAGCTTTCTAACTTGACTAGGATCCGTGACCGTGATCCAGTTTTTTCTTCATTTCTTTTAAACGCGAGAAGGACTAATTGTGGCGTTTTTGTTAAACGAAACTGCAGTTCATCATAGGGATTCAGCTTGTACTCAGACAACAGACTGATCCAATTTTTTCCAGTAATATAAGTGATGGACAGTGCCTTCGTTACTGACACGACATAAGAAGTGAAACCTGCAAAAATAGCCATCGTAGAGCAAACCAAACGGTTTATTCTGTGATGAATGTCACATGGCACAACCTGCATCGTAAAATTGCAGGAAAAGAAAGAAAACATGACATTAAATCAATAAGATTTAGACAGTAAATCAATAAGATTTACTTGATGTGACACGAGTGAATCCTTACCAGGAAATCACTATGTTGAAGTACTAAACAGAAGATTGATCATCCAACTACACGTGGCATGCAGGGGACCCGCCTACTCCCACAAGCAGGACAGTCCAAAGGTCGTGACAAATTGTATGGATCAAACATCCATGGGACTGGAAATCCTGGTGGGTGCGATAAACCCTGCAATGCATGCAGATATTGGAGTGTAACCATAATTGATAAACCATCCTCACAAAAAATATGATCTAGATACTTCAAAATATACAGACTGAATTGATTGGACAGACATTAACATAGACCGTTCTCAGGACTGACCACACAGCAAAAGCGGCAGTACTAATAAACAATACAAGGTTCACAAACACAAATCAAGTACTGAACAATAGTACTTACTACAGACAAGCAAAGTTGCACTAACTAAACTCTGCAGACTATTTCTTGCCACCGACCTACGGGATGAACCCCGCATAACTGACTAGGCCATGGACTTCATGTGAGATGTCTACAGGCACCATCACCATCTTGTCAACCTTGGAGAACCTAACAGAGTGGTCTTTACACTCATAAACATGATGATGAAGACATGCCACATCAGATTTGTTGGGAAGCTTTACAAGAACCACACCCTTCGTAATCGAAGGCACAGCCAGGAAATTGTTGTGGTCAAGTATAGCCTCGAGAACACGCCTGACAACAATGCTACAGGAAAATACTAGTTCAGGACACGTGGCGACAAGGACACAACAGCTAGATAGTTCAGCAGTAGAACTCATCATCAGGTCTTCCAGTTCACACTGCATGACTTTGAGAACTTCATCTCCACCGCGGACCTGGTTCTAATTCAAACAGAAACCATATTTTATTACTACCTCCGTTCAGAAATATAAGATGATTTTCAATATTATACTCCATATATGACTACATATACGCACAGAAATGAGTGAACAAAGACACTAGAACATGTCTTCAAAGGCATGAGAGCAGAGGGATTACATGCAATATCCATAACACAAGTTACTGAGGCAAATATACCCTCTTAAAAGGTAGCATTGATGTTCATAAAGTACTCCCTCCGTCCCAAAATTCTTGTCTTAGATTTGTCTAGATACGGATGTATCAAGTCACATTTTAGTATTAGATACATCCGTATCTAGACAAATATAAGACAAGAAATTTGGGACAGAGGGAGTAGTTGAAAGTAATCTATAAGAAATCAGTGTCAACCTCTTGCATGTTTTGGTCAAAGGAGGAATTTAGAACCGTCATTTGGCACACTAAAATCACATGCAAGATCACCCTGAAAGTTGTACTACCAGTACTAGTACTGCGTGTTAGATGAAAAAACACGATCAAGATCGAGAAAAAGATCATCAACAAGAGACATTACCTGGACTTGCTTAATGAGGGATCCCAGAGAGGGGGGCTTGGACAGGGCGATGGCTTTGAGCTTGTCTGCGGTAGTCTCGGCGGGGTGCTTGCGCTTCTTCGTACCATGAGCCTCGACGGTTTTGGCCAGAGCCATAGACATCACGTCGGCCGGTGCTCCGGCGTCCATCCAAGAGAGGAAGCTGAGAGAGAAGAGTGAAAGGAGGAACGAGATGAGGGAGAAGCGAAGCGAGTGGGGGTTTTCTTCAAGAGAGGAAGCTGCGAGAGAAGACTGAAATGATGGTTGCTTCGTCCGTCCAACTTACTGCTAGAAAGGAGGGGGTTTTGTGATTTGACGGCTCATTGGGCATTACTGCGGCGGTTCGATCGGGGTAGTCTACCGTCACTCTACTACAGAGTAATTTAGTGCATGGCTGGTGGACCCAGGTGCTGGCTGTCCCACACGTCGGCGGAAGTGAGTAATTTAGTGCATGGCTGGAGGAGGATCCGCACGGTAGAGTGTGTCCACTGTTTTTCTAAAGAAAAAAATGATTACAGCAAGCATTTCCACTCTTACGATGGAGGAGTGCGAAACACGGCAGCCACTTGAACATACACAGTGCTCCTACTACTAGGCATGTGCAGTGGTTCATACGTCAGTACTACACAATCTTGTTGCTAGTGTAGTAAGATATGACGATAACAAATGATGTTGTGCGCATGTCAACTACTCCTATATGTAACATAGTACCGCTTTTTCGACTGTCCGGTCAAGAATGAACGGTGAGATCAATGTTAACAGAACTAGGTCCACAACGCACGGAGAGTACGGTGCTACAGTACTCCACCAAACATGAACCATATGAAGCACGAATAGTGTTAGGCAGGGTGTATGAAGGGTGCACGGGATGGGAGCAAAAGTTCCCTTCTCGACCCACTTTTGGGTGTTTGGCAGGGTGCATGAAGGGTGCATGAGTCCACACTAGTAGGTTGACAAAAATACACAAAGAGGAAACAACTATATTGAGATGAGAATGCAACCAAACACACCCACACGCTTTGTGCTACAGTGACTAATCTGCACCATCTGAGTTAGATCCAACGGTCATGTTGCGCCGAGACATGGACATGCCCATGCAGAGGGCGCCTAAACACCACTGAAGTCCCTCTGCTTCTTGAGGCGCACGACGTTGGTGATGCAGGGTGCAACCTCCCACAGAGCCCGCTCCCGGTCGACACGAGCCAGCTCGTCAAAGACGGCATCCAATGGCACGAATGGATTCTGGTGACGGAGCCCTGAAAGGATTCGCCCAGCAATGGCGACGGCAGCCCGCAACCCCTCATTGTCCAGCTCAGCCCCCACCATCGCGAGGAGACGGCTCAGCTCCTCGGAGATATAGGTGAAGAAGGAGACCAGGTCAGGAAGCCGCAGCTCGTTGAAGTTGACCAGGTGGTCGAATGGGTTTAGCCCGACGGCCGGCATCGTCGCGCTAGCACGACGGTAGGCATCGCGCAGCCGCAACACGTGCATGGCAACTTGGTTCACCAAGTGGCTGAGGCGATCCTGGACCTCGTCATGATCGGCCCGCTCACGCTCCAGCCGGCTCCCCTGACGGCCTATCATATCTCCTGCTTTCTGCAGCAACGCCGCCGACGCCTCAAGCATCATTGTGGTGGACGCCTGCCGCTTTTGAAGCTCCGTGAGCTCCCGCACATAACGGAGGAGCATGGCACTCCTCTCCTCCTTGAGCTCACGGAGCTCCACGTCCTTGGCCCTGAGCTCCGCATCCTTGGCATGGAGCTCCTGTGTCAGGCGCCTCACCTCAGACTCAGTGATCTGCTGCGCCGCCATGGCACCAGGTAGAAGCAATGGGGAGAGGAAGCAAAGGGGGCGAAATGGCTGAAAGGCAATGCAATCTACGGGAAGGCGGAGGGAGCCAGCCGAGGAGCGGGAATCTTTTGGTTTTCACCACGGTAAAACACCAGTCGACGACTTCTCACATCAGGGAGCAGTGGGTTTTTACAGGCGGAGTCATCATGACTAATTGCTGCCGCGCCTGCTCCCGTCAATCAAAAAATTAAAAATCCTGCCGCGCCTGCTCCCGTCAATCAAAAAATTAAAAAATCCTGCCGCACCCAAACACCAGAGCAACGCCGCGGTGGATATTTAAATTTACCTGCCGGCAAGTAGATAAAAAAGGGGTGAAAAAACAAATGTGGCGGCGGCCTAGCTAATCGGTCGAACTAGCCCAACTAGCTAGCCACCGTGCTTCACTGATGTACTCGGCGGGAAAGGTGGTCTTTCGTGATTTGACGACTCATTTACTTGCTTCGGCGCTACGACCGAGGAGGACCCAGAAAACGCGCGGTAGGGCGTCCCACGTCAGGAAGAATATATGCGTGCACCACCCGGGAGGACCCCGAAACCGCGCGGTAGGGTGTGCCACGTCTCGGCACGGAGGAAAAATGTGCGTGTAAAAATATACTGTATCAGACGTAGTACCTATGGTTCGACCTCGGGACCCAGCCAGTCGGTCGAAAACACCCCACTAGCCACACAGCTTCATCATGCAAACGTGGCACGGAGGATAGATGTGGTTAGCTCCGTCTCGACCAGCCACAACGTCTCTTGTTCTAGGCGATTCTTCTATTTTCCAAGCTTTTTTTAGTTGTAATAACACCACGGCAAGCTAGCGCCGCTCTTCGTGTGTGCCCGTGCAAAGGTTAGACGATGGAGAGAAGAGAGATTGAGATCGCAGACCTGGGACCCACCAGTAAGTGAGACAACGGTCATGCACGTGTTGACGAGGCACTCCCTCTACTCTACTCAACGCAAGTACTGTATAAAATCAAGTTATGGGACAAAGCCAACAACCGTTGTTTTTTCAGGCTATCGACTTACGCTTTGTAGTCCAGGTTGCCAGTTCGAATCTCGTCTTTCAGATTTGTTAGTTTTAGGTCCAAATTTGATTAATGACAAGTGGGACCCCCGTGTGTTGTTCCGATATTTCAGTGTAGGATGGTTTTTTTGAACAAACACTTTGCGCGGTTAGACAAGTAACGGCACGAGTTACACGTATTTTGCAAGTTTACGAACAAAAATGACAGCGGCATAGAATATCACATCCACCCCGCAGCTTAGATACTATGGTGATACGAGTTTTTACACCGTTGGAAGTGAGATCCAATGGCTTGGGAGTAGTCTTTGTAATTATGCGCAATTTCCAAACTCTCCAAAGGTTTTTTTGCAAATAAAACATTCAGGCCTCGTGTGTGCCGCTGCATCTTCGATCCAACGGCTCCCCGTGCTCATATTAGGTGCTCCCCGTAGCTTAATTACCCGCTACGGTGATATGAGCATCTAGGTCGTATGATCAGTGATCAGATGGCACATGCGTAGTACTTGTACTTTCTGCGCATTTCCCAAACTCTATCAGCCGTATATTGCAAAAACATTCAAACCTCCTACTGTGGGCCGTTAGATCTCAGTGAACTCGTATCACCATAGAATCTACGGTGCGGGAGCACCTCATATTCTCCCATGCGAGAAAACATAAGGTGCTATCGCAGCTTGGATGCTACGGTGATACGAGCTTGGAGGTCGTTTGATCTGAGATCCAATGGCATCTGAGCAGTCTTTGTGCTTGTAAGCAGTGGCCGAACTCTTTTGGGGCTTTTCTGCAAAAAACCATTCGAACCACCGAGGAGGTGTTGGGTCACAAATCCAACGCCTCCGAAGAGCTTGTATCACCAAAGCATCTAAGGTGTGGTAGCACATGATATTCTTACATACAGGAGAATATGATGTCCTCCTTCATCTTAGATGCTACGGTGATACGAGCTTCGAGGTCGTTGGATATGGGATCCAAGGGCATCTGAGTAGTTTTTGTACAAATTGTGTGCAATTCTCAAACTCATCAAGGTTTCCTGTAAAAATATTAAGACACATCATGTGAGCTGCTATATCTCAGATCTACAAGCTCCAAGCAACTCGTATCGGCATATAGCATCTAAGGTATGGGGGCACATGATATTCTCCCGGGAGGAGGGGTGGGGGTGCACAACCAATCGGTGGTTGGGAGGGTGGGGACAAATATAATCTAAACAACCCTAAACAGAGCTCCACAATTTTATCTAAGGTCGAGGGGTTGACCCCCGACAATCATAGCTCCGCCTAAACACAACATTTGCATGTACTGTAGTACTAGACTTAATATTCATGTTTCAGTTTCATGTTCATTTTAAATATTGAACTGAGGACCATGGATGTCTTACATTTTACTCCCTTCGTTCCTAAATATTAGTCTTTTTAGAGGTTTCAAATGGACTGGCACATACGGATGTATATAGACATATTTTAGAGTCTAGATTCACTCATTTTGCTCCGTATGTAGTCACTTGTTGAACTCTCTAAAAGACTAATATTTAGGAATAGAAGGAGTATTTTTGAATTCGTGTCATACATGCATGGTTTGGAAAAATAGATGCACTATACTTATTGGATTGTTGTTGTGTTCGTGCGTGTGTGTCTCTGTGTGTGTGTGTGTGTGGTCATATGCTTGATACATACAAAGTTTTCTCACCTCCATATTGTTCATCTTTTAAATTTGAATTTGCATTGGAAAACTTACTAGGGATACCATGAAATGTGAAATCCACGTTGAGATCACTATATCACAAACTCACTCTAATTCAACAACTCGTCATAAATCAATTACCACGTTGAGATTAGTATTTGCAAGGAAAATACGGGTATTGTAATACACATAGATTCGTTCGGCAATTTAAAAGGTTCCTTTCGTATTCTCGAATGGTAGGACCCAACGGCGTACCAGCCAGACCTTGGCTCGTGTTGATCCTAAAAAAAAAACCGGGCTCGTGTCCTTCGGTGGCGTGCGTGGTACGCACATTAGGCAACCCCAACCAGTCGAGCCTCAGCGTTTCAAGTCGAAATATCTGGCGGCCAGAATTCCAGCCCTAGGAAATTCCCCTCATGTCCCCGGTCCATAATGACTACCGATGAACAACGGAGGGATGCTTTAGTAACTAGACAACGTTACCTACCGTGCCGAGCACGGTTCAATTCCCTCGGTCGCCGCTCGTCAAGGTCACCCGTCAACTGCATTGCCTAGTACTACTACTACTACACCAGGATGAGCACAGAATTGAGCCCGTTTGTTCGTGCCTAGTACTTGAGTTAATATATCAGGCAATGCACTGGTACGGAGGGATTATCCTTTTACTCTGCATATATAACTTGTCTGAAGTCTAACTAAGCAAAATGTTTGACCAAATCCTTTCTTAAGAAATACAACAGGACAGATGTACGGCTTGAAAATTTATTGCATGATGCAGGTTATGATATTGTTTCGAATCCTGGATCTTAAATTTCAGAAAATCCAAAAGTGAGCATAAATTCTTGAAACTAAGCATGGTCACGTGATATGGCACAAATATTACTTCGTAAGTTTTTTCTTCAATTTGAGACAAGCTGCTTATGACAAGTTGCACAAATGAAGAGCCAAGGTATTTTGGAACAAAGACCTGTCACGTTAAGGCGAACGCTTTCACTATTGAAACCGTGGGCGTTTACGTGCCGCCACGAGTCCCCGCTTCTCATCGGCAGGTGCCGTCCGAGCAAGCGTGTGAGTCGACGGGAGGCGTGCGAGCAGACCGCTGCGCCGGCTGTCAGGGAGGCGTGCGAGCAGACCGCTGTGCAGGCTCACCGGGAGGCGAGCCCTTTGACCAGGCTCCGCCGCCCACCGTCGTCCCAACTGCTCCCACTTTTAATGTCGCCGGCGCCGCAGTTTAAAATCAACCCCGCACTACCCGGTATCGCTACAATCCTCTCTCTTCCTCTCCGATTCTCCTGTCGTCTACCTCCAACTAGCCTGACCTAAACGTACGCCATGCCGCATCACGATGGTCTGCCCTTAGTGTTCCAGTTTCCTGAGGAAGACACCCAGCCGGAGTCTCAAGAACATAAGGCGCTTTGGGACGAGCTTGAACTGGCCTTGCGGGAAGACGCCGCGCCTGTCCCCGCTCCCGTTCCGGCTCCCGTCGCCCCGACTGCGCCAGCGCCCATCCCCGTGGCATTGATGGGCTGGGAGCCGCACATTGTCGCCGAGCTTGATCCCACGGGGTTCCACGAGGTCCCCGCCGACTTTCACGCGCCCGTGCACCTGCCAGCGCATGCGCCTGCGCGTGCACTGACGCGCACGCCCGTGCCGGTGCCCGTGCACCTGCCAGCGCATGCGCCTGCGCGTGCACTGACGTGCGCGCCCGTGCCGGTGCCCGTGCACACGAATGTCTCCGCCGCGCCGTTGACAGCGCCTGTCCCCGCGCGGGTGCCAGTGCCCCCCTCAGCGGCATGGATGGCCGCCGTCGACCGCTTCCTTGCACCAACGCCAGTCGCCTCCTCCCGCCAGTTGACTCGCTCCGAAGTCCAGAACATTTTGGCCTTCCTTGAAGCTAGGCCAACGTCCAGGAGTACGCCAACAACGGCGCAAGACGCCGCCGTCGCCGTCGGTCAGTGGCCCGACGACACACAGAGCACGGCAGAGGAGCCGCTTCCCACCGCGAGACGCCCCCGCCGCCGCCGCGTAATCTAAATTTGCCATGAAAAACGTTCGGATTGCCATGCTTAAAATCCGAACGTTTATCATTTCCGTTTATTTTATATCGATCGTCGTATAATTTAAAGTCGGAGTCAGACTGAACGAAATGTATGGTTTGATCGATTGAATGTTCTGCTAGAGCCGTATCAAATTAAATATAAAACGTCATCAAGCCACATGTATTCCTTGTCATCCAACGACCTAGACTGCTTCAATGTCGAGCGCTCAACACGTTTAGCGTGCAGTTAATTTCATGCCAAAAATAGTGCTAATCACATGACAACACGCAAATAATATCCTAGTAGTTAATATCCGCATGCACTTAATATACTTCCAAATTAACGTGCATTGCACGTACACACTGACTAGTGCTGCTAGTACGTGAAACTGGTGCCGTGACTTGTGAACGCGTCCAGATATGGTCAACGGCAACATCGCCCGCGAGTTCTTCCTGTTTGCCCGTGCGTCTAAACGCAGAAGGGGAGGAGAGAGAGAGCACACATGGAACCCACCAGTAAGTGAAGGCGAATAGTACTAAAAATAATATTACATGTTATCCATTAATTAGGCTGTGGTAATATAAAAACATTATGTGAACAAAGGGGGTACAACAAACATTGCTATTCTACGTATGTTGCCTATTGACGTGCGGCTTGAAGGCCCGGTCGCATGTTCGATCCTCGTCCTTTATTTTTTAATTTGTATATGGGTCCAAATTTGTTTCATGACATGTGGGCCCCTCGGTGTGTAGTTTGTAGCACTTTAATTTGTGGGTCGAAATTTGTTCCATTCCAAGTGGACTATCGGTGTGTAGTTTTGTAGCTTATTTATAATAATTAAAGAGAACAACATAGTTTTTTCAATAATACCATGGTGCGACGTTGAAGGCGAGAAAGGACGTGCGAGAGAGCGATGACCGAGCCAGAGGGAAATCAACTAGGGGAGTTGCGTGGGTTGCAACGGTGTTTGGAGTAGTTGTGGGCCGAATGCTACGAAAATATAATCTAAACCGACCGGAATAAATGCCTACACAAATTAATCCAAGGTTGGAGTGCCCCTCGCAATGTAAATAGCTCCGGCTTTGCGAGGGATGGAGAGGTAGTAGCTTCAACGCGTGGAAGATACGGTGTGAGAAAGCGAGGTCAATCGAGAGACATATAGATAGAGAGACAAAGTGAGTGTGGTCCGACATTCATTGAACAAATATATATGCTCTGGAGAGATATTGTCCGATTGAGCTTTTTGGCAAGGGTGAGGGCTGTAAGATAGAGCTTGAGAGATGATCCAGTCACAGACGTGTAGATATATTTTGTGCGTGGGAGGAAGCAAGGTCAACCGATCACATAGGGTCGCCGTGCGATCGAAAGAGTGAGACGGGTTGGAGAGAGTGACCTAGATAGACGATGTGCGTGAGAGAGTATACAATGTGAATAGGTCGAATTGGGCTCAAACATGGTGATATATCGTTTTTGTCCGAGAAAGAGCGAGGTCAATCGAGACATACGGAGAGAGAGAGAGAGAGATTGAGTGAGCGTGGCCCACCATGAGGTCGAAAGAGTGGCGGCGGCTTGGATGGACTGACCTAGATAGACAATCTGCGTGAGAGAGTATAGAGTGTGTCGATCGAGGCCCGAACAGGGAGATATATCATTTGTGTGTGAAAGAAAACGAGGTTAAACGAGACTCAGATAAAGAGAGCGAGATTGAGCGAGTGTGGCCCGCCGTGCGGAAGAAAGAGTGAGACAGTCTCGAGGGAGTGACCTAGATATACAACGTGCGTGCGTGCGCACGAGAGGTTGGGGGGCTAGATAGGCAATGCATGTATTTAGCGCGAGAGGGTGAGAGGGAGAGGGGGGAGAGAGAGAGCTCGGCATGGGGTGCAATGGCGGGTGTGTGAGGTAAATACATTTGGTAACAGAGTGGAAAAAGGGGTTGTGTAGTTGAGAGACTTAGAGATCGAAACATGGAGAGAAAGAATGAACGTGTGTTGGAAACCGATAGCTTCCTAAGGTGGTTAGGAGAGGAAGATTGACCGATACAGGAAGTATGTAGCGTTTGTGCGGGGGGGGGGGGGGCTAAAAACAACATTTGAATGTACATAGTACGAGACTTAATATCGATGTTTCAATTCGGTGTACATTGTAAGATTTGAACCGAGGACCAGGCATACGGGTAATTATTTCGAATTCGTGCCATACTAAGTTTCGAAAAGTTGACATTGACTCAGTTTGTTGTGCTATTTTGTAGGTCATATGTTTGAATCCATCCAAAAGTTTTCTCACTACCATGGTGTTCATCATATACATATGAATTTGTATTAAAAAAGTAGCGTGGATACAGTGAAATGCGAAATCCACGTTAGAATTGGAGATCGCTACGTGACACACACTCTAATTCAAATAACTAACTACGTGACACACACTCTAATTCAAATAACTAATTATGTGACACACACTCTAATCCACGTTAGCGTGGGTACCGTTTCGATTTTTTTTCAAATAACTCCTCATTAATTAATTTATAGTACTCCCTCTGTTCACTTTTATAAGACCTTGAAGACATTTCAGACAATGTGCAAAACAGTTCATTTTAAGTTGTCTGAAACGACTTACAAAAGTGAACGGATGGAGTATCTCGTTTCGAATGACTAATTATTGCAAGGAAAACACGGGCATGGTAATACATACAGATTCGTTTGCAAATGAAAGAAGATTCGTTTGCATTCTCAAATGTAGGCGCACCAGGCAGACCAGGGTCGTGTCGGGGTGGACGCTGCTTCGGTGCCTTAAAGGCAACTGCCTTTGGGTCACTGACATGTGGGCCAGCCACCTGTTGGGCCCACATGTCATGGACACAAAGGCAGGTGCCTTAAGGCACCGAAGCATAGTCCTGTCGGGGTGGTCGCGTGTGTCGGACGGACGCGTAGCACCCAGCCACCCACCCCCTCCCCCCAAAAAAGGACGACGACAATATAAGTTCGCGCTTCCACGTTTCGGATTGAAATATCTGGCGGCCCCAATTCCAGCCCTGCAAAATCTCTCTTCTCCACCGTCCCCTTCCGCGCCCAGATTGCTCAAATCCCTAATTCGCCGCCAACCCTCGAATCGCCCCTCGTCTCGTCTCTTTCCCCACCGTTCCCCACCTCTGTGCCGGACGACGACGACGAAGACGACGGTCGCGCTTCACCACCGCACCGGAGCTACCTCATCTACGCCCTCGTCCACCGCACCGGGTGGTCCACCGACAACGTCGGCCGCCGCAACCGACGTGCCTCACAGACACCGAGTTCCACCGCATCAGGTGCGCTTCACCGACGCCGTCTCCCAGCTCACCGGGGCTACTTCACCGAGCACATCGTCGCACCTCCGCCCCCCGAGGCCGTTGGGGCTTCACCAACGGTCTCGTCCACCGCATCGTAGCGCTCCGCTGCCACTCAAGATCTGCATCCGTGCGCGGCCAGCCAACGCCAGCGCATCACCCTCAACGGCTCTGAAGTGACCCGCACTCTAGCTAGGCGAGCATGCCCAAACGCCGGCCCGAACTAGGTATCCACACATCACTCCCTTGTGCACTGTTCCGACGATGTTTGGATATCCTTTCACTGCTCTCTTAGCTTACACGCCTATGCAACTCTGACTTTAACTCTTATTTCTTCTGGAGATATCATCTGAAACAAGCAAATCCATTTTTTAGCGAAGCATGACGGCGCTACGGGATCTGGTACACATCCTGCACACCCGTATAACCTTGTAAGTATCTGTCCTCCGGTACAACATCAAGGTCGATTCCTCTTATTTGATCAACCATTCGCCGTGTCAAAAATGCAGAGGGGGATGCAAGGAGCACAAGGCCTGCACATCCAAGCAAGTGGTAACATGGACTTGTACATGGAACATCCCAAGCGCAAGCAGAGCTGCAGTGAGCCTGTACAACGAGCTAGCGTAAGTCCCTGCATTTCATTTAATTCGTACTGGCATTCGTGTATGATTTGTGTGCAGTGGCTGATCCACGAATTCAAGTTACCAGGGGCGAACATTTAACTTAAAAAATACGAAGGCACTTGCACTCCGGAAATCAACATAACTTGAGAAATGTGAAGCTACATGCACTTTGAAAACCAGCTAATGATCCAAAGTAGTTCAGATTATAAACACTAAATGATGCAAGCACCAAAAAACACAAAATGCAACATGGTGTACAAGGACTACAAACATGGTCTGTACCTGCTTGAATTATTCGTTCTCTGGCTGAAAATATCGAAGTGTAATTGCACGTATAACCAGTGCGCAAACTGCATATCAATATATCTATCCTGCACAAGTATGCCAATAGTTTCAAACAACAGATTAGAAAAGTATTTATGCTATGTTGTCATGATACGGGGACTTTCTGGTAGATGGCCTCGACGTTTCCTCAAGCTATGAAAATGCACTATAATTTGCTTGTCATCAATGCCTGCAAATCTCTGTCTCTCTCAACATAGTAGATCATCATTAGACACTAAATCCTTCAATGAGCTTGCAAAATGCTTGCATTAGATCCCTCATTAGACACTATATGTTCATCACCAGGAGCATGTAAAATGTTTGCATCAAATCCTTCATTAGCAGTCTGTTCATTAGACACTTCAGGCTCAAGAACAACATGAGCTTGTATGTTTGCACCGGAAACTTGATTAGATACATCAGATTCAGTCAGTTCAGTATTGATTGGGGGAGTTATAAAATAAGTAGAAATTGGTTTCATTTTCTCATAGATTCCCTACATACAAGCAGTTTTACAACACCGTCAGGTTTAACTATTGGCCAGAAATTGAAGAGTTGAATTAGATATAATCAGGGATGTGATGTACCTGCTCGTTGCGCATGCTACTCTTGCAAGCTGCGACTGTCCGTTTGCGCAAGCTCGATGCCATGCCCGTGCTGCCGCCGCTGCCTCCCACGCAGGCTACACCCAGGGTTGGATCTTCATCTTCTTGTCCTTCCGTTCGCTTGAAGCCCGGCGACCGCCCTCCAACGAGGGCGCGAGGAAGTGCTGTGTCGGTCTGTCCAGCGGCGGCTAGGTTAGGAGCGAACCAGACTGGAGGCTGGAGCGAATGAATTGGGATTTTTCCTGCTGTCGATCGATATGGGAGGCGCTCGTTTGGGCCGCGAGCCTGCTATAGGGCCTGCCTTGCACTTATGTTATTGGCCCATCCAAATTGAAACATTTTTCTTCATTTTTTACATTGCCTGCTCGTGCGTTGGGACGAACAAAACTAGCGTGGGCCAACCTGGACGACTCAAACTAGGTGCACACTTTCCAGCCACCTGAGGCGGCCGCCCATACCAGCCCCTATGGTGGCGTCGCCCCTTTTTGCGTGTATGATTGGATAGTGAAAAATATTCCAGTGGCGCTTTTGATTTACCCACAGAATGGTTGAATTGCTTGTTTCTATGAACTGAGTTCGCCAATAATGTGAAGGATGCCAGTCTTTTCATCCTATTGTAGATTGCTTAGATCTCGATATGCCAAAAGTAATCGCATGAAATATACAGTAAAAGCCAGTGTGATGTGTTTGGCTACAACTAGTCTGACTACACGTCCTCATATAACATATCAAGGACGCACCATCTTACCAGATTAACCATTCGACTTACCCATGCAGTGTGGGAAGAAAGAAGTATTGGGACTGCGTATCCAAGCAATTGATGCCATGGACTCCTTCGTACAACCTTGTAAGCGAAAAAGAAGTTGCAGTGTGCCTGTACAAAGAACTAGCGTAAGTTCAGTTACCTGCTTCTCGGAATTTTAGTTAGCCACTTATTGCAAAATTGTTCAATTACGTTGCTTGGCTTAATTTAGTTTGCTACTGATTACATAATGGCACAGCCTGTTAATCATATTGTAGACTGCGCCTATCTATGTGTTTGATACTTACTGTTAAGAATTACCTGTTTGCCTTAACTTAAATATCTACTTGTTTGTTTAACTGCTTTGCTGCTGCAACAGCGGGTTACAATGATGTTAATAACTACTTTTCAGCATCCAATTGAAACTCTTTAATTCCTTGTTTGTTTAACTGGTTTGCTGTTATAACTCCCAGTTGAGATGTTTTGCTAACTTCAACTTTTCTGAATCCAATCGGAACTTTAATGGCAAAACAGGTTAGCCCAAGATCAAAGAGCGAGGTCCCCATGGACGTTGCATCATCCCACAGCAGTGGCACCGGCCCAATCGTGCATTATGAATTGCCAACTGCTGATGCTCTAGAGGCTAAACTAGTGGTAGAAAGAGATTCTGCTTCTGCACTTAGAGATGAAGTTGACATGTTGAGGAAGCAAACAGCACAATCACAAGCAGTACTCAAGACAACCATTAAATATTTGGTGGATTTCAAAACGAAGCAAGCTGAGACTGACCAGATTGTTAAGGTCCTGAAGGAAAAAAGGAAATTAAATTCCTACTTGGTAAATCATAGGTGAAATGTTCTTTCCATAGTTGAATAACCTTTGTGTTGTCTGTTCATGTAATCAATCAAACCATTTGTTTTAGAGATCATGTAATAATTGTTTTTTTGTTTTTGGTTTGTAATTTTATTTGAGCACAAGTCTGTATTAATTGATAAGACTCGGAGACATTTCATTTGGATTGCTGTGCCAGACCTACAAATATGCCAATCGGGCTGAATGTGCATTCAGCAATAGTAGTAGTATAGATGGACCATAAGTGGCACGCATCGGAAAGGGCCAAGATGCTGGCTAAAAAAAGGATGCTGTTGTAGCCAAAAAAAGTACAGCGGCCTGGCTTATGTATGTTAGTTGATATTATTGATCCATATACTCTATAAGTGTTTATATGTCTGTTAGTTCTGTACATTCTTGGTTGATTGACTCGGTATTTGAATCTTGATACATCGCTTGTGTACATATCTAAATGGGAGTACACATTATGCTGCGTGTGACATTTGAGTTGGACATGAAGTGTTCCAAATATTCGAATTCACCTTAAACTGGATTCTAGTTTCTGAATTTGAGTATCGGCATTTGTAAACCATATTCATATATGACAGTGGAATACATCTTTGTCGTCCTTTTGAAGATATATAAAAACACATAGAATGATTTATAAAGATTCATATAGGAATACAAAATGGATTCGAATTTAGTTGCCAGGGTAAACGTGGATGCTTATTGTCCCAAAATTCGAAAGAAGCAGCAAAATGTCCACTCCCACGTCGGCTGCCCGAAGCCAAGTGTTTGGGAGATGGAAATTACTGTCTACCCATTACACGGACAATCCATCGGCCCGATTTCCACTGCTCTAAATAGGGGTAGGTTAGTAACTTCAATTAGACGTGACACGACCGCCTCTGAGCCCATTCCGACACGGTGGGCGTCAAACATGGGCGGCAAAACTCATTTGATTCAAGCTCGTCCGAAAGACCTCTGTTTCTCCCTCCATTCCCCATTCATACACGGTGGGCGGCAAAACAAACTCGACTCGGCCGAAATCGATGTAGGCAAATATTTTCAATAGGGGCAGGTTTGTAACTTCACTCAGACGTGACACAACCGCCCTACCTGTCAGCCCCGTTCATACACCGTGGGCGCCAACCATGGGCGCCAACCACCCTCTCCTCGCCCGAAATCGCTCTGGGCAAATATTGGCGAGATGCGAGATTACCGTCCTATCCCCAACCGACGAGACGTCCAAATTTTAAACGGGGGCTAAGTTCGTAACTTTCCCATATTTCAGACAGGCGCGTCCCAAAAACATGGTTCCCCGTACCTCTCCCTCCATTTTCCCATTCATACACCGTCCGCGCTAGAACACCCCATCCCCACACCAGCCTCCGTCCGCCACCCCATCCATCGCCGCCGTCCTCCACCACATCCATCGCCACCGTCCTCCACCATGCCGGAGCGCCTACCAAGACCGCGTCGTCCACTGCTAGAGATGGACGTTTCTCATCCACGGCGACGGACCAATAGCCTTGCATCGCGTCCTCTCGCTTCATCGGCGCCGTCGTCCTCTTTGCCGGGGCCGCTCACACGACCTTCTCTTCCACCGCAACGGGACTTATCCCCCGATGCACCCGTCTACCGTCGCAGATCTGCTTCAACGCCACCGACAGCCATCGCACCCCCGATGCCTACACGGCGCCGCAAGAGAGGTGGTACTTCATATCTCCTCAACTTTTTGATCTCAACCAGAAAATAGATCTTAACTTGGTTACTCTACTTTCTTTTCAGCTCTTAGAATTTAGTTCTTAGTTCGAAGCAAACAATGGATGCTAAATATCATTTCTCCGGTTTGCAGCTTCAAATCTGCCATGGCACAGCCATAATACGGTTTAATTGATCATGCTTAGGGTTTAATTGATCATGTTGGTTCCGTGGTGGTTTCTTTAATAGAAATCGGAGGGGAAACCCTCTTTTGCTAAAAAAATATGCTTAGAGTTTCCCCCTTTTATGATCACTATACGATCAGAATACGTGCTTCGTGTCATAATAACACTGCTCCACCCATCAAGCTAAACAAGCTTAGTTGTTCAAATACGAATCTGATATTATTAAAACAGAGTTGTTTAATTGGTCAGCTAAATGTTCCTAAATTAGTTTCGAAAATGCATGTTCGCCGCTCGGGTGTGTATCTCTACAGGGTGCCCACGGTGGGCCGGCCCACCCTGGGATTTTGGGTCGTCCCAGGCCCCGATTCCCCTCTGTTCTGCTGCGCGCTTCCGATCTCTACTCGCCCCCAGCCGCCTGCCTCGCCGGCGACTTGCCGTCCCCGGACGGCATGACTCTAGGAGGAGACGCCGGACTAACAGGAGGCCAGGAGCCGCTCGCCCAACAGCGTCACCGCTGCCCGGGCGCGCCGCCGTGCCTACCTTCCCAGTCCGTTCAGGGCTCAGGCGTGCAGCACCCACCAAGCCAACCCGATTTATCCTGAGATACGTCCTCAACACTCAGCAGCCACTCCTCATCACCCATTTTCTAATTGATTCATTACTCATTAGGCAGGACTGTCATTAGGGTTTGTTGTGTGCTCAGTGCTACCTACACTTAATGGTTCAGATGTATTTCGGTAATCTTTAGTACCTCTAAAGTTCACAGGGTTTTCAAAATTCCGGCCCTCGGAACAGAAACTAGTCATTTTGGATTGTTGGTCGTAGTGACATTGACCCAGATTACTACTGCAAGCCAGGTTTGTTGACAATTTTACTTGTCTTTCTTACTCATTCGATATAATATCCAATTATTCACGTCGATTAGTTGCAAACAATAAGTGCTAGACAAACTTCTTCATTCAGATTTTGGACGGTCTCTTACTGCAGTTACAATTCTGCATACTTGTCCTAGTAAGCTCACAAGTAAATGATTGATTCACTACATCTATGCTTGCCTTGTCATATTTGTTGTCAATATTCTTTTAGGGTGGACCACCCTGTTTCTAAATACTGGAACCGTAGACATGAGTGAATAGTATTTCTCTATGTGATCTCTTCCATCATGTGTGGGTAACGAACACTGCATTGTATAGAAAGAAAGTGTCATTTCCAGCTTTTACATAGGTTTCGATCTTTTACATGGAATACAATCTGCCTACTTGCTTTGTGTCGCACTACCAACACTCCACCCTTGAAGCTAAACATTACGCCACTCATAATTGCTTAGTTTATTTGTTCAAATACGAATTTCATATGATTCTAATGTTCCTACTTCAGTTTTGAAATGTGTGCCTGCCTGTTATAGAGACATAAGGGGTTTGTATTTCTGTGTGTGGTCTGGTCAGCACGGTTGGGGAGGTGAACTTTGCATATGCAGGGGTTTATAGGGAGACACTCTCCGAGTTGAATCCGCAATGCATTCCATAGATAATCTGACTACTTTTTATGTTTTCATGAATCTCAGATTCTGAACAGCATCATAATGATTATGAGCTTGCGCGCATGAAAAGAATAAAGCAGAACAATGCCATGGCTGTCAAACTTGGCATTAAGGGACTGAAATCAAGTCTGGATGCAATGCAATGCAAACGCTCTCCACCTACAGATTCATGCTCAGAATATGATCCTAACAGTGATTCTGAGCTAGAGGGAGACCTAAGTCAATGTAGCTCCCTAGTGGAGGAGTCAGAGGAAGATGCCCTATCTTATTCACCCATCAAGGTACTTGCTCTAACTTTCCAAGGTTACATTGCTCGCACATATCTTGCAACTGATGCTTTGCATTGCTTCTACTTTGTTGAACTGCCATTAGCTTAGTTTACACATCGTGTATGTGAATACGCCCTGCCTATCCATTTTCAGTACATATTCCATCTGTCATCATACCATATTTATCCATTCAAATGTTGTTCTTGTGTATCAGACATTCAAAAGGAAGAGGGCGATTGCTGATCGTGGAGGAGCACAAGCAAAGTATTTGGAAAAGGTAGTGGCACCTGATAAATCAAATAGCCCATTAGGTGTAGTTGCAATATCACCTGACTCACAAAATACCCCAACTCTAGCAGACTCTAGCCCTACTACACTGGTCATTTCTGATGCCCCAACTCAGCAGACCCCAACTGCAGCAAACAGTATGATTATGCCAGTTGACATAGCACCAGCTGTACGACGCAAAACCCCCATTCCAGCAAAGAGTACACCAAATCCAGTTGCCAAATCCCTTTTCGAACCAGAGAGAGCCCCAATTGCAGCAAATAGGACCCCTGTTCCATTTCTTCCCAGTTTAGAAGATGAAGCTTATGTTGTTGTCAAGAACTTTGTGCGCATCTTTCCTTCATGGAAAGATTATACCGCAGACACAGAACAATTTCTAGTCTTCCTCCGCAACTTACGCATAAGTAATGTACTAATGTTATTCATGGTCATTACTGCATATGTTTCTGCTGACAGAAGACAGAAGATTTCATTATTTTAAATAGGCGAGGAGCAAACTGGATTGTGATGACGAGCAAGGGTTGGTTGCGCTTTTTAAGCACTTGTTGATGAAGTATCGTTCCTACCTGAGGCAAGCGCACTTCGATGGCAAGCCTCTGAACGAAATTTCTGTAAAGTCTCCGGTGCTACATTTATCCGACGGTGACTAGAATAATATTGTTACACATTGGTCTCGGCTGCAGCATAAGGTACTGTCTATGATATCACATCACAATTTGAACTACATTTCTGCATTTGCCCTAATGTCTCAATTGTACGAAAACTGTTAGCAAAAGAACATTCGTTCTCAAGGGACCACAGAATCTTGCAACTATACTGCATACTGCATTGCTCTTGTGAGTACCTCTTGCCCTGTATGTGACGCCCCCGATTCAATCATACACTAATCATACACGCAAACGTGTACGATCAGGATCAGGGACTCACGGGAAGATATCACAACACAATGCTACAAATAAAATAAGTCATACAAGCATCATATGACAAGCCAGGGGCCTCGAGGGCTCGAATACAAGAGCTCGATCATAGACGAGTCAGCGGAAGCAACAATATCTGAGTATAGACATAAGTTAAACAAGTTTTCCTTAAGGAGGCTAGCGCAAACTAGGATACAGATCGAAAGTGGCGCATGCCTCCTGCCTGGGATCCTCCTAAACTACTCCTGGTCGTCGTCAGCGGGCTGCACGTAGTAGTAGACACCTCCAGTGTAGTAGGAGTCGTCGTCAACGGTGGTGTCTGGCTCCTGGACTCCATCGCCTGGTCACAGCAATCGGGTATAGGAAGGGGGAGTAAAGCAACCGTGAGTACTCCACTACTAGGAAAAGGCCTACTAGTGGCACACCAGTTTTGCCTACTAATGGCGCACTACTGGTGCGCCACTAGTACCACGCCACTAGTATTATATACAAATGGCGCACCACTGGTGCGCCATTAGTATCTGGTATACTAATGGCGCACCACGCCTTGCGCCATTAGTATAGATCAACATGCTCCATTAGTATGCCTCCCAGGGGGCCATATTTACCCATGTGCTTTGGCATACTAATGGCGCACTGTGGGGTGATGCGCCATTAGTATCCTTTGGCATACTTACGGCGCACTGTGTAGTGATGCGCCATTACTATCCTTTGGCATACTAATGGCACACTTTGAGGTGATGCGCCATTAGTATGAATATTAGGTTTTATTTTATTTTTTACTTTTCTAATTTTGCACATGTTACAAAATATATTATTGGACAGAATATAGACAGCACCACACAGCAACAACAGATTCATCAAATACAATAGAAGATTAGTCTCTGAATACAATTCATCATATTAGTCTCCGAATTCAAAAGACCGAACAAAGATAGAACATTACAAGTCTCGAGACCGCGAGTAGCGAGTTTGTCTTCAAATTACAAGTCGATATCGATCATCTAAACTACCATCACATAGAAGAGAGCTGCGGTCATCACGATGAGCATCATCGCGATGAAACTGGTCTTCATCCGGTTCCTCCAACGCTCCCTCCTCTCTCCCGCAAGATAGCGGGCGTATCTAGATTCTGCCTCCGCCCTAGTGGTGTACCCTTTGTAATTGTTATCGCTGAAACGGTGAACCTGTCTCCGACACTCCTCCCAGTCGTCGTAGACTCCGGGAACCTTACCCTTGTACACGACATACGACGGCATCTCTATGCACAAGCCAAACAACAGACAATACATAAGCAATATATAAGTATGCAACAAAAGGATCGGAAGAGAAAAGCAAGACATTAATAGCACGATTCATGGTCGTACTAATAAATAGCATCGATTACATCTAAGTTGAACGACTGTCCAAACCAAAGAGACATACAATTCATTAAAGTATAATTACAACATGAGCCAATCAATGTTTCAGAACTACACATAGCATCACTACTTTCGACTCGACTCATGGGACCGGAGCATGGATGAAGCCGCCGTCTGTCGTGATGGTCATGAAATCGCGGGCGTTGTCAGCCTGCATTTGTAGCGTTGTGTCTATCTCACTGTTGGACGGTTGATATCTGAGGTAGAACTGCCCTGAGGTATGAAGGACATCTTGATGGATGATTTCCGCAAACTCTGACTGGATGCGAAAGAATTCTTGTCTGATGTCCGCGTCCCGGATTGCCGACAAGCTCGCGGCCCAATCTTTGAGATTATCTAGTACCAGAAGGTGATGATGGTCCCATACGATCACCCGCATGTGATGGAGGGCGTAGTAGGCATCCTTCTGACCGCCAGGCGGTACTTGATGCAGCAGAACTTAGTATTGTGGGCGAACACGTGCCTGCCGTACCTACGAACTGGCCTGGTGAAGGTGCCTCCAGATTTGGCGTAGCCGGGGAGAACATCATCAAGAACTTTCTTGATATTTGTGTAGTCTATCTTGGAGTCACGGTTCGGGTCGAAATACGTGGCCATGGAATATTTCGGGCTTAAGAGGATGAGTGTGCAATGTGTGTCACTGCACAGAACACAGAATGTTAGAAAAAAAAGAACGATCGAAATCTAAGAAATCATATGTTACGGGGCGGTTAGGGGATGACTTACTCGGGAAAGTAAGGCACGAGGAAGTTGTCCTTATTTGGGTTTGCTAGAATGACGCCTTCGAGGTATGAACTCGCGACTTGGCGGTCCCCAGCGCTGTCCAAGAGCTTGGCACACATGTAGAAGGGGTCGACTATCACGATGTCCGAGGTCTTGTCTCTAATGATCCGCATCTCCATACTCAGCGAAAATAGCCGAACGAAGGTGTAGTGTAGCGGATGAAAGTTAAACATAGCAAAGATGTCATCAAACCACAGGACGATCATACCCCTGATGGCGCCATCCACAAAGCCCTTGCCCTCTGGCACCTTGGCCACAAAAACTGGGTATGCCACATCATTCTCTCTGAGACGCCGCTTCTCCAAAGAAAGAACACTGTCGTACAGACTCCACATAGCACTGGTTGCAGCATTGAGCATATTTGTCACTAGCATCGCCCTACCCGCCACATGTACCCTCCTCGAGATATCCTTAGGTGAAGGTGGCCCATCCTGAGCACGGATCGTACTCGGTGCCGGCTGGCTCGCACCGGCGCCCTTTTTAGTCTTTCGTTTCCGTCCCTTCTTCTTGATCTGCTGTAATGAGACCGAGTTCTGCTCACAGACCGCCTTCTTGAGCGTGTTGGGTCTGATAATATTTCGCACCTCAGCTATCTGAGGCTCGATGAAGGCGGCAGCTGGAGGCGTCTCCTGAGAACTGAACGCCAGACAACGCCTGTTGCAATTGGGTTTCTCTGCCGTACCAGCTAGATCGCGGTCGTCTTGGTTGGGTTCTTGAGAAGGAGGCCCGCAGAACTCGTCACCTTATCAATGTTCGGCAAAGTACTTATCGACGTTGGTAAATGTACCGTCGTTGTTGTCGTCATCGTCCGGATCCTGTGCCATATGCATGTCCGGATCCTGTGCCATAGGGATGTCCGGCATGTCCGGTAGCATTGCGGCGTTCTTGCCATGGCTTGGCGCCAGCACGACTGGCAGTCTTGTCTGTGGGGTGGTGTCCCCCTCCCCCAAACGAATCTCGCTCTTCGGACAAAGCAGGGGCCAGGTTACGCAGGCGCTGGGGGTCATCTCATCATCTTCGTCGGCCCCAGCGGGTCGAATCGGAGGTAACAGCTCGTCGCAGCCTGGCAGCACCCGAACCAGTTCAACCCTATACACTGTGGGTGTCATCGGATTACCGTGGAACACGGGGTTGCCCGGTTGAACAATTCTGCCCTTGGCGACATCGACCAAATCGCCGCCCACAAAGTGCAGGAGAGTGCAAGGAACGTCGGTGGCGCCCTGCGAAAACATGTAGGGCGTCAAGGATGCCCAGTCAAAGGCAAGGAGATGAAGTCATCGGCCGAGAGGCTTAGTTACCATGATGTCATCGAGCTCGGTTAATGTCGAGGCACCGCCAACGGCGGGCGTGCAACTGATGGAGGGGCCGCTTCCTGGCGAGGTGCCGGCCGGCGTACACCCGGGTGCATTAAGCTCCAATGCCCGTGCCGGCACCGGAGACACGAATACCGCCTCCGCCGGAGACACCAATGGCGCCACCTGGGCGTTGTGCGAGTTGCTGGCCGTGAAGCTGGGAACCGGGGGAGGCCCCTGTTGGCCACCCGCAATCCACGTCGTCAGCCCATGAATCAACGTAGGCACCATGGCGTTGAGCGTCGTTCCCAGTTGTTGTTGCACTTGCTCTTGGACAATCTCTGGAATCCTCGCCACTTGTGCCTTGAGTGCTTCAACCTCGCGCGACTGGCTTTCCGAGCTGGTCTTTTTCTCCTTTCGCCCACCAGCGGTATAGTATGACGACCATTTTGTGGACAAGCCTTTGCCGGCCACACGACCAGCTGACGTCGGCTTACTGAGCTTATCCTTGTTTTTCATTACGTTCAACACCCTATTTAAAGGGGTGTCGAAAGGGGAGCTCTGAGACGACCCCGCGCTACTTCTTTCATTGTCCTACGGAAGGAATGTGAACCATTTAGAAATATTGGGAATTAAATAGAATGCAACCATATGGAGCTAATTACGCGGGGGTGTATTCCTTACCAGAACAAGCTCAAGCGCCCTGGTCTTCGGATCCGTGGTAAGCTCCTTTCTTACCGGGTCCTCCTTGTACCGGGCCCTGAGAAAGTTCCTGGTCTGCTTGTCACGGTATTTCTCGAAGCGGGGCGGTAGGCCTTGCACGGCACGCTCCGCGTCCTCCTTGTCCCATATAGGCTCCACCACTCTGTAACCGCCGGGACCGAGTTGGTGGACCCCTAAGTTTAACTGCCGCATTTCTTTCCCCCACTGACTTGATTCGGAGGTTGCGCTGCTCTCGCACTTGATCTTGAACTCATTGTAGTCATCTTCGCTCATCAAAGGATATTTCGCCTTGATCTGCTCATAACTAGCACCTTTTTCAATCATTGCCTTCACCGTGCTTCTCCAAGTAGACAGGGCCGTGCTCATCCTCGTGAGGGCGGCATTGTTCACTTTATTCCCTGAGAGGCGTGTGTTTGCAAAGTCAGCAAGGAACTTGTATCGTTCGTGCAGCTTCGTGAAGAGGAGGCTGCGCAAATTCCCTCGGTCCTTATGCGTTAGGTTCTCGGTGTTGATCGAGACGGTGCTCCGGGGAATGCACCCGAGCTGAACCGAGTACCCCTTGACTACTTCTTTGGGCGCCGTCGGATGCCCGTCGGAGTTCACTTCAGTAAATTCCTCCTTGACGGTGCCGAGCACGCTCAGGCGCCGGTCCTTCTGTTGCCTCTTCGGTTGGCTGCCATCTATGCGTGCGCCGCCATCATCAGTGGTGGCATCCTCGGCGGCACCATCAGTGGTGTCATCCCCGACGCCACTAGGGGTTGTGTAGTCAGGATCGATGTCTTCCGCGGCGTCCTCATAGCGGTGAGGTTCTTCCTCCAACTCCTGGGACAACTCCCAGAATTGTTTGCCGCCCAAACCGTCGGCCTCATCGTTGTGGGCCATGTTTCGCTCTAAATAGGAAAAAAGTTTGGTCAAAAAGTTGGTTATTGTCAAGGAACAAGATCATGGTCTCATCATTT
The DNA here is from genome assembly GCF_018294505.1 of Triticum aestivum. Classification (NCBI taxonomy): domain Eukaryota; kingdom Viridiplantae; phylum Streptophyta; class Magnoliopsida; order Poales; family Poaceae; genus Triticum; species Triticum aestivum. The sequence goes on from NC_057794.1 coordinate 264,218,268, forward strand.
AGGGTTTGTCGACACCGAGGCATCCTAAAAGCTAAGCTTTTATCATTTAGGGTTTGTCGATGCTGAGGCACCCTAAAAGCCTAAGCATACATCATTTAGGTTCTCATCGCGACACCGAGGCACCCTAAAAGCCAAGGTTTCATCATTTAGGGTTTGTCGATGCCGAGGCACCCTAAATGCTAAGTTAAGTTTTCATCATTTAGGGTTTATCGATGCCGAGGCACACTAGGTTGGGCCTAATCACTTGGCACTAATCACTTGGCTCTATTGCCACCTATGTTGGGTTTATCATCTAGGGTTTATCGATGCTAAGGAGAATTCTAAGTTGGGCCTAATCACTTGGCTCTATTGCCACCTATGGTTTAATGCAGCAAGAATGGTGGGGCAGTTGATCCTACTTAACTAAGTACTAAGATACCCCGGCCCATGCATTAGTCGCAAGTACCCCATATGTCCTATTTTTAGCAAAGTCATGCTAAAATTCACGGAAAAATTCAGCATGACCTTTGCTGAAAATAGGACATATGGAGTACCCGAATTTGCCAGGACAGATGTTAATCGACATTCCGGCAAACTCAAGGGCCTCTCGGGGTACCTGCAAAATCATTATCCCCGCGCAATGAAGTCGCCAATGGGTCATTTCAGAAGATCACAAGTAGCATCATCACAAGTACAACATCATCACAAGTACAGCAGCAGCAGTGAATACAGGCATAACAACAGCAGCAGTAGGTTTATTCTTCATCTTCATAAACATTAATTCTAGATGCCATAATCAGATCGAAATTTCAAACCACACACTTACTTTCAACTATAAACAAAACTGACTTGCTGTTAATGAACAGTGGCTAAAGATATATAAACAAAACTGACTTGCTGTTAGGTGGTGAAATTAAATGCCTTCATATCCCAGAGGGATGTTTTTCCATTATATATTTTGTATTCAAGTACAACAAACTCCGACCATAGAAGCAGAAATGCCACACAAACTCTAACTACCTACTGTTATCTTGGATAGCCACTATGATAAATCAAAATCACAAATCATGGATCAACAAAAGCATACCCCACATACCTACGCTCAGCTTGTGTTCAAGAAATAATTATACAATCCACTAAATAACATCAGGAAAAAACAAGTGTTAGCTATAGGTTCTGAGTTCAAAGTTAAATAGCTGTAGGTTCACAAATTAAAGGTATGTGGCAGAAAATTACACCGTGATTATATTCGACAAATAGGAAGTCAAGATTCCACGCTTGTTGGGTTTGCCATAATATACCAAGGCAAGAAAATAACATGCAATGTGTTAACAAGAGACAGTGGGCAACATGATAACAAGACTAGGAGTACTTTTGTAAGACCAACTTGTAGCATGCAACAACAGAAACATATAAGTGATACAGCAGAACTAGAGGTCCACACTATAAACACTCAAAAATCAAAAGAATCAACTTGGTCGAGAAACATATGTTGTTCTTATCAAAAGCTACAGCCATTACAACTTGAATGCCCTCAGATTGCATACTCAATTGTTTCCATTTCATAGTTTGTATTTCAGTAAAAGAAAATTAATCATACACGGAGAAGTGCCTCACACACAAGCAGACTACCACTATTACCTTGGACTGCCATTTGTTGTTTAAAAAGAATTGTTCACGGTCTCGACAAGAGCAATATACAAATGCCGCCATGGCCCTAGGGTTTGCAGGGGAGGGGTGGAGGAGAAGGGAGGAATCACCTGGGGGGATGGAGGAATGGAGGAAGATGCCGGCGTTGAAGCTCCGGCAGCGGCTGGGCGTTGAAGCTCCGGTGACACGCGCGGGCTCCTCAACTCGCCTGTCTCTGCGTCTCGGCTTGGGCGGGAGGACTTCGAGGGCGCGGGCGCGGGCAGAGGGGGGACGGCGAGGGAGGCGACGCTCGGCTCGGCGTCACGTGGCTTGGCTGAGCTGAGGTAGAGGCGGTCGTCGTCTCCTCCTCCTCCTCGTCCTCCTCCTCGTCCTCCTCCTCCGGCTTGGGGCGCGGGGGCAGTGGCGCGGGGGAGCTGCAGTGGTGGGGGGCGCGGGGGAGGCGGCGGGGGAGTTGCGGTGGTGGGGGGCGCGGGGGCGGCGGGGGTGGAGTCTGGCGGGGGTCGGGGCGGTGGCGTCGGGGCAGCGCATGGGTGGATTTGGCGAGGGAGAGGGGCGAAGGGGATCTGGCGAGAGGGAGAGGGAGGAATTAGCTAGGGGGGAAGCTTACTAATGGCGCACCCCGCAGCGGTGCACCATTAGTAATCTTTTTTTATATATAGCAATGGCGCACTAGCCAGAGGTGCGCCATTAGTAATCTTTTTTATATATATAGCAATGGCGCACCAGCCAGAGGTGCGCCATAAGTATTTTTTTTATTTTTTGGCATCTAATAATTTTTTAGAAAATGAATATGAATATGAAACAGTAATAGTTTTTAATAAAAACATTAATAATTTTTTAAAAATATCATCAAATTGTTATTTGAACATATTATGAATATGAAAAAAATATCATCAAATTTATTATTTGAAAATATCATCAAATTGTTATTTGAAAATATAATCGAATTTGTTTTTTTTTTGCAATTTTAGTTGCATTCATTTGTGACGGTGGAGCGGGTCGGGGAGGGTGCGGGGGTCATCAGCGGCGGTGGAGCGGGGAGGGTGCAGTTGGTCGTCGGCGGCGGTGGAGCGGGGGAGGGTGCGGGGGGTCGGCGGCGGCGGCCGGGCGGCGGCCGGTGGAGTGGGGGAGGGTGCGGTGGGTCGTCGGCTGGTGATGGAGGTGGGGGAGGCGTGCGGAGGGGCTTGGCGGCGGCGGCCGTTGAGCGGGGGGAGATGGTGCGAGATCGAGTGTCCATGAAATTTAAAAACATTCATGAGTTCAAAAAGTGCCCATGAAAATACATCGAGAAATGAAGGCTACAATTTAAATACAATCGATCTTAGCTAGCTATCTGTTCACAATCTTCTTGCCCTTATTTTTCGGTAAATGGAGTTCTTCTCTTGAACGGACGTCCTTTAGGTTAGGGTGGTCCTGCTTCTTCTTGTGGTGTATGCTGATACTTCGTCGTCGTCGTCATGTTCCATCTTCGGGTCGCCGTACTTGTCGAAGTCTTGCTCATTGGCGACTCCATCCATTCCGATGATCTTCCTTTTGCCTCTCCTCACGACAACACGACTGGGCTTTGGCGGGTCGGTAATGAAGAAGCATTGGTCCACTTGGGAAGCCAGTACCCATGGCTCATTTTTCGCGGTGACGTTTGCGCCCGCGGTCTTGGATTTGGCTTCGGGTATAACCATGGTGGTGAAATACCGGTCTTCTTTTATGACGTTCTTGGCCCATCTGACACGGAACATCGGGACCTTCTCTCCAGCGTAGCTCAGCTCCCAGATCTCCTCGATCCTTCCGTAGTATCTGTCCTTGTCGTTACCGGTGTAGGATTCCATCGTTACCCCGGAGTTCTGATAACCATCGCTCTTCATGTCCTTTCCCTCGGTGTAGAATGTGTAGCCGTTGATATCGTACGCCTCATACGTCATCAGGTTGTGCTCGGCGCCCTGTGACAAGGCGAATATGAGTTGTTCTTCCGCGGAAGAATCCTCATGTAAAGGGTACGACAGAAGCTTCTGCTTGAACCAACGTGTGAAACATGAGTTGTGCTCTTTAATTATATCCGTCTGTCCTCTGTTGGCCTCGGTCATTGTACATCTTCTCAATAAAGGTTTTGTGCTCTACCACCCAAGGATCGACCACGTCTATGTGTTGTAGCGCGACTAGGTTTGCTCTTTCAAAGTCGGCGAGTCGACCCTCGAAGTCGACATGCATTTCGCGGTGACCCTCATGGTGACCCCATCCAGCGAGTCTGCCGAGGTGCCTGTTGACGGGCAGACCAACGGGGTTCTCGATGCCTAGATAATTCGTGCAGTAGGAGATGCACTCTTCGGTCAGAAAGACCCTGGCTATGCTTCTCTCTGGATGTGACATGTTGCGAATGTATCCTTTGATGACACCATTCATCCTTTCGAACGGCATCATGCTGTGGAGGAACGTCGGCCCGAGTTGGATGATATCCTCCACGATATGGACCAGCAGATGCACCATAACGTCGAAGAATGTGGGCGGGAAGTACATCTCAAGCTCGCATAGTATCACCACGATCTCTTCCTGTAGCCTTCTGAGTTGCCTCACGCCAACCGACTTCCGAGAGATGACGCCGAAAAAGTTACATAGGCCAGATAGCGTTTCACGGACGTGCGCGTCCATGATCCCATGGATTGCAACTGGAAGTATCCGCGTCATCAGCACGTGACAGTTGTGAGACTTCATCCCGCTGAACATCTGCTTCGCTGGGTCTTGGTATCTGCTTATCTTCCCCGCGTAACCGTAAGGAAGTTTTACTCCTACGAGGCAGGTGAAAAACTGATCGATCTCCTCCCGACTTAGAGTGAAGCACGCGGGAGGGTAGTCATTTCCGGTCTTCTTGGCCTTTTTGCCTTTGCGACGACTTTCCATGTCCTACTTCGCCTCATCATCATCATCATTAGCGTGAAGCTCCTCCCTGATGCCCATTGATTTCAAGTCTGCCTTGCTTTCGGCCCATCTTTGGTCCTCTCTGGCATGTTGAGCAGGGTACCTAGCAGACTCTCACACACGTTCTTCATGATATGCATGACATCAAGGCTGTGAGACACATGGTGGACCTTCCAGTACGGCAAGTCCCAGAAAACAGAACTCGTTTTCCATACCTTCAGCAGCGGCTTTGGCGCCTTTCGCTTCTTTCCCAGCTCTGGCGCCTTTTGCTTCTTTCCCGGCAGTGGGCAATCTTTCCAATTTTTCAATAGCTCGTCTATTTCCTCGCCGCTCCTCGTACGCGGGCGTCTTCGGGGTTCGGTTTCACCATCGAACAGATCCTTGCGTTTCCTCCACGGGTCATCGTCGTGAAGCCACCTTCGATATCCCATGAACACGGTTTTCGAAGACCCGGGATCTCTATCTAGCTGGCGATACGTTGTGTCATCCATGCACCTGACGCATCCAGAAAATCCGTGGACCACCTGCCCCGCGAGATATCCGTAACCGAGATAGTCGTGCACCGTCGTGAGCAGTGCGGCTCTCATAGGGAAATATTCTTTCTCTGCGGCGTCCCACGTATTGGCTGGCGTTTTCCACAGCGTGTCTAGCTCCTCTTTCAGCAGCCCCAGATACAGATTGATGTCGTTCCCTGGTTGTTTGGGCCCTTCAATTAGCATACTCATGTGAATGTACTTCCTCTTCATGCACAACCAGGGGGAAGGTTGTACATCCACACAAACACAGGCCAGGTGCTATGTGTTCTTCTCTGGTTGCCAAACGGATTGACTCCATCTGTGCTCGCGCCCAGCACGATGTTCCTTGGATCCTTCCCAAATTCTGGGTGTTCGAAGTTCAGCGCTTGCCACTGGCTCCCATCCTTAGGGTGACTCAACATCTTGTCTTTTCTATTTATCTCCGGATCATTTGCGTCATCTTCTCGCTTCTTCTCCTCCCTATCCGCGTGCCAACGCAGGAGCTTTGCTACCTTAGGGTCCATGAAATACCGCTTCAGACGATCGGAAAGTACCATGCCGATTTTCGAGGAGCTTTCTTCCTCTTCTTGTATCGAGTGACGCCGCACTCCGGACATATGGTAGACTCTGCGTGCTCGTCCCGATAAATGATGCAATTGTTCCATGCACACATGGTATTTCACGTGCGGTAAATCCAGAGGACACATGATTTTCTTGGCCTCCTCGAAACTAGTCGGGCACTTATTCCCCTTGGGAAGACGTTCGTGCCAGAATGACATGTTCTCGTCGAAGCATGCGTCGGTCATTTTGTGTTTTACCTTCATCTCCAGAGCCATGAGCGTTACTTTCAGGCGGGTATCCTCGGGCCTGCATCCTTCATACAATGGAGTAACCGCGTCTATCTCTAGTTGATCCAGCTTGGCTTTCTCTCGGGCGGCAGCTCTTGCATTATCCGTCTGCTTCAGAAGCAGCTCTTGAATATGAGGGTCCTGCACCCAGCCCATCGATGGTCCATCGTCGTCTGCTCCGCCGGCATCCTCATCTTCATGATCATGCCCTTCGTCTGCTCCGGCATCTTCCTCATCATCATGTCCGGCATCTTCTACATGATGACTGTGTACAGCATCACCGTCGTGATCATGTCCTGGAGATTCTTCGTCTTCTCGCCCGCCCGAGCCGCGGTGGTTGTCTTGATACCCATCCTCATTTCTTGCCCGACCCCCATGGATGACTTCATAGTCATCTTCATCACCTTGCCGCCGATAGCCATCCATGAAACCCCGCAAGAGCAGGTGGTCCCGCACCTGCCCGGAATCCGGGTCTGCAATAAGGCTCTTCAGCTTGCATCTTCGACACAGACATCTTATCTCCGTCTCGTTCTTTTGAAGCATCTCGGCCTTCGCGGAGCTCAAAAACCTATTCACGATGCCTTCGGTCATCGTGCAGACCATGGTCGCCTATGGGGTAGAGCAAAACGATATTTTAGAACCAAGAAAATTTTTGACATGACTTTCCCTAAAAATAGGACCAAAAAGAATGCATAGTGCCAAAATTCTCGCCGAAACGGAAATGAATCAACATTCCGGCAAAATATTGGCAACTATCGCATTTCAAATATCGGTACCTGCAAACACAAACATATATGCAACACCACAAACATATGTAACACCACAAACATATGCAACACCACAAACATACATAGATCTAGCTAGGCCACAAAAAGTGCATGTGCATGTTGTTGGAGGGAGAACAACATAAAGATAGGTTCCCCCCTTACTTACCTATCAAAAAAGGTAATTTAACCACTTAATTTGGATTAATCTATGGTGCAAATGAGGTGAGGAGGAGGAGGCAGCCGAGACAAGCTTGGAGGAGGAGGTGGAGAGAATGAAGTGGGAAAGTGAGTGGGTAGGTGTGGCTGTCCAAAATATCTTGTTGGTCCCAGGTTACTAATGGCACACCTGCTGGTGGTGCGCCATTAGTAGTTTTGCAAAAAAATAAAAAAAAATATATACTAATGGCGCACCGTGGCATAGTGCGCCATTACTAGTTTAAACTAGTAATGGCGCACTATGCCATGGTGCGCCATTAGTAGTTTTGCAAAAAAAAGAATAAAAAAATACAGTAGTGGCGCACTGTGTGGCTGGTGCGCCATTACTAGTTAGAACTAGTAATGGCGCACTGTGCCTGGATGCGCCATTAGTATGTTTGGAAAAATGAAAAAAAAATTACTAGTGGAGCACTATGTGTCTGGTGCGCCATTAGTGTCTTCCACACTAATGGCGCACCTGCACATGGTGCACCACTGCTATATAGGAGTGGCGCACCACATGTCAGGTGCGCCATTAGTATCCATTTCATCTACAGCCCTTTTCCTAGTAGTGCTCATCCAAAGTACTCGCAAGCAAGGAGCTCCACTACATATGTATGCATTGGTATCAAATGGCAAAAGGGGTAGCATATGTAGACTGAACTGCAGAATGCAGGAATAAGAGGGGGATAGCTAGTCCTACCGAAGACTATGCTTCTGGTGACCTCCATCTTGCAGCATGTAGAATAGAGCAGAAGGTAAGTTCACCAAGTAACATCACATAGCATAAACCTAACCGATGATCCTCCCCTCGTCGCCCTGTGAGAGAGCAATCACCGGGTTGTATCTGGCACTTGACAAGGTGTATTTTATTAAGTATCCGGTTCTAGTTGTCATAAGGTCAAGGTACAACTCCAAGTCGTCCTGTTACCGAAGATCACAGCTATTCGAATAGATTAACTTCCCTGCAGGGGTGCACCACATTTCCCAACACGCTCGATCCCCTTTGTCCGGACACACTTGTCTGGGTCATGCCCGGCCTCGGAAGATCAATACGTCACAGCCCTACCTAGGCACAACAGAGAGGTCAACACGCCGGTCTAAATCCTATGCGCGCAGGGGTCCGGGCCCATCGCCCATTGCACACCTACACGTTGCGTACACGGCCGATGAGCAGACCTAGCCTCCGTTATATAAGAGCATGCGTTCCAGTCCAACCCGGCACGCGCTGCTTAGTCGCTGACATCACGAAGGCTTCGGCTGATACCACGACGCCGAGTGCCCATAACTGTCCCCGCGTAGTTGGTTAGTGCATATATGCCATTAGCCAGACTCAGATCAAATACCCAGATCTCATTAAACGTGTTATTCTGAAGTAACCGCGAACGCCGACCAGGGCCAGGCCCACCTCTCTCCTAGGTGGTCTCCGCCTGCCCTGTCGCTCCACCTCAAAGTAATAGTCGGGGGCCGTCGGGAACCTAGGCCCACCACTACCTGGGTGGAACCACCTGCCCCTTCAGCCCCCAACATTGGAATCACTTGCGGGTACTCAATGAGCCGACTCGACTTTAGTCACAACATGTAATATGTATAAAGTATATAATATATACCCATGATCACCTCCCGAGTGATAACGGCCCGATAGTATAGCATGGCAGACAGACAAGAATGTAGGGCCACTGATGGAATACTAGCATCCTATACTAAGCATTTAGGATTGCAGGTAAAGGTAACAACAGTAGTAGCAAGGACAGGCTATGCATCAGAATAGGATTAACGGAAAGCAGTAACATGCTACACTACTCTAATGCAAGCAGTAGAGGGAAGAATAGGCAATATCGGGTTGATCAAAGGGGGCTTGCCTGGTTGCTCTGGCAAGAAGGAGGGGTCGTCAACTCCGTAGTCGAATGGGGCAGTAGCAGCGTCGGACTCGTAGTCTACCACAGAGAAGAGGGGGGGGGGAGAAACAATAAATATAATGCAAACATAAGCATGACAATGCAAGACATGACAAGGAGCGGTGCAAGGTGTGCCCTAATGTGGTAGTAGGTGATACTGGCCAAAGGGGGAAACATCCGGGAAAGTATCCCCGGTGTTTCGCGTTTTCGGACAGATGAACCGGAGGTGAAATGTAACAAATTCGCTATGCTAGGGACATGTGGCTGACGAACGGGCTGCGTATTCGGATTCTTCTCGTCGTTCTGAGCAACTTTGATGTAAAAAACTTTTTCATCTGAGCTACGGTTTATTTTCTATGATTTTTCAAAGATTTAAACAATATTCTGAATTTGTTATTAATAAGCAATTAAATAGCTAAAATGCTATGCGCACCCAGATCCGTGTACACAGAGGTGTACCAGAGGGTGACAGTGGGGCCGAGGGGGTCCCAGTTGACCCAGTCAACTGTCAACAGAGCTGACCGTTGACTGGTCAAATCTACTAAGTGGGGCCCCATGTCATAGAGACATTAGGTTAATTACCTTGTTAAGCCTAAATTAATTAAGTTAATTAAGTAATAATTAATTAACTAATTAATTTTACCATTAAATATTTTATTTATTACTTTTTAAAGGGGCAGAGGCGACGCAGAGGGCAGCGGTCAGCGGGGCGATGGCGGCGCAGCTCATGGGCAGGGCGACTGCTGCAACTGCTGCGGTACGGGGCGAGCAGCGGCGCGGCAATGGCAGGGGCAGCGAGCGCAGCGTGGGGAATGGCCTGGCGAAGGAGGCCAGCATCGGCCATGGTGTGGAGCGGGAGGCGCGGCGGCGAAGGCGAGCAACCGCGGGTGCATCTGAGGGCACATCTGGGATGCGGGGCAGCGCGCGGCCAGCGGGCGTCGGCGAGCGCAGCGGCGGCAGCAGCAAGCTGCAGCCAGCAACGCGAGGAGGGGGGAGCAGCAGGGCGCGGCTGCACGCGTGCGGTTGTGTGTAGCCGGAGTGGGGCACCGACAGGGACGACGCGGCGAGGAGAGGCGGGTCGAGGCTCGCGCGCAGCCGCAGTAGGCAGGGGTCGAAGGCAACGGCGGCCGACGCGAGCGAGCAGCACGACGGGTAGCTTCAGTGGGTGAAGGGCGCGGTCGGGCGGAGCCGCCACGGCCGGGCGCGCGAGCAAACAGGGGACGGCGTTGCATGCGGGTAGCAGGGCGGGGGAGTAGGGTGCGGCCTTGGGTGGCCGTAGTTACTGGTGTGCGCGCGGACGACCGTAGGCGGTTGCGACGGCAGCAGTAGTGAGTAGGCGCGGCGGCGGGGCTAGCTACGACAGCAAAACTGGAAGGGGCAGAGGGGGCGCGTATGTGTGCTCACAGCATTGACGAGAAGGCCCGGGGACGCCGGAGGAGCTCAAGGAGGCGCGGATCGACGCGGTGGCCGCCGAAGCCCGAGGAGGAAGTCGAGGTTGGGGTGGCATCACGGGGCTGTCCGGTGCCTTGTGGCTCGACGTCGAGGAAGAGGACGGAGCTAAGGTGCTCCTGGACTCGTCGATGAGGCAAGGGATGGACGGTTGCTGTGCGATCGAGCAGCACACGATGACAGCATCGGGCGCGGTTGGATCTGGAGGAGGGGGGTCAGAGAGAGAGAGAGAGAGGGAGGGGCGCCCTAGGGTTAGTGGGGGCGCCGGGGTCTTGTAGGGGGCGGTTCGCCGGCGGATGGTCGCCACGGCGCCGACTGGTGTCGTGGCGGGCATCAGTTGCAGTCACAGCTGCAGTGAACAGGGGAAGGGGGTAACAGGGGCGGGTTGGGCTGGCCTAGTGGCTAGTTGGGCCAAGGCCTAGGGGAGGTGGGAAGGCCTTTTGTTTTTTTACTTTTGTTCTTGTTTTTTTGTTGCCATTTATTTTAGTCCTAGTAAAAATATAAACTTAGCATCTAAATTAGTATTTCAACCTAGTCCAGAGTCACAAAAAGTCTAAGCACCAAATAACTTGTATTTGACATTTTATTACTTATAAAAGGTATTTAAATAATTGTTGTTGCTACTATTTTAATCATTCCAGAGTATTTCAGAATTTTATAAAAGTCTGGTTTCTTCACCCACATTTAGTATGGATTAATTGACACAAAATGAACATTTTAATTTTAATGTTTCAAAACTTTCACCAATCGACTTTAATTTGAAGTTTAAATGCCGAACCGGTTTTGAACTAACGCGAGATTAACAACAGTAACCATGGTGATGTGGCATCAATAATGTGGGATTACTGTAGCCTAATTATCCGGGTATCACACTGTATGACCATACCTACTTTCATAGCTATTTGATTATGTAGCATCACTGCACATGTTAGCCTTGTAATCGTCCATTTGGTGGACATTATAAGATCCGTATGGACTCTTACATAAATTTAGAATCAACCCAATGCTTTTGAAGAGGTTTAGCTCTGCAGTCCTCTTGTAAGGACTGTTTTTTTAACGTGGTCTATCACTGTACTTACATTAACAGCTACTCCCTCCGTCCCATAATATAAGAACGTTTTGTACAGTACACCAGTGTTCAAAACACTCTTGTTTTATGGGAAGAGGGATTGGTTCATTTTATAGCATTCTGCATCTTATCTCCCTCGCCCACCATTTACTAAAAAAGATCAGATCTATATTTAATCTTACCAACAAGTAGAATACACAGACAATGCCAGTGCAGAAGTGTAGCCCATTGCTCTTGTCAGTACATTTTGTCCTGTAACGCTTGTACTTCCAGGGATTGGTAGTTGATTATGTAGCATCAATCTGCATCTTGTCTTCATTATCCTCTATCCCTTCTAGTATTATCATATCTATAATTACTCTCTACAAAATGTAGAGTACAGGCAATGCTTATGAAGAAGATTCTGTGCTGAAATTCTTGAGTTATCCTTCCCTTGACATGGAGAAGGGCATTATAAAGCCGGTGTTAACTATTAATGTAAGTCAGTCCTTCTAAAGCCTTTATCCTCAACTGCTATTTAATTTTCTCATACTCCCTATCCTTTACTGCTGTTTAGTTTGCTGTTTCTACCAAAATGCATGTTTGTAAGAACCATAAGTTCTAAGTTTTACTTGTAAAACCAAATTCCTTATACATACCATGCACATTACTTAATACTCCCTATATGTATGCTTGTTTTTGTGGATCTATAATCCAGTGTGTGGTGAAGCAGCCCACGTTTGCACCTTGTCATCTCCTGTTTTATCTTACTGATGTGGCTGATGATATGAACAACATGCCATGCACATTGATACAATGATTTTCTTTGCCCTTCATCTATGCTTGTTATGTTGACATGGTAATCCAGTAGTGTGGTGAAGCTCCCCGCATCATGAACAATGCCAAATTATGCTATTGATATTTTGAACTTACTCTTTATTTTCTAATTTGAAATTGGATAGAATTGACAGAACAGTTACCATCTTTGTTTATACACGTGCAAAACCTGTCATCTCTCTGCTTTGTTTCAGGGTGATATGCCTGATGGCATGCACAAGTCTGCTGAAGGCTGTGAGACAAACCCAACATATATTGCAGCAAAGAAGGCAAAACATCTTGAAGATAGGGAGAGAACCCCAAAGTCTTGTCTTGATGTAGTGTTCAAGTTACTTGAGACTAACAGTCAGATAAGCTCATAGAATTCGCTGTCTGAATCAGTTCGACTTCTTCAGTCCCAAGTTCTAGAAGAAAGGCATTCTGCAACTCAACTTCGACTTGAAGTCCTATCTCTAAGAAAGATTGCGGAGAACACCAATGAGAACCTCATCGCTAAACAGCTACACCTGGAAGCTATGACCGACATGCTAGGCTGGTCTCACAGCCTTGCTCAGCAGTTCCCCCGCAAGGCTAACCTTTCTTGAACTGTCTTGGAAGTGGTCTCAGTTCAGTATTATTTTGTTACGCTGCAATAGTGCCCAGTTTTTGTAATCTGCTTCTTCGTTGCGCTTTATGATCACTAGTGGCAAACTTCGATGTCCAGTGGATGTAATATACCTTAAATCCTTTATTGTATAGTGTAGGTTTATTCTTAGTTACTATGCCGTAATTTCTTTATTGTATAGAGTAGGTTTGTTCTTAATTCCTACTAGTTACTGCCATCATTCGCTATCTGAAAAAAAATCAGATGTAGTCGACCGGACCGAAACATTCAACTCTAACGGGCCAGGTTTTGAGCGAGCCACAATTGGGCCGGCCCGCGTCTTTCTTGGGCCCGAATGATTGGGGCCTTCACACATTGCGCCAGGCCCAAACTTACACCGACCTATATTTTAGTTGGGCCTTTTGTCGACCCAGCGCTTAGTTTGGCCCAGGTAGCGTTGGGCCATTAACAGGCTGAATATTGTACTGGCCTGTTACGGCCGAGATGAAACCACGGGCCTTTAGTAGGCCAAAATTCATGTTGGGCCTCAATTTTCACTAGTCGTCGACGGGCCTTCAGCAGGCCGAAATGAAGACCGGGCCGTTTTGGGCCCAGTTAGCTCACGGGCCGTTACCAGGCCGAAACATATCTCGGGCCTTAGTTGGCCCACCGATATCATGGGCCTTTAAGAGGCCGAAAGCTTAGCACAGGCATCAACGGGCCGAATTATGCGACAGGCCTTTAACAGGCCCAAAGTCATGTTGGGCTTAACTGTTGCCACCTTTAGCACGGGCCGTTAGTGGGCCCGATGTCCCGTCGGACCATATATGGCCCTTGGGCAGCACGAGCCATTCCCAGGCCGAAAGTCACACCGGGCTGAAATGGGCCCATGTCTACATCAGGCCTCTAAGAGGTCGAAAGTCACTGGGCTGTAGTTGGGCCCAAATATTCGGCAAACAATTAACGGGCTAGATCTGGCTTCGGGCCGCAAATGGGCCCAAATATTGGGCGAACAATTAACGGGTCAGATCTGGCTTCGGGCCGTAAATGGGCCCAAATATTGGGCGAACAATTAACGGGCCAGATCTGGCTTCAGGGCGTAAATGGGCCTTTATTAAGCAGGCCGTTATTAGGCTGGCCCACTAGTACCTGATTAAGTTCTACGGGCCTTTGACTGGGCCGGCCTTTTTAACCTATATGGGCCTCTGTTGGGCCCAGCCACGTGTCGACGTATCATAGGCATGTCTCCTCCAATGGACGGGCGACATCTGGCCCACTGATGAGCTGACAGGTGTTCCCTTCGGCCAATCAGAATTTTACATGTGGAAATTTCCCATTGGTCAGGGCTGTTAACGGGTTATCGGATCCAAAATCCGACCCGATAGCTTAACGGCGTTCCGTTACGGTGGATGCCACGTGTCGGTCACCCTTGACGAAAGCACTTCTGTGACGCGCGATTTATCGTCATGGAAGTGGACACTTCGGTGATGATAATTTTGGTAATGTCATGGAACACTTCTACAACAGCACAGGTATGACTATCTTGATTCTGCCATAAAATCGTCATGGATGTACATGCATGACAAAAACGCGACCTACTGTGACAAACACGTATCATCACGGAAGTGTATTTTTTTTGTAGTGCATACGGTTCCTCAGCGTTGACGTTTTCATTTTTGAGTCAGCTTCTTTCCCTTATTGTTGGTTGAAGAATAATTGAGCCCCTCATTGTGACTTTGCCTTTTCCATGGAGTACGATTTTTCTTAGATAATGTAGTACCGATTCTTCTTTTGACGTATACTTCATCATCGTCGTCATCTTCCGTCGTTGGATTGCCGTACTGATCGTAGTCTTCCTCGTTGGCGACTCCATCCATTCCAATGATGTTCCTTTTGCCTCTCCTCACGACAACACGGCTGGGATTGCACGGGTCGGTTATGAAGAAGCACTATTTCACATGCTTAGCGTGTACCCATGGCTCGTTTTTTGCGATAGCATTCATGGTAGCGCTCTTGGCGTCGGGTATAGTCATGGTAGTGAAATTCCGATTTTCTCTTTCGACATTCTTAGCCCATCTGACACAGAACATCGTCGTGTTGTGCAGTCCAGAGTAGTCAAGCTCCCAGATCTCCTCGACCATTCCTTAAAATATTTCTGTTGCGCCATTGTTGCTGCCGGTCATGCATTCCATCGTCACCCCTGAGTTCTGATCATCACTGTCCATATCTTTGGCCTCCGTGTAGAACATGTATCCATCGATATCGTATGCCTAATAGCTGACGAGGTTGGGCGAGGGGCCATGTGCTAAGGCATATATGAGCAATCCGTCCTTAGAGCCCTCCTCCGGGGGATTAGCAATAATATGCTCTTTGAACCAATGCAGGAAAGTGGAGTTGTGCTCTCTAGTAACTTCGGCGTCCGTCCTGCATACCCCCCGGTCACGATACTTCTTTGCGATAACTTCTTTGTGCAGTGCCACGAAAGGATCTACCTTGTCTAGGTGTTGTAGCACTACCAAGTTTGCTCTGTCAAAGTGGCTGCATCAATCTGAGTATGCCACATGCAGTTCCCTGTGATCGTTGGAGTTACCTTCTCCTTCAAGCCTCCCATCGTGCTTGTTAACGGGCAAACCAACACTAACACCAGGCGGCTGGTCTGCGCCATATAGAAAATTCTTGCAGAAAGAGATGCACTCTTGTGTCAGATAGCCATGGACAATGCTTCCATCCGGACGGGACATGTTACGAACAAATCCTTTGATGATCCCATTCATCCTCTCAAACGGCATCATGTTGTGCAAAAATGACGACCCCGGGTCTATTATGTTGTCCACAATATGGACACACAGATGCACCATCACATCAAAGAACGCGGGTGGGAAGTACATCTCAATCTCATTCAGGATCACAACAATCTCTTCCGGTAGCGTTCGGAGCTGCTTCACACTAATCGACTTTCAAGAGATGACGTAGAAAAAGTTGCAGAGACCAATAAGCGTGTCACGGACGTGCTTGTCCATTATCCCTCTAAGGGTAACAGGTAGTATCTGCGCCATCATCACATGACAGTCATGGGACTTCATCCCGCTGAACCTTTTCTTGTCCGTGTCTAGATATCTGCTTATCTTGCCACAGTAACCGGAACTAACTTTGACTCCGGTAAGGCACTTAAAGAATTGATCGATCTCAGCCTGACTTACGGTGAAGCAAGAAGGGGGGTAATAATCCTCTTTCTTTATTTTCTTGCCCTTCTTCTCCCGTGCCTCTGTCGCCATCTCTGTCTCGTCTGACTTTTTGCGGGGCGGCATGTGCAGATCTTCCCTGATATTCAAATCTTGCAAGTCTTTTCTTGCCTTCGGCCCATCCTTGGTCTTATTCAGCATGTTCATCAGTGTCGCGAGAAAGCTCTCAAGGACATTCTTACATATATGCATTTGATCAAGGCAATGAGGTGTATCGAGTTTGTGCCAGTACTCCAAGTCCCAGAACACAGACCTCGTCTTCCATACCTTCAGCAGTGGCTCCGACGCCTTTTTCATCATCTTTCCCGCCGCGGGGAACTCCTTCTAGTTTTTCAACAGCTCGTCGATTTCGGTGCCACTCCGCTTACGTGGAGGTCCTCGATGCTCAGGGTGACCATTGAATAGATCTCCACGGTTTCTCCACGGGTCGTCCCATTCGAGCCATCTTCGGTGCCCCATGTACATGATTTTCCTAGACCCACCATCTTTCCTTGACGTTAGCTGCTGAGACGTCGTATCATCCATGCATCGCGTGCATCCGCAATATCCATAGCACACCTGGCCTGCGACATATCCGTAACTGAGATAGTCATGCACCATCGTGATCAGCGCGGCTCTCATGTAGAAATGCTCGCCTTTGCTGGCATCCCATGTCTTCGCCGGTGTTTTCCATAACGTGTCTAACTCCTCTTGAAGTAGCCCCAAATACAAATTAATATTATTTCCTGGTTGTTTCGGCCCTTGAACAAGCATGCTCATCTGAATGTACTTCGACTTCATGCACAACCAGGGGGAGGTTGTAAATCCATACAAACATGAGGCATGTGCTATGGTTGGTGTTCTGGTTGCCAAACGGATCATGCCATCGGTATACGCGCCGAGCACGATGTTCCTTGCATCACATTCACAATACCGATAGAAGCTTTTCAACGCTCTCCAGTGGCTTCCATCCTTGACGTGTCTCAGCTTCGGATCATCTCCATCATCGGGCTTCTTCCTCTCCGTGTGCCAGCGCATTAGCTTTGCTTCCTTCGGATATATGAAATACCACTGGAGACGGGGAGTGATCGGTAAGTACCATACAACTTTATGTGGACATTTCTTCTTGGCCTTCTTGTATCGAGAAGCATTGCACACCGGATAGCTTGTTTTTTCCGCGTGCTCCTTCCGATAAATTATGCAATCGTTGATGCATGCATGGTATCTATCATGCGGCAGATCAAGAGGGCACACGATCTTCTTGGCCTCATCAACACTAGTAGGACATAGATTCCCCGCGGGAAGAACATCCTTTAGGTACTTGAGATGCTCATCGAGGCTAGTGTCGGTCCATTTGTTTATAGCCTTCGTCTTCAGGAGTTGGAGCATGAAACTCAAGCGTGTCACCTCAGGATTGCAACCATCATACAATGGGGTGTCCGAGTCTACCACCGGTTGCTCCAGCTTAACCTCCTCTCTAGAAGCATCTCTCAGTACTCGTCTCCTTGCGAAGCAGTGCTTGAACATGAGGGTCCCGCATGATTGAACTTAGTACCGACGAACTCTGTTGCATGGAGTCCACGTTCTCTCCGCCGCCATGTCCGGCCCCTTCTCCTCCACCATGTCCGGCTCCTTCTCCGCTGCCATGTCCGGCCTCTTCCCCACTGCCATTATCGATCATCTCTTCATCTTGCCCTGTGTCGTCATTGCCTGCCCCGTCGGTGTCCTCAACATTGTCATCCTCATCTTCAATTATCCACCGAGTATAGCCATCCATGAAACCAGTCATGAGCAGGTGCTCTTCGATACGACCATCGTCATAGGGGTCGAGTCAAACTATTCCTTTGCATTTTCGACACGGACATAAAACCTCTGTCCGGTTATATTCTTTCATGTCCTGCACCGCCGACCGCAACCACCTGTCCACCATCGTTCCACTGACCATCATGAATGTCTGCACGATAATAATAAACAAATTGATTATAAAAATGCGTGCATGCATCAAAGTCATACAAAAATTTGGCATGACCTTCCCTAAAAATAGGATATGTAGATCTAGAGTTTGCTCGGAATTCGCCGAAACGGAAATAAATCAACATTTCGGCAAAACATAGGCAACTTAAAAGCAAAATTTGGCGTCAACTCATGCCACACACACAATTTCCATCATATTGCCCAATTATCATATCACACACACATACACATATTTCCATTTTGCAAAAGCATGAAATTTTAATCACCTCTATCTCGAGATCGAGCACACGGTGGAGATGATGATGTAGGGAGACCAAAAGTGCACAAAGCTCTTCTTGACAAAGATTGATCTAATTAGGGGGCAAATGAAGGAAATATGACCTAGAGACAATAATAAAGTTTTTATTTATATTTCCTTATATCATGATAAATGTTTATTATTAATGCTAGAATTGTATTAACCGGAAACTTAGTACATGTGTGAATACATAGACAAACAGAGTGTCACTTGTTTGCCTCTACTTGACTAGCTCGTTGAATCAATGATGGTTATGTTTCCTAACCATAGAAATGAGTTGTCATTTGATTAACGGGATCACATCATTAGAGAATGATGTTATTGACTTGGCCCATCCGTTAGCTTAGAACGATGATCGTTTACTTTGTTGCTATTGCTTTCTTCATGACTTATACATGTTCCTATGACTATGAGATTATGCAACTCCCGAGTACCGGAGGAACACTTTATGTGCTACCAAATGTCACAACATAACTAGGTGATTATAAAGGTGCTCTATAGGTGTCTTCGATGGTACTTGTTGAGTTGGCATAGATCGAGATTAGGATTTGTCACTCCGATTGTCGGAGAGGTATCTCTGGGCCCTCTCGGTAATGCACATCACTATAAGCCTTGCAAGTAATGTAACTAATGAGTTAGTTGCGGGATGATGCATTACAGAACGAGTAAACAGACTTGCCAGTAACGAGATTGAACTAGGTATTGAGATACCGACGATCGAATCTCGGGAAAGTAACATAACGATGACAAAGGGAACAACATATACCGTTATGCAGTTTGA
The DNA here is from genome assembly GCF_018294505.1 of Triticum aestivum. Classification (NCBI taxonomy): domain Eukaryota; kingdom Viridiplantae; phylum Streptophyta; class Magnoliopsida; order Poales; family Poaceae; genus Triticum; species Triticum aestivum. The sequence goes on from NC_057794.1 coordinate 264,237,221, forward strand.
CCGATAAAGATCTTCATAGAATATGTAGGAACCAATATGAGCATCCAGGTTCCGCTATTGGTTATTGACCGGAGACGTGTCTCGGTCATGTCTACATAGTTCTCGAACCCGTAGGGTCCGCACGGTTAACGTTCAATGACGATCGGTATTATGAGTTTATGTGTTTTGATGTACCGAAGGTAGTTCAGAGTCCCGGATATGATCACAGACATGACGAGGAGTCTCAAAATGGTTGAGACATAAAGATTGATATATTGGAAGCCTATATTTGGACATCGGAATAGCTTCGGGTGAAATCAGGATTTTACCGGAGTACCGGGAGGTTACCGGAACCCCCCGGTAAATGTATGAGCCTTATTGGGCCATAGTGGACAGAGAGAGAGGAGACCAGGTCAGGCTGCGCGCCCCCTCTCCCTCTGGTCTGAATTGGACCAGGAGGGGGGCGACGCCCCCCTTTCCTTCCTCCCTCTCTCCCCTTTCCTTCTCTCCTAGTCCAACTAGGGAAGGGGGGGGGAATCCTACTCCCGGTGGGAGTAGGACTCCTCCAGGGCGCGCCATAGGAGGGCCGGCCCTCCCCCCTCCTCCACTCCTTTATATACGTGTCCAGGGGGCACCCCTAGACACACATGTTGATCATTGATCTTTTAGCCGTGTGCGGTGCCCCCCTCCACCATAATCCACCTCGGTCATATCGTAGTGGTGCTTAGGCGAAGCCCTGTGTCGGTAGCTTCATCAACACCGTCATCACGCCGTCATGATGACGGAACTCTTCCTCGAAGCTCTACTGGATCGCGAGTTCGTGGGACGTCACTGAGCTGAACGTGTGCAGATCGCGGAGGTGCCGTACATTCGGTACTAGGATCGGTCGATCGTGAAGACGTATGACTACACCAACCACATTGTCATAACGCTTCCGCTTACAGTCTACGAGGGTACATGGACGACACTCTTCCCTCGCGTTGCTATGCATCACCATGATCTTGTGTGTGTGTAGGAATTTTTTTGAAATTACTGCGTTCCCCAACAGTGGCATCCGAGCCAGGTTTATGCGTAGATGTTATATGCACGAGTAGAACACAAAGGAGTTGTTGGCGTGGGTATATACATATTGCTTGTCTTCACTAGTTGATTCTTGATTCAGCGGCATTGTTGGATGAAGCGTCCCAGACCGACATTACGCGTACGCTTACACGAGACTGGTTCTACCGACATGCTTCGCACACAGGTGGCTAGTGGGTGTATGTTTCTCTATCTTTAGTTGAATCGGATTCAGTGAACAGGGTTCTTTCTGAAGATCAAAAAGCAATCACTATACCGCGTTGTGGTTTTTTATGCGTAGGTAAGAATGGTTCTTGCTCAGCCCGTAGCATCCACGTAAAACTTGCAACAACAAAGTAGAGGACGTCTAACTTGTTTTTGCAGGGCATGTTGTGATGTGATATGGTCAATACATGATGCTAAATTTTACTGTATGAGATGATCATGTTTTGTAACACAGTTATTGGCAACTGGCAGGAGCCATATGGTTGTCGCTTTATTGTATGAAATGCAATCGCCTTGTAATTGCTTTACTTTATCACTAAGCGGTAGCGATAGTCGTGGAGGCAATAGTTGGCGTGACGACAACGATGCTTCGATGGAGATCAAGGTGTCAAGCCGGTGACGGTGGTGATCATGACGGTGCTTTGGAGATGGAGATCACAGGCACAAGATGATGATGGCCATATCATATCACTTATATTGATTGCATGTGATGTTTATCTTTTATGCATCTTATTTTGCTTATATCGATGGTAGCATTATAAGATGATCTCTCACTAAATTTCAAGGTATAAGTGTTCTCCCTGAGTATGCACCTTTGCAAAAGTTCGTCGTGCCAAGACACCATGTGATGATCGGGTGTGATAAGCTCTATGTTCACATACAACGGGTGCAAGCCAGTTTTGCACACGCAGAATACTCGGGTTCAACTTGACGAGCCTAACATATGCAGATATGGCCTCGGAACACTAGAGACCGAAAGGTCGAGCGTGAATCATATAGTAGATATGATCAACATAGTGATGTTCACCATTGTAAACTACTCCATCTCACGTGATGATCGGACATGGTTTAGCTGATGTGGATCATGTGATCACTTAGATGATTAGAGGGATGTCTATCTAAGTGGGAGTTCTTAAGTAATTTGATTAATTGAACTTCAATTTATCATGAACTTAGTACCTGATAGTATTTTGCATGTCTATGTTGTTGTAGATAGATGGCCCATGCTGTTGTTCCGTTGAATTTTAATGTGTTCCTAGAGAAAGCTAAGTTGAAAGATGATGGTAGCAATTACACGGACTGGGTCCGTAACTTGACGATTATCCTCATTGCTGCACAGAAGAATTACGTCCTGGAAGCACTGCTAGGTGACAAACCCGCTGCAAGAGCAACACCAGATGTTATGAACACCATGCTATACGGCTTAGAACCAAGACTTCAACGACGTTTTGAATGTCATGGAGCATATGAGATGTTCCAGGAGTTGAAGTTAATATTTCAAGAAAATGCCTGGATTGAGAGATATGAAGTCTCCAATAAGTTCTACAACTACAAGAGGGAGGAGAATAGTTTTGTTAGTGAACATATACTCAGAATGTCTTGGTACCATAACCACTTGACTCAACTAGGAGTTAATCTTCCTGATGATAGTGTCATTGACAGAGTTCTTCAATAACCGCCACCAAGCTACAAGAGCTTCATGATGAACTATAATATGCAAGGGATGGATAAAACGATTCCTGAGCTCTTCGCAATGCTAAAGGCTGCGGAGGTAGAAATCAAGAAAGAGCATCAAGTGTTGATGGTCAACAGGACACCAGTTTCAAGAAAAAGGGTAAAGGGAAGAAGGGGAACTTCAAGAAGAACAACAAGCCAATTGCTGCTCAAGTGAAGAAACCCAAGTCTGGACCTAAGCCTGAGAGTGAGTGCTTCTACTGCAAAGGGACCGGTCACTGGAAGCGGAACTGCCCCAAGTATTTGGCGGATAAGAAGGTTGGCAGGGTGAACAAAGGTATATATGATATACATGTTATTGATGTGTACCTTACTAATGCTTGCAGTAGTGCCTGGGTATTTGATACTGGTTCAGTTGCTAACATTTGCAACTCGAAACAGGGACTACGGATTAAGCGAAGATTGGCTAAGGACGAGGTGACAATGCGCGTGGGAAATGGTTCCAAAGTCGATGTGATCGCGGTCGGCACGCTACGTCTACATCTACCTTCAGGATTAGTTTTAGACCTAAATAATTGTTATTTGGTGCCAGCGTTGAGCATGAACATTATATCTGGATCTTGTTTGATGCGAAACGGTTATTCATTTAAATCTGAGAATAATGGTTGTTCTATTTATTTGAGTAATATCTTTTATGGTCATGCACCCTTGAAGAGTGGTCTATTCTTGATGAATCTCGATAGTAGTGATACACATATTCATAATATTGAAGCCAAAAGATGCAGAGTTGATAATGATAGTGCAACTTATTTGTGGCACTGCCGTTTAGGTCTTATTGGTGTAAAGCGCATGAAGAAACTCCATTCTAATGGACTTTTGGAATCACTTGATTATGAATCACTTGGTACTTGGGAACCAGGCCTCATGGGCATGATGACTGAAATGTCGTTCTTCGGAACAATGGAGCGAGCAACAAATTTATTGGAAATCATACATACTGATGTATGTGGTCCGATGAATATAGAGGCTCGCGGCAAGTATCGTTATTTTCTCACCTTCACAGATGATTTGAGCAGATATGGGTATATCTACTTGATGAACATAAGTCTGAAACATTTGAAAAGTTCAAAGAATTTTAGAGTGAAGTGGAAAATCATCGTAACAAGAAAATAACGTTTCTACGATCTGATTGTTGAGGAGAATATTTGAGTTACGAGTTTGGTCTTCATTTGAAACAATGCGGAATAGTTTCGCAACTCACGCGACCCGGAACACCACAACATAATGGTGTGTCCGAACGTTGTAATCGTACTTTACTAGATATGGTGCGATCTATGATGTCTCTTACTAATTTACCACTATCGTTTTGGGGTTATGCTTTAGAGACGGACGCATTCACGTTAAATAGGGCACCATCTAAATTCGTTGAGACGATGCCTTATGAACTATGGTTTGGCAAGAAACCAAAGTTGTCGTTTCTTAAAGTTTGGAGCTGCGATGCTTAGAAAAAGCTTCAACCTGATAAGCTCGAACCCAAATCGGAGAAATGTGTCTTCATAGGATACCCAAAAGAGACTGTTGGGTACACCTTGTATTACAGATCCGAAGTCAAGACATTCATTGCTAAGAATGGATTCTTTCTAGAGAAGGAGTTTCTCTCGAAAGAAGTGAGTGGGAGGAAAGTAGAACTTGACCAGGTAATTGTACCTTCTCCCTTATTGGAAAGTAGTTCATCACTGAAATCAGTTCCAGTGATTCCTACACCAGTAAGTGAGGAAGCTAATGATGATGATCATGAAACTTCTGATCAAGTTACCACCGAACCTCGTAGGTCAACCAGAGTAAGATCTGGACTAGAGTGGTACGGTAATCCTGTTTTGGAGGTCATGTTACTTGACCATGACGAACCTACGAACTATGAGGAAGCGATGATGAGCCCAGATTCCACAAAATGGCTTGAGGCCATGAAATATGAGATGGGATCCATGTATGAGAACAAAGTATGTACTTTGGTTGACTTGCCCGATGATCGGCAAGCCATCGAGAATAAATGGATCTTCAAGAAGAAGACTGACGCTGACGGTAATGTTACTGTCTACAAAGCTCGACTTGTTGTGAAAGGTTTTCGATAAGTTCAAGGAGTTGACTATGATGAGACCTTCTCACCCATAGCAATGCTTAAGTTTGTCCAAATCATGTTAGCACTTGCCGCATTTTATGATTATGAAATTTGGCAAATGGATGTAAAGACTGCATTCCTAAATGGATTTCTGGAAGAAGAGTTGTATATGATGCAACCTGAAGGTTTTATCGATCCAAAGGGTGCTAACAAAGTGTGCAAGCTCCAGCGATCCATCTATGAACTGGGGTAAGCATCTCGGAATTGGAATAAATGTTTTGATAGTGTGATCAAAGCATATGGTTTTATACAGACTTTTGGAGAAGCATGTATTTACAAGAAAGTGAGTGGGAGCTCTGTAGCATTTCTAATATTATATGTGGATGACATATTGTTGATTGGAAATGATATAGAATTTCTGGATAGCATAAAAGGATACTTGGATAAGAGTTTTTCAATGAAAGGCCTCGGTGAAGCAACTTATATATTGGGCATCAAGATCAATAGGGATAGATCAAAACACTTAATTGGACTTTCACAAAGCACATACCTTGTTAAAGTTTTGAAGAAGTTCAAAATGGATCAAGCAAAGAAAGGGTTCTTGCCTGTGTTACAAGGTGTGAAGTTGAGTCAGACTCAATGCCTGATCACTGCAGAAGATAGAGAGAAAATGATAGGTGTTCCCTATGGTTCAGCCATAGGATCTATCATGTATGCAATGATGTGTACCAGACCTGATGTGTGTCTTGCTATAAGTTTAGCAGGGAGGTAGCAAAGTAATCCAGGAGTGGATCACTAGACAGCGGTCAAGAACATCCTGAAATACCTGAAAAGGACTAAGGATATGTTTCTCATTTATGGAGGTGACAAAGAGCTCATCGTAAATGGTTATGTCGATGCAACCTTTGACACTGATCCGGATGACTCTAAGTCACAAACCGGATACGTGTTTTTATTGAACGATGGAGATGTCAGTTGGTGCAGTTCTAAGCAGAGCGTCGTGGCGGGATCTACATGTGAAGCAGAATACATAGCTGCTTCGGAAGCAGCAAATAAAGGAGTCTGGATGAAGGAGTTCATATCCTATCTAGGTGTCATACCTAGTGCATCGGCTCCAATGAAAATCTTTTGTGACAATACTGGAGCAATTGCCTTGGCAAAGGAATCCAGATTTCACAAAAGAACCAAGCACATCAAGAGACACTTCAATTCCATCCACGGCCAAGTCAAGGAGGGAGACATAGAGATTTTCAAGATACATACGGCTCTGAATGTTGCAGACCCATTGACTAAGCCTCTCTCACGAGAAAAACATGATCAACACCAAGACTCCATGAGTGTTAGCATCATTACAATGTAATCTAGATTATTGACTCTAGTGCAAGTGGGAGACTGAAGGAAATATGCCCTAGAGACAATAATAAAGTTGTTATTTATATTTCCTTATATCATGATAAATGTTTCTTATTCATGCTAGAATTGTATTAACCGGAAACATAGTACACATGTGAATACATAGACAAACAGAGTGTCACTAGTTTTCCTCTACTTGACTAGCTCGTTGAATCAATGATGGTTATGTTTCCTAACCATAGACATGAGTTGTCATTTGATTAACGGGATCACATCATTAGAGAATGATGTGATTGACTTGACCCATCCGTTAGGTTAGCACGATGATCGTTTAGTTTGTTGCTATTGCTTTCTTCATGACTTATACATCTTCCAATGACTATGAGATTATGCAACTCCCGAGTACTAGAGGAACACTTTGTGTGCTAGCAAACGTCACAACGTAACTGGGTGATTATAAAGGTGCTCTATAGGTGTCTTCGATGGTACTTGTTGAGTTGGTATAGATCGAGATTAGGATTTGTCACTCCGATTGTCCGAGAGGTATCTCTGGGCCCTCTCGGTAATGCGCATCACTATAGGCCTTGCAAGCAAGTAACTAATGAGTTAGTTGCGGGATGATGCATTACAGAATGAGTAAAGATACTTGCCAGTAATGAGATTGAACTAAGTATTGACATACCGACGATCGAATCTCGCGCAAGTAACATACCAATGACAAAGGGCACAACGTATACCGTTATGCGGTTTGACCGATAAAGATCTTCGTAGAATATGTAGGAACCAATATGAGCATCCAGGTTCCGCTATTGGTTATTGACCGGAGACGTGTCTCGGTCATGTCTACATAGTTCTCGAACCCGTAGGGTCCGCACGCTTAACATTCGGTGACGATCCGATATTATGAGTTTATGTGTTTTGATGTACCGAAGGTAGTTCGGAGTCCCGGATATGATCACGGACATGAAGAGGAGTCTCAAAATGGTCGAGGCATAAAGATCGATATATTGTAAGCCTATATTTGGACATCGGAATAGTTCTGGGTGAAATAGGGATTTTACCGGAGTACCGGGAGGTTACTGGAACCCACCGGTAAATGTATGGGCCATATTGGGCCATAGTGGAGAGAGGAGACCAGGGCAGGCCGCGGCCCCCCTCTCCCTCTGGTCCGAAATGGACTAGGAGGGGGGCGACGCCCCCCTTTCCTTCCTCCCTCTCTCCCCCTTCCTTCTCTCCTAGTCCAACTACGGAAGGGGGGATCCTACTCTCGGTGGGAGTAGGACTCCTCCAGGGCGCGCCATAGGAGGGCCGGCCCTCCCCCTCCTCCACTCCTTTATATACGTGGCCAAGGGGCACCCCTAGACACACAAGTTGATCAATGATCTTTTAGCCGTGTGCGGTGCCCCCCTCCACTATAATCCACCTCGGTCATATCGTAGCGGTGCTGAGGCGAAGCCCTGCGTCGGTAGCTTCATCAACACTGTCATCACACCGTCGTGCTGGCGGAACTCTCCCTCGAAGATTTACTAGATCCTGAGTTCGTGGGACGTCACCGAACTGAACGTGTGCAGATCGCGGAGGTGCGAGGTATGTGGACGACACTCTCCCCTCTCATTGATATGCATCACCATGATCTTGTGTGTGCGTAGGATTTTTTTGAAATTACTGTGTTCCCCAATAGCAAATAGGTCAGTTAACTAAATGCTAGATCTACCTAGCTAGCTAATTTGGGAGGAGACAACTTCAACTAGTGGAGGAAGAAGGAAAAAGAGAAAGGAGATGCATTAATGGAGGTGGTGTGTAGTTAGCTAGGAGTAATGAACAGAGAGAAATGTAGGTAGAAGAGGGAGAGTAATCGGGGGAGAAGTATTGAGGAAGAAGAAGAGTAAGAGAGGTAGGATGGGAGGTAGGGGAAAGGGAGGATGGGGGAGGGGAGGATGGGTGGGTGGAAAAAGGTGGTGGGGTCCTGCGACTTAGCAGTAGCGCGGGAGCGAAAACGCGCTCCTGCTAACAGCGTAGCAGCAGGGTGTGTTTCTCGCACGCGCTACTGTTAAACAGGGCCAACCGTGTGGACAATTTCAAAATTAGCAGCAACGACCTGAGCAAAAAGCGCACTACTACTATTTTTGTAGCAGTAGCGCGCCCCGCGACACCGCGCTGCTGCTAAACTTAGGGTGTTGGTTACCGTTGGTGGATTTTTGTAGCAGCGTGGTTTAGCCCCCAAGCGCTACTGCTAAATTCGCATCAGTAGCGTGTTTTCCTTGACCGCGCTACTACTAATTAGCAGTAGCACTTCTTTTTGTGCCGCGCTGCTGCTAATATTCTATGTATAAGGTTTTCCCTAGTAGTTATTCATATTATTTATATTTGGATTAACCTATTAACCCAGTGCTAAAGGCCAGTTAGTGTTTTTATTGTTTTGGAGTTTTTAGGTGAAAAATTCATGAAGCTGGAATGACCTAAAATTCTACGTGGATATTTTGTGGAATATATCTGAATTTTGGCACAAGAAGTAATGCAAGAAGAGGCCTGTGAGCCTCACAAGCCAGGGGCGCACTAAGGTGACTTGTGGAGAGACCGTGAAGCTTCTCGAGCTCTCCTTTGGTCGCAAGGAAGCTAATATTGGAATTTTTTTTAAGAAATGATGTTCGGACAGAAAACATAACTGGAAATAGAGAAGAAACCCTAGAGAGAAAGAGAGGAGAGATTCGGGCTCCCACCCCTCGAGGTTGATGGAGGCCAAGGACCAGAGGGGGAACCCTTCTCCCATCTAGGAGGAAGGCCAAACAAGAAGAAGGAGGGGGGCTCTCCCCATTCGCCCCGTGGTGCCCGAGTGTCGTCGAGGAAATCATCGTGACGACGATCTACTAAAACAAGCTCCTCGCAGTCATCACCAACTTTCTCCCCCTCTATACAGCGGTGTAACCTCTCTCACCCCACTGTAATCTTTAATTGAACATGGTGCTCAGCGGTAGCAGGTCTTCTGCGCTTTGTCGAGCTGCCGTTGTTAGCATTTATTTCTTCTTAATTTTCTTTGGGCTTGATGTGCTGCTCGCCCCAGCATTGCGATGTGTACAATGGTGGTTTGCTTTGAACATGGTGCTCTATGTTATATATTATTATACAATGATGTGTTGCACCTATATTATTTTTGAGTGGTTTCTTTTTGTCCTGTGGGCTAATTGTGGTATGGTATGGTTGATACGAGTTGTATGTTCTTATGATGCTATCCTATGGTGCCAACCATGTCGCGCAAGCGTGTGGGTGAAAAAGGCTACCCTTGAAGTAAGGAGGTGGGAGGGTAGAATATGTAATAGAAAATACGCACTCTCCTCGCAAGACATTATTGAGCTCCCAGACAAAGCTCGTCTCGGTGCTTCTTTTATTTGGCATAGAAAAGACGCACTCTCCTTGCAAGCATAACATCATTGGCACCAAATGGATCTACCACAACAAGCAAGATGAACATAGTCAAGTTGTCAGAAACAAAGCTCGTCTCATTGCTCAAGGTTACACACAAGTAGAGGGAATTGACTTTGATGAAACCTTTGCTCGTATGGCTAGACTTGAAGCCATTTGCATACTGCTAGCCTATGCAAACCACAACAATATCCTTCTGTACCAAATGGATGTGAAGAGCGCTTTCCTCTACGGCAAAATTGGAGAAGAAATCTATGTTGCTCAACCACCTAGTTTTGAAGATCCCAAGAATCATGACATGGTCTACAAGATCAATAAGGCACTATATGGCCTCAAACAAGCGCCTCGAGCTTGGTATGGCACACTCAAAGAATTCCTGAAGAGCAAAGGCTTCAAACCTGGTTCTCTAGATCCCACTCTGTTCACGAAGACATATGGCGAAGAACTATTTGTATGCCAAATCTATGTGCATGACATTATCTTCGGCTACACTGACAAGAGATACAGTGATGAATTCAGTCATATGATATAAGAGCAATATCAGATGTCCATGATGGGAGAGCTAAAATTCTTTATTGGTCTTCAAATCCATCAACAAAGCAATGTCATGTTCATTTCTCAAGAAAAATATGTCAAAGATTGCCTGAAGAAGTTAGGAATGCAAGATTGCAAGGGCTACAAGAAGTCAATGCCAACCAATGGTCAATTGGACTCCGACCTCAATGGTAAAGAGTTCGATCAAAAGGTAGACCGCCCCATGATTGGTTTTTTATTGTACTTATGTGCATCTAGGCCAGATATAATGCTTAGTGTTTGCATGTGTGCCCGATTCCAAGCGGCACCAAAGGAGTCGCATCACCTTGTGGTGAAGCGAATACTTCAATATTTGTCTCACACCCCAATGCTAGGATTATGGTATCCAAAGGGCTCAGAGTTTGATCTAGTTGGATTCTCAGATGCTAATTATGCGAGTGACAAGGTGGATCGCAAGTCTACATTAGGCACATGCCATTTTCTTGGGCGATCACTTGTCTGTTGGTCTTCAAAGAAACAGAACTATATGTCACTCTCTATGACTGAAGCTGAATATATTGTTGCTGGACCTTGCTGCGCTCAACTTCTTTGGATGAAGCAAACTCTCAAGAACTATGGCATCAACAAGAAGATGGTGCCCCTCTAGTGCGACAACGAAAGCACCATCTAGATTGCTCACAATCCAGTTCAACACTCAAAGACAAAGCACATTCAGATTTGTCATCACTTTCTCAGAGATCATGTGTTGAAGGAAGACATTGATATCATTGACGTCAACACTGAAGAGCAATTGGCAGATATCTTCACAAATCCCTTGGATGAGAAGAGATTTTGCAAGTTGCGGTGTGAGCTAAATATCTTAGAATCCTCAAATGTCTTGTGAACGGACACACATCCTAAGGCTTATGCATGTTGATGACTTAGGTGCACAACACACGAAGTAACATATGTCTTCAATTCATGAAGATATACACTCTAAGTGTGAAAACATTAATATGGAAATTGACCTCGGAGTGCCACGATAATTATGCATCGTTTCTAGATCTAATACTTCCTATACGGTGGGTAACGCCACCACCAATCTTTCTTCAAGATTTTAGTTTGGCGACACACTGCATTATCTTCATATAATTAATTTGTCTTCAACATTGGATTTATCTTCATGGTTTATCTCTACAACTATAAGTGATCGGGCCCTTACCCCATCTGTGCTTATCTCTCCCACTCTCTCTAAATCTTCATATGCATTCTATTGACACGTGTCGATTGTCTTCACTGTGTCTTCACTAGTCAAAAATTTTGAGACAAACTTTTAAAACACATTTATTATTCTTATCCTTTATGCCAAAATCTAGAGAAGCCGGAATGACCGCCCGTCATACCAGCTATGCATGGGGTCGCGGCACAGTTGTTTAAACTGTGCATGCATGCCACACGTCGTGCAAATGCATACCGCCAGGGGCAGCGCAGTAAATTCACAGCTCAACTCCACTCCTTATAAATACAAAGCCCCAGCGGTCATTAATTCTCTACTCCCATCATTGTCTCGCTCGCAACCCTAGCGTCATCGCTAGCTCTCATCGTCACCGGAGAAGAAGTACTTCACTGACGTGACCTCTCCATCGTCATACTCACATTGGCCGCGGTCATCGTAGCCCCGCCACAGCCGTAGCTGTCTTCCGCCGCCAAATTAGGGCGTGGGAGATCAAACTGCTCGGCTTCCTCTCCCAACTCATCTAGCAGTTCCTCGTCTGTTCTTGAGCGGTAAATAAACACTTACTTTTTACAGTTTGTTTGATCCGATGAACTTTCTATATCTTCAAAAAGTTGTTTTGACACTTCCAAATCTGGATCTTCCATCTTTTGCATCTCATGATTTGCAAGTACTTTCACTTACGCTTCACAACTAGCTTGATTCCTCACTTGTACCTATTTATGGAGTCATACAGATCTAGAACCAACTTGTCCATAATAAGTGAATGTCTTCGCACTGTGAGGTCAATGTCTTCAAACTGATTTTATCTTCAAAATCCTCTGAGAATGCATATGACCTCTCCTACTTCTCTCACATCTCTAATTATTTCACAGGTACATGTCCGTGGGTTAGTCTCTTGGTTCTCATAGTCTGAATTCATTTGCAGACTTCTTACAGTGTCATATTGACTCTCCTGAAGCCAGTTCTTGTCTGACCAGTAAAGCGAAGCAAATCATATATGTGAAGCCAACAACAGGAGGAAAATCAGCTAAGAAAGGGGGTAGATAGCGACGAGACAACACTACAATGGATCTACCTCCAAATCTTTATGAGTGTACAAGTCTGATCCTGAAGAAACCTATGGGGAGCGGAAATCACGCGTTCAATGGATTCGTAGGTACTGGGCAGAGAAATGGTTGCAATACAAGTTTGTGACCCCGTAGTACGCTGCTGAGAATGTTGTGAGGCCACCGTGGGCCGACATCATATATAAGAAGCTTTATACAAAGACAAAGGCTGAAGCCATTCAGTTGAACTTCTATCCGTGCATGGTGAGAGGGCCATTTGCCTAAAAAACCTGATCCCTCAAGCCTGTTATGGTGTCGAGATGATGATCTATTTGAGGCCAACTATCAGTTTGCCAAGGCCTCTTCTGCCCAAAACAAGAAGGATTATGGGATTGACTTCAATCCAGGTCGAGCAGTACCAAGGTACGATGGCAGTCGTGATGCTGAACCCAACCTTGTTGGCCCCTTAAATGACTTCAATGCGTATCTGGCGCATTGTGCTGAGCAAAGAGCTCATGCTGAAGATGCTCAAGGAAGAGCCCAACCAACTACTTCTCCTGATTCCCTGAAGCCAGCCAAGAAGTCCAAGGCTTCAATGTCTGCATCTGCACCAAAAGCTTCAAGAGTGAGCCACTAAAAATTGCACCTCCTGAAACCATTGTGCATTCTGAAGACTTGTCTCGGACTTCTCCGAAGACAAAGAGAATTTCAGGGCAAGGCCTTACTCCAATAAGCATTCTACGCAATGAAGATGGTATTATAGATCTATCCAGTGATGAAGATTTTGCTGATGATGCCCTGGAGCTACTAATCAAGAGCGAACAGGAGGCTGAAATCTTCAAGAATCTGCCTCTGTTTGATGCTGATATTCTGAAAAACTTCGTCGATGAATGGTTTGAAGACACCTCTATTACCATTGATGATCTGCAGCTACCAATTGACATCAGTGTCACTTTCCCAGGCTGCATTGCCAAGGAACTTGCGATTGCTCAGAAGGTCATTGGGCAGAAAAACAAAATTGGCCATGAGAAGGCAGTCTTCAAGAAGCACATGGCAAAGCTCAGTGTTTCTGATGTTCAGAATTTTAAATTGCTGATGACTGATCTGAAGGTAGAATTTCAAAAGCATCATGATGAAGCCAAGGGCTCCGAAGAGCATATGAAGTATTATGCTGAAAAATGTGTTCAGGCTCATAATGAAGCCTTGAAGATAAAGGCACTTGGGTGCCCAGGAATCGACCCCAAGCTTGCTGCCAAGAAGAAGAAGGCAGCTGCACCCGAAGCAGAGGCTTCACGGCAAGAGGTGTTGAAGATTATCTTTCCCAAAGGCTTCGCTGGTCCCAATCCTAATGCTCCATCAGTTCATCCCGAAAGGAAAAGGACCAAGCAAGTTGAAGCTAAAGCCAAGAAGCCCAAGCATCAGGAAGCTTCTGATGCTCCTTCCTCCTAGAAGATGCAGAAGACAAAGTCTTTAAAGGCTTCAAGAAGGGCACACGCACCAGCGTCCTCATCTGCTCCTCAAGAGCCTGAAAGTGCTAGTTATCGACTAGAGGGGGGTGAAGAGGCGATTTTTATGAAAGTCTTCAAAACACGAAGGCTTTGAAGACAAACAGAAGAAATGAACCTATTGATATGCAGTGGAAGGTAGACTACACTAGACAAGCCATAGTCAAGTAAGCAATGAAGTGAAAGCATGAAGACTATCAGCAGCTAGGTAGTATGGATCAGGATGGAAGATAGTATGAAGCCAAACAACAACAGTCTTCACACAGTGAAGTCAATCAGATCATGCAAGCAGACAATGACTTCACGAAGACAACTGTAAAGTAAAGAGATGAGAAAGATAGAATCAGTTGCTTGGAGAGCACACGAATTTGGTAGACCAGTTCCAGTTGGTGTGAAAACTGTACGTATGGTTGGGGAGGCCGAGATTCAACTCAAAAGACCGCGTCTTCACCTTATTCCCCTTGAGCTAAGGACACACAGTCCTCGCCCAATCACTCTAGTAAGTCTTCAAGGTAGACTCCCAAACCTTCACAGACTTCGTTCACCGGCGATCCACAATAACTTTTGGATGCTCAGAACACGACGCCTAACCGGCTGGAGGATTCACAGTCCTCAAGTGTAACAAGTCTTCGGATCACGCAGACAGGAAGACTTCAGTGATGCTTAACACTCTTTGGCTCTGGGTGTTTTGGGCTTTGTCCTCGCAAGGATCTCTCTCTCAAATGCTTTAGAGGTGGGTTGCTCTCAAACGACAAAAGCCATGCACTAACTCTGAGCAGCCACCAATTTATGGTGTAGGGGGTGGGCTATTTATTGCTAGGAGGCAACCAAACCTGATTTGTCCAAAATGACCCTGGGTCACTAAGGAACTGACACGTGTCAAACGTTCAGATTTCAAACACACGGCAACTTGACTTGTGCTACAAGTAAAGCTGACTTATCCAACTCTGGATAAGATTTGCTCTCATTGTCTTCGCTCGAAGACATAGGATTTGGTTGAGCATCACATCAGTCACTCTGACTTTGTTATCATCGCATCACAGAGTAGCAGAAAAAGTAGTAGACGACCATCGAGTTTAAGTGTTACAACCCAGAGAACCAAATGTATCAAAAGACGAGAGTTGTAAACACTTGGCAAAAAATAGTGCAAGCACCCATAAGGACCCTCTTGAATACTATCAACTCATATGATTCACCCCCCTTTTGTTAGTAATGACCAAAAAGGTTTGAAGACATAGAGTATCTACTCATTCCTATCAGGAGTAGATGTAGGTGCAGGGTCGACACTGGAGTTCGGTGGTGCAGAGGGGCCTGTTCCAGTGTCGAGATGGAGTGATGCCATGGTTGGTGAAGTGGCATCGTCTTCTTCATCGACGACTCTCGCAACAACAGTTGCAGCCGAAGATGAATACTCAGGTTCTTTTATTGAGGGAGTGCGACGCCAGCTTGCATTGTGTGGAGGTCTGGAATCAAATTTGAAGGCCACAGTGAGGCCATCTTCGCAAAGATCTTCTTCTGGGCATAATAGTGTGAGACTCTTCCAAGACTGCTGACAGGCTTCATGAGCAAAAAACGAGTTCTTGGTGGCCAAGTTTCTGATGTGATTGACGTCTACCAAGATACTCTGCATCTGACGCTTGAGCTAGTTATGATGCTTATCCTGCTTCTGGTGTAAGGCGACAAGAAGTTCTCGGTCATTGAGAACATGAGAATTCTCCCGAGGCCTTTGAGCAATTGTACTATCAGTGGCTTCGGTGTTTGCATGATGGGGAACACGTATATTGCCAGCCAGAGGACAGGTAGGAGTTGCAGCATTGGGGACATGAATGCCTTCTATTGGTTGCGTGAAGCTTTGATGATCAACATTATGAAGATATAGCGGCTCCTTGGCAGGCTCTAGGTAGATGGCTTCGACGGAAAGATCAACCTCAGGCATAAAGACAAGATGGTTGCGCGCTGAGGGCTGATAGTCAACAGAAGAGTGGAGCTTGATTAGGCGCATCACCCATGGAGCATAAAACTTCAAGCCGAACAGATCAATCCCTGAAGCAGCCAGTTGTCTGATGAAGAAATCCTGGGTGTTGAATCTGATGCCATTGATGATGTAAAACACCAAAGTCTTCATGGCTCCTTCAAGTTTGGCTTAAGAAGTATATCCCTTTATTGGCCATAGAGTACGCCTCAGAATATGATATACCGTGCGGGGCAAGTACTCGAGGTCTTTGACAAAGAACTCTTTGGGGTATTCAGCATCTTGGGGCAGTGGCTTCATCATACTGAGCATCTCGCTCATATTGGGTTCTGGCCTCTGGAAGATGCTCTGCAGTTCATCATGATTACACTAACAACCAGGCTCATAGAACTCGCCTAGAGTGGGCAGGGAAGTAAGCTCAATGATGTCCTGAGCTTTGGCTTCATGATGTGCATCTCCTGACATCCACTGAAGGACCCATGTCTTCGGATCCCTGTTGTAGCCACGAATGTGAAGAGTGGCATAGAACTGCAGCAGAAGCTCTTCATTCCAGTGTTCCTTGTCAGTAACGAATGGAAGAAGACCAACTTCCCTGAAACACTCAGGGGCTTCTTCAAGACAGGACAGCCCTCCTATGGCTTCACAATCAAGGTGCATGTATGGAAAGATTCGCCCCTGATTGTATAGAGTGGAGGAGTAGTAGTTGCGCTGCTGATAGCTCCAAAATCGATCGGATGAGATCTTTGGCTTCGAGTATGGATTCTTGGCGCTATCGCAGAAGGTACTGTGTGCCCTGAAGTTGTTCACATTGAACGATCCTAGGATGTGGCAGCACCTGGAAGCCTTGGTAGCCTGGGCTTTGGCTTCTGAACTTGTGGCCTCTGCTCCACATGAGTCATATTGAGGTCCGGGAGCAGTGGAAGGCACCATAATGGGCCATCGAACTGTGATAAGTTCACCACGATTATAGGCTTGTTCAATGGTGTGAGGCCTTGGAGGTGGAACAATGGCTTTAGGTTGTACTTGAGCTTCAGGTTCCACATTGGCTTCAGGCGCCACATTGTCTTCAGGCGCCACATGGTCTTCAGCCATGACAGTATCATTGGCTTTAGCATCATTGTTTCTGGCCGCCTCAGTAGTTTCAACCTCCATTTGTTCAGTAATAGGAGGGTCGAGCACAGACTCATTCTCCTCGAGAATGACTTGGTCAGTACGAGGGGGTGTAGCAACTCTTTCTTCTTCTCTTTTTTATTCATTTTCTTCATCGGCTGATGCAGCCGTGATGTCTTCAGCAGCTTTAGCTTCAGACTTGGAGACAATCACAGTAGGGGTGGCTTCAGGAAAAACTTGACGTGCTACTGAGCTTTGTTGCACTTCCCTTTCTGGAATGCTCGACATGGTGACCTGTGGCATGGGCCTTTGCGAAGCCTGCGGAAAGCGGGCAACGCTTGTGGTGACGGAGAGGTCTGTATCATGTAGCTATCGTCGTCAAGCACCGGAGTGGTGACTTGAGGTGTTGGAGTTCGGGGTGTGTCTTCATGAATGGGGGTGTCTTCTTGAGGGCAACCGGCCCATGAATCATCCTGAGAAATTGGCGTTAAGGGATGACCAATGCTGATGAGTTCGCTGTTCGTAAGAACATGCGGTGATACCACTTGATGCTCGAGTTGAGGAAGGACTTCATCATCTTCAACATTGTCTTCACGACCAATGTCTTCAGCTGTGATGTGGTCAACGGCTGGAACTTCTTCATCTTCAGGAGCCTCTATGAAAGCAGGCTCGTGAATCACTAGGCGATGCTCTTGGTTGGTGGAGGCTGGTCGGGCAACAGAAATGGGCTCAACCACAAGGGGCTCAGAGGCCGCAACACGCTCTTTCTTTGAAGACTTCGTCTTCAGCTTCTTCTTGGATGGGGCCTCATCAGAGGTGTTCTTGTGCTTGCGCTTCCTGGCATCAGCTTCAGCTAGCCTTGTCTTCTTCAGTTCTGAAGCTGCTGCGGGGAACTTAGGCTTCGAGCCTGTCATGCTGGCAGGGAAGACAATGCGAGGTTCTTCCTGCCTTGGTGCTTCAGTTTGAGCCGCAGCAGACTTCTTTGTTGGCTTGGCAGCCATCCTTGGGTCGATGCCAGGGAGCCCAAGAGCTTTGTGCTTCTCAACCTCATTGTGTGCTTGAACACATTTCTGCGCAAAGTACTTCATGCGTTCTCTTGAACCTTTTGCTTCTTCATGCTTCTTGTGAAACTGTTCCTTGAGCTCATGCAACATCTTCTTGAAGATCTGAACATCTGCCACGCTGATCTTGGCCATGTTCTTCTTGAAGTGAGCCTTCTCATAGTTAATTTTGTTCTTGAGCTCAACAATCTTCTGAGCCATGTCCAGCTCATTAGCAATGGCTCTGTGGAAGGTGACGCTGATATCCACAGGAAGCTGAAGATCATCGATGCTTATGCTCTGGTCGTCGAACCAGTCATCAATGAAGTTGTTCAAAATATCCACGTCAAAGAGAGGCAGATCATTGAAGATCTCCGCCTCTTGTTTGCTCTTGATGAGTTTCTCAAGGGCGTCATCACCAAGATCTTCGTCACTTGACAGATCAATGGTGTCTTCTTCGTTCCCGAGAACGGCAGCTGGAGTCAGTTCATGCCCGGAAATCTTCTTGGGATTCTTGGTTTTCTTTGTCTTCTCGGCCTTCTTGGAGACACGAGACAAGTTTTCGGACTGCACACTGGCTTCAGGAGGTGCAGTGGCCAATGGCTTCACACGCGAAGATTTTGGTGAGGCAGGGGTCCTTGAAGCCTTTGTCTTCTTAGTCTTCAGCTTCGGTGGTGCTGGCACATCTTTCGAGTCTGCGTCATCAGCAGAGTGCTCCACCGTAGCCCCCTGTACAGCTATGTGAGTGAGAAGGCCATCGAGGTTGTAGAAGGGGCCAATGACATTTGGGTTGGCATCACGGGTGACATCATCCCATGGAGCAGATGGAACAGGGTTGAAGTTGAGTCCCAGGTCCTTCTTGTTTTTGACAGCAGACTCCTTGGCAAACTGATAGTTGTGCTTGAAGAGACTATCGGCGCGACACCATAACATTGGTGATGGGTCGGCATTCTCTGGCTGTGGTCCATGGACCATACATGGGTAAAAGCCTTGAGTAATGGCTTCAGACTTGGACTTGGGCTGAAGATTTCGGTAAGGAGTATCTCCCCATGGGCGCTTGATAGCATTCTTCTCTGCATATTCGGCAGTTACGAAGTTGTACTTGAACCACTGCTCTGCCCAATATCTTCGAATCCATTGGATTCGGGTCCTGCGCTGGCCATAGCTCTCCTCGGGATCTGACTTGTATAGCTCAAACAGATCTGGAGGCAAATCCTTGGCTGTATCTCCACGATGCTGCTTGTCGCCCTTTCTAGCTGATTTTTATGTTGCCATTGTATTTAGATTAAAAGGCTTCAAGACAGTGAATGGCTTCCTATTGTTGGTCAGACAGGAATTGGCTTCAGGTGAGTGAATATGACACTGTAAGAACTCTACAAATGAATGCAGACTATGAGAACCAAGGGATTCTCCCACGGACATGTACCTGTGACAACATTAGAGATGCGAGGGAAGGGGAAGAGGTCATACGCATTCTCAGAAGATTTTGAAGATAAATCATTTTGAAGACATTGACCTCATAGCGCGAAGACATTCACTTATTTGAAGAGAGTCGGTTCCAGATTTGTACGAATCCATGAATAAGTACAAGTGAGGAATCTAACTAGTTATGAAGCATAAGTGAATATACTTGGCATGATTTGAGATGCAGATAAGGATGGATCCATATTTGGAAGTGAAGAAACCAATTTTGGTTGAAGTGGATGGATCTGATGGATCTAAAAGGAAGTAAAAAGTAAGATTTAATTATCGCTTGATGAACTGCTAGACGAGGTGGAGAGAGAGGCCAAGCAGTTCAATCTCCCCGATCCTAAGTCACACCGATCTAGCATGTAACACTTCATATCACTTTGCGGCCTCACGCACGGTATTCCCACGGGTGCCACCTTACCTAGCCCGGGACCGTTTGCGCCTTTTTGCTCACGTATGTGATAATGTCGCTAGCATCCATATGACAGAGAACCCGGGCCGACATGGCTAGTCGTGAACCCAAAGCGGCATCAACCTATGGGGACAGGCATACATGAATCACATCGAGCATGTCGGTCAGCAGTGTGTGAATCCGGGCTGTAGCATTGGGCTAACAGGACTCCGGGAACCCGGGCAGTAGCAGGCTAGCCAGGAGTCCGGATGCCACCGCGTGACATTTCCCCGAAGGGACAGACATAGAAACGAAGTGAAACACATGCCGGCCAGTCAAGTGTCCTGAGCAGTCGTGTTGGGCTAGCAGGACTCCGGTGAACCGGGATGTAGCGGACTACTATGGCTCATGGAAGCACTTACATTTCCCCATAAGAGAGGCTGCTAAGGATAAACAACTAGATTGTCGGATCCCACACATACCAAGCATTTCAATCATACACACAATATGGTCAATATGTGTAAATACAACATGGCATCACAACATAACTCTACAACTCAAGTATTTATTCATTAGGCTCCGAGGAGCGATATATTACAAACATGGGTCTCATGACCCAACAATCATAGCATACAAATCAAAGCACATGCGGAAGCTTAACATGTCTGAGTACAGACATCTACCAACGCTGTCAGGACCCCGATTCCAGGTCACATCAATCTAGCTGGTAACACCTCATATCACTTTGTGGCCTCACGCACGGTATTCCCACGGGTGTCGCCTTACCATGGCCCGCGACCGTTTGCGCCTTTTGGCTCACGTATATGATAGTGTCGCTAGCATCCATATGACAGTGAACCCGGGCCGACATGGCTAGTCGTGAACCCAAAGCGGCACTAACCCATGGAGACAGGCATACATGAATCAACTTTGAGCACGTCGGTCAGCAGCGTGTGAATCCGGGCAGTAGCACTGGGCTAACAGGACTCCGGTAAACCGGCCTGTAGCAGGCTAGGCAGGACACGGGATGTCACCGCGTGACATTTCCCCGAAGGGACAGACACAAGAACAAAGTGAAACACATGCCGGCCATTCAAGTGTCCTGAGCAGTAGTGCTGGGCTAGCAGGACTCCGGTGAACCGAGCTGTAGCGGACTACTATGGCTCAAGGAAGCACTAGACTACATTTCCCCATAAGAGAGGCTGCCAAGGATAAACAACTAGATTGTCGGATCCCACACATACCAAGCAATTCAATCATACACACAATATGCTCTATAGGTGTAAATACAACATGGCATCACAACAAGACTCTACGACTCAAGGTATTTATTCATTAGGCTCCGAGGAGTGAGATATTACAAACATGGGTCTCATGACCAACAATCATAGCATACAAATAAAAGCACATGCGGAAGCTTAACATGTCTGAGTACAGACATCTACAAATGAAAAAGGCTAAGAAGCCTGACTATCTACCAGATCCTGCCGAGGGCACAAGATCGTAGCTGAGGTATCAAGCTAAACGTCGAAGTCCACACGGAACTACTAGCGAGACTGACATCTCTCTGCAAAACATAAAATAGGCAAACGTGAGTACAAATGTACCCAGCAAGACTTACATCAGAACTATCTACATATGCATCGGTATCAATAAAGGGGGTGGTGGAGTTTAACTGCAGCAAGCCAGCTTTGACTCAGTGGCTAACCTGAACTACGACTGCAAGCAACTCTTCTGAGGTGGCGCACACGAGTCCACATATTCACCATTCAATACACCACTATGGATCTCCTCCCGTCTTCCTACGAGAAGGCCATCCATAGCACTCACACTTACCTTGCAAGTTTTAGAGTATCCACCTTCACTTGTGTATGAACTGTTATAGGCAACCCAGAAGTCCTTTACCGTGGACACGGCTATTCGAATAGATCATTTATAACCCTGCAGGGGTGTACTTCTTCACACACGCTCTCGCCACTTACCACCATTTACACGTCATGTAACTCGGCAACCTTCAAGCGGAAGCCTGGCGAGGGAGTCGGCCATGACCTGACTAACCACACAAGTCTCTAGTCCAGGTTTATCGCCTATTCGGGTTTGATCCGCGAGGAGATCCGGCCAGAGTTTCGCTCACAGCCCCAAACGATGTGTGCAGGGTTCCCGAGACACCAAACGGGCGCCCGGTACACCGTGCCACGGTGTATCTACCGCATCATAGCCCACCCCTAGGGTCAGCGCTACGCACGGCCGCCAACACATATCCTACAAACACCAGAAACTAGTTGCAACTCCTAGACAGAGGGCAAGGGTAGTTAATAAGTCGAGAGGGTCCATTGGTTTCGGGCCCAATGCGTGGTAGTACCTGTTTCATGGATCACAAACACAGAACTCAGTTCCTGAGGACGGCTTCAATGAGACATCCCACCATGTACTCCTACATGGCCTCTCACCGCTACCTTTACCAAATCGTGTTCACTAACTTAGCTCACACACAGTAGGACATGTTCACCACCATTCCAATTCATTCCCGATGAATCAGACCCGACTCAACTCTAAGCAGTAGCAGGCATGACGAACAAGCATGAATGAGTAGGCACATCAGGGCTCAAATAACTCCTACTCATGCTAGTGGGTTTCATCTATTTACTATGGCAATGACAGGTCATGCAGAGGAAAAGGGGTTTAGCTACCGCAGCATGTAACAGTTGAATCGTTGTTGTCCGAATGCAGTAGAAGAGAGCAAGAGCGAGAGAGTGGGATTGTATCGGCATGAACAAGGGAGTTTTGCTTGACTAGCACTTCTGAAGATAATATTGATTCTTCATCAGTGTCCACGATCACAACATCGGAACAACGTCTACTGAGGGGGAACAACACCGGCAACAGAGAGGAAACACCATCAATGCAATGCAACAAATGATGCATAATGTGACATGGCAAGATGAGTGTGTTTTGGCTACTTTTCTGGAATTTTCTGAATTATTTAAAATCCAGAAAATCATTTATTGCGTCAGCATTGCGTCATGCTGACCTCAGCAGGTCAACAGGCACCGTCCAGGTCAAATCTGACGTGTGGGGTCCACACCTCAGTGACCCGATTCCAAGTCACATCGATCTAGACGGTAACACCTCATATCACTTTGTGGCCTCACGCACAATATTCCCACGGGTGTTGCCTTACCATGGCCCGGGACCGTTTGCGCCTTTTAGCTCACGTATATGATAATGTCGCTAGCATCCATATGACAGAGAACCCGGGCCGACATGGCTAGTCGTGAACCCAAAGCGGCACTAACCTATGGGGACAGGCATACATGAATCACATCGAGCATGTCGGTCAGCAACGTGTGAATCCAGGCTGTAGCACTGGGCTAACAGGACTCCGGGAACCCGGGCTGTAGCAGGCTAGGCAGGACTCCGTATGTCACCGCGTGACATTTCCCCGAAGGGACAGACACAGGAACGAAGTGAAACACATGCCGGCCAGTCAAGTGTCCTGAGCAATAGTGCTGGGCTAAGAGGACTCCGGTGAACCGGGCTGTAGCGGACTACTATGGCTCATGGAAGCACTAGAATACATTTCCCCATAAGAGAGGCTGCCAAGGATAAACAACTAGATTGTCGGATCCCACACATACCAAGCATTTCAATCATACACACAATATGCTCGATATGTGTAAATACAACATGGCATCACAACATAACTCTACAACTCAAGTATTTATTCATTAGGCTCCGAGGAGCGAAATATTACAAACATGGGTCTCATGACCCAACAATCATATCATACAATTCAAAGCACATGCGGAAGCTTAACATGTCTGAGTACAGACATCTATAAATGAAAAAAGCTAAGAAGCCTGACTAAGCTGTCAGGACCCCGATTCCAAGTCACATCGATCTAGCCGGTAACACCTCATATCACTTTGCGGCCTCACGCACGGTATTCCCACGGGTGTCGCCTTACCATGGCCCGGGACCGTTTGCGCCTTTTGGCTCACATATATGATAGTGTCGCTAGCATCCATATGACAGAGAACCCAGGCCAACATGGCTAGTCGTGAACCCAGAGCGGCACTAACCTATGGGGACAGGCATACATGAATCACATCGAGCATGTCGGTCAGCAGCATGTGAATCCGGGCTGTAGCACTGGGCTAACAGGACTCCGGGAACCCGGGCTGTAGCAGGCTAGGCAGGACTCCGGATGTCACCGCGTGACATTTCCCCAAAGGGACAGACACAGGAACGAAGTGAAACACATGCCGGCGAGTCAAGTGTCCTGAGCAGTAGTGCTGGGCTAACAGGACTCCGGTGAACTGGGCTGTAGCGGACTACTATGGCTCATGGAAGCACTAGACTACATTTCCCCATAAGAGAGGCTGCCAAGGATAAACAACTAGATTGTCGGATCCCACACATACCAGGCATTTCAATCATACACACAATATGCTCGATATGTGTAAATACAACATGGCATCACAACACAACTCTACAACTCAAGTATTTATTCATTAGGCTTCGAGGAGCGAGATATTACAAACATGGGTCTCATGACCCAACAATCATAGCATACAAATCAAAGCACATGCGGAAGCTTAACATGTCTAAGTACGGACATCTACAAATGAAAAAGGCTAAGAAGCCTGACTATCTACCAGATCCTGCCGAGGGCACAAGATCGTAGCTAAGGTATCAAGCTAAACGTTGAAGTCCACACGGAACTACTAGCGAGACTGACTTCTCTCTGCAAAACATAAAATAGGCAAACGTGAGTACAAATGTACCCAGCAAGACTTACATCAGAACTATCTACATATGCATTGGTATCAATAAAGGGGGTGGTGGAGTTTAACTGCAGCAAGCCAGCTTTGACTCAGTGGCTAACCTGAACTACGACTGCAAGCAACTCTTTTGAGGTGGCGCCCACGAGTCCACATATTCACCATTCAATATACCACTATGGATCCGCTCCCATCTCCCTACGAGAAGGCCATCCATAGCACTCACACTTATCTTGCAAGTTTTAGAGTATCCACTTTCACTTGTCTATGAACTGTTATAGGCAACCCAGAAGTCCTTTACCGCGGACACGACTATTCAAATAGATAATTTAAAACCCTACAGGGGTGTACTTCTTCACACACGCTCTCGCCACTTACCACCATGTACACGTCGTGTATCTCAGCAACCTTCAAGCGGAAGCCTGGCGAGGGAGTCGGCCACGACCTGACTAACCACACAAGTCTATAGTCCAGGTTTATCGCCTATTCGGGTAACATCCGCGAGGAGATCCAGCCGGAGTTTCGCTCACAGCCCCAAACAATGTGTCCAGGGTTCTCGAGACACCAAACGGGCGCCCGGTACACCGTGCCACGGTGTATCTACCGCATCATAGCCCACCCCTAGGGTCAGTGCTACGCACGGCCGCCCACACACATCCTACAAACACCAGAAACTAGTTGCAACTCCTGGACAGAGGACAAGGGCAGTTAATAAGTCAAGAGGGTCCATTGGTTTCGGGCCCAATGCGTGGTAGTAGATGTTCATGGATCACAAACACAAAACTCAGTTCCTAAGGACGGTTTCAATGAGACGACCCACCATGTACTCCTACATGGCCTCTCACCGCTACCTTTACCAAATCATGTTCACACACTTAGCTCACACACAGTAGGACATGTTCATCACTGTTCCAATTCATCCCCGGGAATCAGACCCGGCTCAACTCTAAGTAGTAGCAGGAATGACAAACAAGCATGAATGAGTAGGCACATCAGGGCTCAAACAACTCCTACTCATGCTAGTGGGTTTCATCTATTTACTGTGGCAATGACAGGTCATGCAGAGGATAAGGGGTTCAACTACCGCAGCAAGTAATAGTTCAATCGTTGTTTTCCTAATGCAGTAAAAGAGAGCAGGAGCGAGAGAGTGGGATTGTATCGGAATGAACAAGGGGTTTTTTCTTGCCTGACACTTCTGAAGATAGTATAACTCTTCATCAGTGTCATCGAACTCATCGTCGGGAGCACGTCTATCGAGAGGGGACAAATACTGGCAACAGAGAAGGAAAACACAATCAATGTAATGCACAATATGATGCATGATCATGACATGTCAATTTGTTGTGTTGGGCTAATGCATCTACAACCAGGGTGGTTTGAGCTCATTTGAATCAAATATTCAAATGCAAACTCAAGTTATGGGTTTATAAATTGCATTAACATGTTTTGAGCTAAACAACAATGTTAAGTTGCTTAAACATGCATGAAACTAGTACATATTGATAGATTGGATTTTTCTAATCATTTTTCATATATAATTTGTTTGATTTGGAGTTATGGTTGAATTACTATGAATTTTTGAAGTTTGCAACATTTCCTGGAATTTCCTATATAAGAATAAATCCAGAAAAGATTTACTGCGACAGCCTGGCATCAGTGTGACATCAGTGGTCAATTGAAACGGTCCAGGTCAACCCTGACCTGTGGGTCCCGTCTGTCAGTGTCAATTAACTAACTAAGTTTAGTTAGCGTTAAACTAACACTAACCTAGTTTAGTTAATGGCCTGGTGCCCACACGTCAGTGACCCAGAGGGTCAAACTGCCCCCCCCCCCCGGGTCAATGGTTAGCGGGGTCCAAACTCGCCATTGGCTCGACGCCGGCGATGACAGGCGCGGCGGAGGGGCTCGGAAATGAGCCACAGGGCATCATTTTGGCCGTGGTCTGTTGCGTTCGAGCGTACGCAGTGGCACGCGTCAAGTGGTGGCAGCGGTAGGTCCTGTTGTGGCGTGTACCGGCGGTAGCGGTGAGCCGGGCGGCGGCCGGAGTACGAGCACATGCGGGCACGGGGCTACGAGGTGCTAGGGGGGCATCTGGTGGCTGCTTTGGCCTCCTGAGGGCACCAGGAGCATGTTTAGGTGCACGGCCGCGAGCGCTTAGAGCTCAGCCCACGGCGGCGAGGAGGTATGGCGGCGGCGAGCTTCGGAGCTCATGGAGGCGGCAGTACCGCATGGTCGTGAGCAGGGGAGGAGGGGGAAAAGATGCGGGGGCTCACAGAGAACACGAAGGGACGGTCAGTGGGCTTGGGGGTGGTCCGGTGCGGCGAAATGGCGAAGCCGATCTCCGGCGTCCGGAGGAAGAAGACGACGGCGAGGGCGTCACTGCAGGGCTCCCGGCGTTGCTTGGCACGGTGAGGGGGAAAGATTGGGTCGAGGCGGAGCCTTGGGATGCGTCAGGGAGGTTAGGCGGTGGTTGTGGCCGCGGCGAACAGCGTCGGTGGCGACGGCTGCGCTCGGGCATGAGGGGGAGAGTAAGCAGAGGAGGGAAAGGGCTCGAGAGAGAGTGAGACGGGGTCAGCGGGATCGGGACGACACGGGAGAGTCGTCCACGCGTCCAGGGGCTCGTCTGTGAGCAGGACGTGGCCGGGCGCGTGCCGGCGCGCCTCGGCCACGCGTGCTGCCTATTGGCGCGGGGAGGAAGATGACAGGAGAGGGGCCAGGTGGGCTGGGCCGCACAGTCCTGGACCAGCACAGGAGCTGGGCCGGTTGGTGAGCATCAGGTTAGTCCTTCTCTCTCTCTCTTATATTTTAGTTTTAGTTTTCTATTTTTTTCTGCAATTGTTTTGACTTAATTAAAATGCTAAGACATTTCCAAAAATCATGAAACTAATCATGGCTAATGTTTATAATATATCCAACAGTAAACATTTTAGTTTATGATTATTTGAGCATTTAAAATATTTTATAGCTTTTAAATGCCCAAATGCAAATAGAGTATGATTTAATTCAGAGCCCAAATATGTCCTGGAAAAATGTGCATCATCTCTGGTTACTGTTTACAGCATTTTCCATAAATGATGAACATTTTTGAAAGCCATTTGGATTTACTGAAAATATTTTAGTTGAACCTAGTGACTTCCTTTGATGCTAGGGGTTTAGGCAATCCCCATTTCAAGTTTCTTTGGAATTTAAACATGATGGCAAAAAGAACAAGCAAAGTCAAGCAAGGGCTGAACTGGGGCTGTGACAGCTCACCCCCACTAAACAAGAATCTCGTCCCGAGATTCAAGCGTAAGGTAAGGTGAAGGGGGGAACACAAGCTAACATAATCTTCACGATCCAGGTTGCACCTCATAAGGTTGTTGATTCGCTTCATACGTTGATCTTGACATCCTCGCTTTTGAGATCTTCATCCACATGATGACGACGGAAAGAAACTCTACTAGGATTGATCTTCTCGAAGATCGAGTTATACAATATCAACTCGTGGAATGAGATGTTGAAACATCTCGAGTTGAGACACAAAACGCATCAAGAGGGATGGAAGAACAAACTACGGGGTTTGATTTGGTGGCAACAATTCCATGCTTAGAAAGATGGTGGATGGTGTCAAGGTGGCGAGGAAATAATTGCCATGATCCCGTAACGGGGCACCTTGGAAAGGTGACTCGTTGAACTATTCCCTTAAGTGGCAAAAAGAATTACTTTTGATACAAAGATCATTGAAATTCTTTATACCAGCCTAAGGCAATCACAAATGATCGTGTGAACGAATTCAAACGAATGGCATACCCATACCAGAATGGATGATGTGGACTACCTTGTTGAAGACAACACAATGGATGACTTTTGCTTATCACCGGAAATGGATGGGACCCATGACAGGACCACTTTGAGGATGATCCTGGACAGCAACTGCTGAGAAGGGCATCCCATGGAAAATTGGCACGATGGGGTGCAGGCTGGGAACAAAATGCAAATGCTGGGAATGTTCCAACCATCATATCTGCCTGAGATTCAGATCTGGCTGGGAACAGGATATTTCAGACGGCATGTGTGGGAAAGAAAGTTTGCAACACAAACCGACGAGATGGTGTTGCGAGATTCTCGAGGAATGAACTAAGATAGCAAGCTCCAAAACATGAGCTGGTTCTGCTAAACACATGTGAACACGCTGTCCCAGACAAGAATGACCACATAGTAGTCTTATGATAAAACACTACCGAGTTCAAGTGGGGAACCATCAACGAGGATAGCGAAGTCCTAACATAAGTCATGATTCTTAGGATGAAACTTCTTCTCCTTGAACAAATCAATCAGTGGTTTGGTGTGCTAGGGATACACATAGAATGAAGGTAGCTAGTCTCGCAAACTAGTGTATACTTCGCACATGCATAACTGACTTGGGATGGTTCCAGAGGAAGCAACATTGACTTTCTCGAATTCACGGCGGCAACTTGCATCAAATGCACATGAATTAGAGGAAGTCACTCCTTTCAGCCGAACATATTCTTCATGAACGGAATCTGAAGATAATGCTTATAAAAATTTCCAATGCTAACTGGATGCTCAACACGAATCATGGAGAAGATAAAAATGTTGCTGATGGGCTCAACAACAATTCATCCAGGTTTCCATATAAGTGGAATTACACAATTATGTGAACAAGGTGATAGCATCGGTCAGACCCAAAAAATATAATGGTGTATGCCCGAGGAAACAACCACGGGTAAGACAACAATACGAACATCGTTGGTTCTGATTTGATTTGACGATAGCCGATAGTCAAATCAAAGATTGGATAAGACAATAGGTCCAACAACTAATCACGAGGACCAATCAATGGAGATATCATCTTTCTTCAACACGCACAGAGAAGATATCCCTTAGAGATGAACTAAGTTAAGCAAAGCTTCTACCTTCCAACTCTCCAAGTTGTTGTCTAGCTCAACCAACTAGCTCAGGGATATCCAACACAGATTCTTGGAGAAGGGGTGATTTAGAGGAAAAAAACCAACATGATCACGAACTCAACATAGCGGTCAGGTGACAACCAGGTAATACTTTCGAGAAGATCTTCGAAAAATCACGAACCACCGATATGTTACTAAACTCGAGAACATTCTTGCTTTTGGGGGCAAGACGATGGTACCAAGAGAGTGATGGATTGCCACAATCCTATCTCATTGATCGAAGAGTGCACTGAAAATAAGGACTAGGTAGCACGACCCATCTTAGGATGATGATTCAATAACCAACATGCTAAGAATGAAATTATTGTCCATTAGCTACCAAGCAACGGTGTTGCTAGTAGTATTGATTTCACACATCATGGTTCACTTGTCGGCATTCCGGTTGCGACAACACATGACCGAGGAATGAAACAATGATAGTGAGAAGTATCACTGCGTCAAGAATTCATAAGAGATGGTGCAATTCTCATGACAATCCTGACATAAAGGGGGTAATACTCCAGGGTAGAACAGAGCAAAAGCTGGATTGGCATTTGATCTGTAGAGCACAACTACTTTGACCCAATCCTGGAACTGGACGAGGTACTGGAGTTTGTTTCTCCTAGTCATTCCGGAATAGAACGACTTGACGGACCACAAGAATAAAAAGGCATCGATGAACACAAATGCACACACACTCTTGGCTATCAACTGATAGAGGATGGTCGGAATACAACTGAAGAGGAACAACTCAAGGAACATATAACTTTCTGAGTTGTAGATGCATAGATTAGTATGTCGAGCAAAACTCAACATTTCTTCCAGAGAAACCATGCAAAAAGGTAGGACTGGCAGATTCACAATGCAGAATGGAGAACTCATAAAGAGCACTCTGGTTGTGATCTTTTGGTTCAAAGAACTTCTACCATAAGCGGTTCGTAGTATTTGGAAGAAGGAACTACCATGGACCTCGAGGACTAATGCAAAGGTTACTAATATCCTAAAGGAACTAGCAAACACTATCGACATGAGGTAAGTAGGGTGAGTCTCGGGTTCAAAACCCAGGAGTAGAATGCCTACTACTAAGTGGCATCACGGAATGCTTTCGAGAATGGTGGCCAGAATCATCACACCGGGAACACAAAACATGGATAGATTACTAGATGGTTTCATAAGACACCTAGAGTGATAATAGTAGCTCCAACATATACGCCGAGGCAACGGAGTACCTCACAAACCGTGTAGTGTGCTTAATCTGGCCCAAAGGAACATCGAGAACGGGAAGAAGGAATTTACAAATGAATCAGACTATTTAGAAACCTGGGATGACTCGGATAGCATAACGGCTATAAATGCTCAAAAAATATTTGAGACATCCTGCAAAATAGTGGCATAACCACTTAACATCACAATATCAAGGTTCCGAGGCCAGCTATGAACATACAGAAGTAATAGAAACTGAACTGAGACTTGAATCCAACAATCCTACAAGACTACGGATTAGTAACACAGAACTCAGTTCCTAAGGACGGTTTCAATGAGACAACCCACCATGTACTCCTACATGGCCTCTCACCGCTACCTTTACCAAATCGTGTTCACACACTTAGCTCACACACAGTAGGACATGTTCATCATTCCAATTCATCCCCGATGAATCAGACCTGACTCAACTCTAAGCAGTAGAAGGCATGACAAACAAGCATGAGTGAGTAGGCACATCAGGGCTCAAACAACTCCTACTCATGCTAGTGGGTTTCATCTATTTACCGTGGCAATGACAGGTCATGCAGAGGATAAGGGGTTCAACTACCGCAGCAAGTAACAGTTGAATCGTTGTTTTCCTAATGCAGTAAAAGAGAGCAGGAGCGAGAGAGTGGGATTGTATCAGAATGAACAAGGGGGTTTTGCTTGCCTGGCACTTCTGAAGATAGTATAACTCTTCATCAGTGCAATCGAACTCATCGTCGGGAGCACGTGTATCAAGAGGGGACAACTACCGGCAACAGAGAAGGAAAACACAATCAATGCAATGCATAATATGATGCATGATCATGACATGTCAATATGTTGTGTTGGGCTAATGCATCTACAACCACGGTGGTTTGAGCTCATTTGAATCAAAGATTCAAATGCAAACTCAAGTTATGGGTTTATAAAGTGCATTAACATGTTTTGAGCTAAACAACAATGTTAAGTTACTTAAACATGCATGAAACCAGTACAGATGGATAGATTGGATTTTTCTGATCATTTTTCATATATAATTTGTTTGATTTGGAGTTATGGTTGAATTACTATGAATTTTTGAAGTTTGCAACATTTCCTTGGATTTCCTATATAAGAATAAATCCAGAAAAGATTTACTGCGTCAGCCTGGCGTCAGTGTGACGTCAGCGGTCAACTGAGACAGTCCAGGTCAACCCTGACTTGTGGGTCCCGTCTGTCAGTGTCAATTAACTAACTAATTTTAGTTAGCGTTAAACTAATACTAACCTAGTTTAGTTAATGGCCTGGGGCCCACACGTCAGTGACCCAAAGGGTCAAACTGGGCCCCCCTGGGGTCAATGGTCAGCGGGGTCCAAACTCGCCGGCGGCTCGACGCCGGCGACGACAGGCACGTCGGAGGGGCTCGAAAATGAGACACAGGGCATCATTTTGGCCGCGGTCTGTTGCGTTCGAACATACGCAGCGGCGCGCATGAAGTGGTGGCAGCGGTAGGTGCTGGGGTGGCGTGTAGCGGCGGTAGCGGTGAGCCGGGCGGCGACCGGAGTACGGGCGCATGCGAGCACGGGGCTACTAGGGGGCTAGTGGGCCATCTGGTGGCTGCTTTGGCCTCCTGAGGGCACCAGGAGCATGTTTAGGTGCACGGCCGCGAGCGGTTCGAGCTCAGCCCACAGTGGCGATGAGGTATGGCGGTGGCGAGCTTCGGAGCTCATGGAGGCGGCGGCTACCGCATGGTCGTGAGCAGGGGAGGAGGGGGAAAAGATCCGGGGGCTCACAGAGAACATGCAGGGACGGTCAGTGGGCTCGGGGGCGGTCCGGTGCAGCGAAACGGCGAAGCCGATCTCCGGCGTCCGAAGGAAGAATACGATGGCGAGGGCGTCACTACAGGGCTCCCGGCGTCGCTTGGCGCGGTGAGGGGGAAAGAGTGGGTCGAGGCGGAGCCTTGGGATGCATCGGGGAGGTGAGGCGGTGGTTGTGGCCGCGACGAACGGCGTCGGTGGCGACGGCTGCGCTCGATACCAAAGCTGTCAGGACCCCGATTCCAAGTCACATCGATCTAGTCGGTAACACCTCATATCACTTTGCGGCCTCACGCACGGTATTCCCACGGGTGTCGCCTTACCATGGCCTGGAACCGTTTGCGCCTTTGGCTCACGTATATGATAGTGTCGCTAGCATCCATATGACAGAGAACCCGGGTCGACACGGCTAGTCGTGAACCCAAAGCGGCACTAACCTATGGGGGCAGGCATACATGAATCACATCGAGCATGTCGGTCAGCAGCGTGTGAATCCGGGCTATAGCATTGGGCTAATAGGACTCCGGGAACCCGGCTGTAGCAGGCTAGGCAGGACTCCATATGTCACCGCGTGACATTTTCCCGAAGGGACAGACACAGGAACGTAGTGAAACACATGCCGGCCAGTCAAGTGTCCTGAGCAGTAGTGCTGGGCTAACAGGATTCCGGTGAACCGGGCTGTAGCGGACTACTATGGCTCATGGAAGCACTAGACTATATTTCCCCATAAGAGAGGCTGCCAAGGATAAACAACTAGATTGTCAGATCCCACACATACCAAGCATTTCAATCATACACACAATATGCTCGATATGTGTAAATACAACATGGCATCACAACATAACTCTACAACTCAAGTATTTATTCATTAGGCTATGAGGAGCGAGATATTACAAACATGGGTCTCATGACCCAACAATCATAGCATACAACTCACAGCCCTAGATTTTGCTTGTAGCAAATTACCTGAGTGAGCATCATGCATCATGTCTAAATTCTGAAAGTTGAATTGAGGTTAGTTGAAACCCTCATAAATCACTTCAAAAATAATCAACATTAAAATCTTTTCAAAGAAGTCCAAGAAAATGTTCCTCTTAGTCTCTGAAAATATTGGCAAGAGGTAAAACTTAAAACAATATTTATGGAATCTCAGAGATATTTATTTTGGGCCTTTGAATTAAATCAATAACTATTTGCATTGGATATATATTTATTAATTAATTAATATATGTCCAATAATTCTGATCCTTGGTGAAGGGCTTTGGAATAATCCAACTAGACCCTACAAGAATTATCAGAAGCAACAAAAATGATTTAGTGTCTAAAACTAAATCAAAACAAATTACAGAAAATGCAAACAGAAAGAATTAGAAAAGAGAGAGAGAGAAGAGCTCACCTAGCCCACCTGGCGGCCCAACTGTGCAGCCCAGCCCAGCACCGCAGCCCCCTCTGTCGTCTTCCTCCTAACGCCAGTAGGCAGGGCGCGTGGTCGCCGCGCGCGCGCCAGCACCTGCTTTCACCACAATGCCCCGGCTCTTCTGGATGTGCCACGGAGACGCCCCGCTCCTCTCTCACTCTCTCTCGTTCTTTCCCCCTCCTCTGACTCTCTCTCCCGAGCGCGGCCAAAATCAGCCGTCGCCGCCGACGAGCTCCCCCACGGCCACAACCATCTCCGAGCCCCTCTGACGCACCCCTCAGCTCCGCCATGACGCCCCGGTCCTCCCCGCCAAGCCACATGACGCCGGACGCCCTAGAGCGCCGTCGTCGACGCCATCTCCACCCTCTGCACCGACGGCCGTCGTCGACCGATTCGTCGTCACCAGGCGATCCCCGAGCACGCTGAGATCACCAACGACCCCGCCGTGAGCTCCTCTACCGAACCCCTCTCTCCCCACCGTCGTTCTCCTCCTCTAGCCCCGCTGTCCACCGGAGCCGGAAGCTCACCGCCGCCATGGTTCTTCACCGCGTGGCCAGGGCCACCGCAGGGCGCGCATAAGCGCGTCACCGTGCTCGGTGAACCCCCAGGAGCGCGTAGCACCTGCCAGTTTATCCCCGTAGCGCAACCCCACACTCACCCGAACTCAGGCCGGCGCGGAAGTGCCCGCTGCCGTCAACTTCGGTGATCCCAGCTGCTGCTGCTACCACCACTAGATGCGCGAGAGCGCCAGCAATCCGTAGGAGCATACCCCGCCTCAAACCATGGGCTGTAGCGAGATCCCGACAATCTCCGCCGCACGAAAGGGTCGACGCCGGCGAAACTCCAGTGACTGATGTCGTGGCTCATCATTAGCCACTAATGATGCAACTAAACCACCCCAAGTGCCACTTCCATGTGGGCCTTGTGCATGTTAGTTTAATTCAATTTTCTGTTTAGATTAGTTCATAACCCACTACGACCCACACGTCAGAATTGACTTTGCTGACGCGGCCGTTGACTGGTCCCACATGTCATCCACCCAAACCAGCCCTGTTACACTGACCCGTGGGTCCCAGCCGATAGGTTTGACTCTGGACGACCCTGTTGACCATCTGGCATCACAGTGACGCAGTGCTGACGCAGTAACTCCTTTTTCTGGATTTATTCTTATTCAGGAAATTCCAGAAAATAGTTAAAACTTGTAAAAATCATAGAAAATAATCTATAACTCCAATGGAAATAAGTTATATATGAAAAATTATCAGAAAAATTCAAGGAATCTGTTTATGGCAGTTGCATGCATGCTTGAACAACCTACGGTTGCTGTACAAGGCAATTTGCATAATTGACATTAAAATAAGCACATATGGAGTTTGAATTTGAACCCTTGGTTCAAACCAACTTCATTTAATATGATTGCTAGTTGCATTAGCTCAATTAACAGCATATTGCCATGACATTATCATGCACATAATTGTTGCATTGCATTGATTGTGTTCCTCGTTGTTTGCCGGTATTTGTCCCCTCTCGATAGACATGGTTCCGACGATGAGTTCGATGACACCGATGAAGAACTATACTATCTTCAGAAGTGCCAGGCAAGCAAAACCCCCTTGTTCATTCCAATACAACCCCACTCTCTCGCTCCTGCTCTCTTTTACTACATTCGGACAACAACGATTCAACTATTACATGATGCAGTAGTTGAACCCCTTATCCTCTGCATGACCTGTCATTGCCATAGTAAATAGATGAAACCCACTAGCATGAGTAGGAGTTATTTGAGCCCTGTTGTGCCTACTCATTCATGCTTGTTTGTCATGCCTGCTACTGCTTCGAGTTGAGTCAGGTTTGATTCATCGGGGATGAATTGGAATGTGGTGAACATGTCCTACCGTTGAGAGCTAAGTGTGTGAACACGATTTGGTAATGGTAGCGGTGATAGGCCATGTAGGAGTACATGGTGGGTTGTCTCATTGCAGCCGTCCTCAGGAACTGAGTTCTGTGTTTGTGATCCATGAACAGTTACTACCACACATTGGGCCAAAAACCAATGGACCCTCTCGACTTATTAACTGCCCTTGTCCTCTATCTAGGAGTTGCAACTAGTTTCTGGTGTTTGTAGGATATGTGTTGGCGGTCGTGCGTAGCGCTGACCCTAGGGGTGGGCTGTGATGCGGTAGATACACCATGGCACGGTGTATCGGGCGCCCGTTTGGTGTCTCAGGAACCCTGCACACATCGTTTGGGGCTGTGAGCGAAACTCTGGCCGGATCTCCTCGCGGATCGAACCCGAATAGGCGATAAACCTGGACTAGAGACTTGTGTGGTTAGTCAGGTCGTGGCCGACTCCCTCGCCAGGCTTCCGCTTGAAGGTTGCCGAGTTACACGACGTGTAAATGGTGGTGAGTGGCGAGAGCATGTGTGAAGAAGTACACCCCTGCAGGGTTACAAAGGACTTTTGGGTTGCCTATAACAGTTCATAGACAAGTGAAGGTGGATACTCTAAAACTCGTAAGATAAGTGTGAGTGCTATGGATGGCCTTCTCGTAGGAAGACGGGAGCGGATCCATAGTGGTGTATTGAATGGTGAATATGTGGACTCGTGTGCGCCACCTCAGAAGAGTTGCTTGCAGTCGTAGTTCAGGTTAGCCACTGAGTCAAAGCTGGCTTGCTGCAGTTAAACTCCACCACCCCCTTTATTGATACCGATGCATATGTAGATAGTTCTGATGTAAGTCTTGCTGGGTACATTTGTACTCACGTTTGCCTATTTTATGTTTTGCGGAGAGACGTCAGTCTCGCTAGTAGTTCTGTGTGGACTTCGATGTTTGGCTTGATACCTTAGCTACGATCTTGTGCCCTCGGCAGGATCTGGTAGATAGTCAGGCTTCTTAGCCTTTTTCATTTGTAGATGTCTGTACTCAGACATGTTAAGCTTCCGCATGTGCTTTGAATTGTATGCTATGATTGTTGGGTCATGAGACCCATGTCTGTAATATCTCGCTCCTCATAGCCTAATGAATAAATACTTGAGTTGTAGAGTTATGTTGTGATGCCATGTTGTATTTACACATATCGAGCATATTGTGTGTATGATTGAAATGCTTGGTATGTGTGGGATCCGACAATCTAGTTGTTTATCCTTGGCAGCCTCTCTTATGGGGAAATGTAGTCTAGTGCTTCCATGAGCCATAGTAGTCCGCTACAGCCCGGTTCACGGGAGTCCTGTTAGCCCAGCACTACTGCTCAGGACACTTGACTGGCCGGCATGTGTTTCACTTCGTTCCTCTGTCTGTACCTTCGGGGAAATGTCACGCGGTGACATACGGAGTCCTGCGTAGCCTGCTACAGCCCGGGTTCCCGGAGTCCTGTTAGCCCAGTGCTACAGCCCGGATTCACACGCTGCTGACCGACATGCTCGATGTGATTCATGTATGTCTGTCCCCATAGGTTAGTGCCGCTTTGGGTTCACGACTAGCCATGTCGGCCCGGGTTCTCTGTCATATTGATGCTAGCGACACTATCATATACGTGAGCCAAAAGGCGCAAACGGTCCTGGGCCATGGTAAGGCGACACCCATGGGAATACCGTGCGTGAGGCCGCAAAGTGATATGAGGTGTTACCGGCTAGATCGATGTGAGTTGGAATCGGGGTCCTGACACCTGCACCCTAACTTGGCAGTGGAAGACACCTACGGCGGCGGCGGAGAGGACGAGGTCCGCAGCCAGCGTGAGGACGGCGTCGAAGGAGTCGCGACAGCTAAGCGCTTCGTCTCTGGCGTCGATGCGAGGTAGCAGAGGTGCTAGGGTTTGTGCGAGGTGGTCAGGTGGAAGAAGAGATAATGACCGCGGTGAGTTGTGTATTTATAAGGACCGGGACGGCATAGCGTAATTATGCAGGTGCCCCTAGTGGTTCACATCTGAAAGACATGTGGCGTGCATGAAACTTATTGGAAGTTGTTCCACGTTCCCACGCACGCCTGGATTGTTGGGTGGTTGTTCTGGCTTCTACGGTATTCAGGCAAAAAGGATATGGAATTAAAAACAGATTTAAATGTTTATCACTTTGTCTTCTACTAACAAGGACTCAGAAAAGACAAACGATAGGTTTCAATAGAATGCATATGATTTGGATAGATAGAATTTGAGGTAGAAGCACAGAAGATGTTAGGGTCCGATCAAATTCACTTAGATGAATAAAAATTCAATCATGAGACATAGCTATAAGTGAATGTTGTAGAGGACAAAACACACATGCACGCGCGCACACATACACACACACACACACACACACACACACACACACACACACACACATATATATATATATATATATATATATATATATATATATATGTTGGACCTACTCAACATTGCGAAGATAAACTTGAAATCAAATAAGTGTTGAATAGAAACCAAATGCGAAGACTATGCAATTATGACGCCACTTCAAACACATTAAAAGGATTGTGGTGGTGGCGTTACCCACTGTATAGGAAGTATTAGACACAGACACGGTGCACAATTATTGTGGCGCTCTGAAGTCAAATTTTGCGTTAATGTATTCACACTTAGAATGCATGTCTTCATTGATTGAAGATATACGCTACTTTGGGTTTTGCACATCTAAGTCATCAACATGCATAAGCATTAGGATGTGTGTCCAATTACAAGACATTCGAGGATTCTAAGATATTTAGCTCACACCGCAACTTGCAAAACCTTTTATCATCCAAGGGCTTTGCGAAGATGTCTGCCAATTGCTCTTCAGTGTTGATGTGAATGATGTCAATATCTTCCTTCATGACATGATCTCTGAGAAAATGATGACGGGTCTGAATGTGCTTTGTCCTCGAATGCTGAACTAGATTATTGGCAATCTTGATAGCGCTTTCATTTTCGCAGTAGAGTGGTACATGCTTCAGGTCAATGCTATAGTCCTTGAGAGTTTGCTTCATCCACAGAAGCTAAGAGCAGCAAGATCCAGCAGCAATGTATTCAGATTCAGCAGTGGAGAGAGATACACGGTTCTGCTTCTTTGAAGACCAACAGACAAGAGACCATCCAAGAAAGTGACATGTGCCTGATGTGGACTTGCGATCAACCTTGTCACCATCATAATCAGCATCTGAGAATCTGTCACATCCCTGCTTTTAGTCATGCATTAGGGTTGGATGAACTTGTGCATCATGTTTAAATTTCTCTTAAACTTGAAATGGGGCCTAATCAACCCCAACACCCCCCTGAAAATGCTAGTTTCCAAAAATTGGAATTTCAATGAACCCAAAATGCTCTTCATAAAAGCCCACCATTTTTGGTCTTGACTTAAACCTCTGCCAAAAATGGTCTTGCAATTTATGGAGCCATTCTGGATTTTTTGAACAAGCCATAAGTATTTGAATTTGGGCATTTTAAATGCTATAAATATTTTAAAGTGCTCAAATAATCTTGGAAGCATTTTTAGGCAGTTGAGAATATTCCCAAATGTGCCTCTGAATATTTCCAGAGTTTTTGGAAATGAAATAGTATTTATTCTATTTCAATACACATAGCAGGAAATAAATAAAAGCAAACAGAAAGAGAGAGAGAGTTAGAGGACTTACCTGTCGCCTGGCCTGGCCCAGCTCGGCCCAGCCCACTGGCTCCTGCCAGTCGTCCTCCTCCTCTCGCCAGGAGGACGAGAGGCGCGTGGCCGGTGCCCGCGGCCACACGCCGGCCACCTCCTGCTTCTGCCGACACCCCGGGCTCGCCTACGAGTGCCACGCACTCCCCCTTGCTCCCCTCTCATTCTCCCCACTCTCCCTGTGCCCCTCTTCCCCCTCTGGCTCCCTCCCCATCCCCTGCCTAGCGCAGCCGTCGTCGCCGACAAACACCACCGTGACCATCGTGCTCCCCTCGCCTCACTGACCCGTCCAAAAGCCCCACCTCGTCGCCCTCGTCCTCTCTGCCGAGCCATGCTGCCTCGGACGCCCCCAAACGTCATCACCACGATCGTCTTCTACCTCGAGCAACCGAGATCGCCGGCAATGCCCCGACGTCGTCCGACCTCCCCCGAGCCCGCTGAGACGCGTTCTGCAACCGCCGTGAGCTCCTCTACCGAACCCCTCGCTTCCCGCCATTTATTTCCACCTCTAGCCTTACTAACCACCGCGGCCGAAGCTCGCCGCCGCCACCGCACGTCGCCGTCGTGGCCACAGCCACGTTAGGTCGCAACCGAGCACGCCATCGTCTTCAACGCACTTGCAGGAGTCCGTAGCACCCCCACACGCCCCTCGCCGTGCCTGCTAGCGACTAGTTCGACCTCGCCCGAACTCCGGCCGTCGTGGACGTGCTCGCCAACGTCGTTTCCGGCCACCCCAGCTCCACCCACTGCCACCACTCGACGCGGCTCACTCCCTGCATCACGTAGATGGTCTCCGCCGTCCTTTTGGTCACCGGAGTGCAAAACCCACGCTGCTCCGCTGCGGCTGGCCTCGCTGGCGGCTAAACGCCCGCGAGTTTGACCACTTTTTGACCGTGGACTGACGCGTGGGCCCAGGTTGACTTCCCCCCTGAGCCTATGACAGGTGGGGCCGGCCTGCTAATTAGTTTAGGATTAGTGTTAACTAATTTTAATTAGTTTAGTCACTGACATGTGGGCTCAGGCCCCACTGACAGTTAATTAGTACTAACTTAATCCTGTTAATTAGCTGAGACACTGACAGACAGGGCCCACCAGTCAGGTTTGACTGGCCCTGGCGCCTTTGACTCGTTGACGTCATAGTGACGTAGTGCTGACGCATTTATTCTTTTTCTGGATTTATTTTTATATAGGAAATTCCAGAAAATAGCCAAAACTTCTAAAAATCATAGAAAATCAACCATAGCTCCAAATCAAACAAATTATATATGAAAAATGATCAGAATAATTCAATCTATCCATCTGTAATGGTTTCATGCATGACAAAACAAGTTAACCTTGCTGTTAAAGCAAAATAAGATAATGCACTAATAAGGCTATGTTAAATGAACTAACATTTGAATCTTTGATTCAAATGAGTTCATTCCTTTCTGGTTTAGCTTGCATTAGGCCAAGACACATTCATTTTGCCATGTCATAGCATGCATCATATTTTTGCATATTGTCATGTGTTGATTATGTTCGGTGTGTCTTTCATGGTAGGTTCTGCCTCCGAGGATAACCCCGAGTATCCGTCTGAAGGGCAGTACCCTACTACCACTACATCAGGCAAGAAACCCATTGATCATTCCGATACGAACCCATGTTCTAGCTTCTGCTCTTGTTTACTGCATTAAGACAACATGATTCAAACTGCTGTGTGCTACGGTAGTTGAACCCTTATCCTCTGCATGACCTGTCATTTCCAGAGTAATTAGATGAAACCCACTAGCATGTGTAGGAGTTGATTGAGCCATGTATGTGATTCCTACCTTGCTATGCCTGCTATGCATAGAGTTGTGTCAGGTCTGGTTCATCTGGGTGATGGGCCAGAGTGAAATGATTATGTCGGTAATGTGAGGGATGTGTTGAACATGTTTTGGTAAAGGTATGGATGAGAGGCCATGTATGAGTACATGGTGGGTTGTTTCATTGAGGCCGTCCATAAGAACTGAGATCTATATGCGTGATTTAAGATTCAGCTACTACCACACATTGGACCCTGAAATATGACCCCACTCGACTTACTCACCCCTCTCGTCCTCTATCCAGGAGTTGCAACTAGTTTCTGGTGTTTGTAGGTTATGTGTTGGCGACAGTGCGTAGCGCTGACCCTAGGAGTGGGCTATGATGCGGTAGATACACCGTGGCACGGTGTACCGAGTCACCCGTTTGGTGTCTCGAGAACCCTGCACACATCATTTGGGGCCATTGAGGACACCCCGGCCGGATCTCCTTGCGGATGGAACCTGAATAGGCAATAAACCTGGACTAGAGACTTGTGCGGTTAGTCAAGTCATGGTCTACACCCATGTCGGTTTTCTCTTGAAGTCTGCCGAGCACATGTCGTGTGCAGACGCTAAGTGGTGGAAACATGTGTGATGAAGTACACCCCTGCAGGGTATAAATCTATTCGAATAGCCGCGTCCGCGGTAAAGGGCTACTTGGTTGCCCATACAGTTCATAGACAAGTTAATGGATACTACTAAAAGACTCAAGATAAGTGTGAGTACCGAGGATGGCCCTCTCGTAGGATGACGAGGGAGGATCCCTGGTGGAGTATTGTGTTGGTGAGTTGTGGACTCGTGTGCGAAAACTATTTTACTAGTGGAGTCTCGTAGGATAGCTTAGCCAAGAGTCAAAGCTGGCTTGCTGCAATAACACCACCACCTTCTTGAGAATGAGCATGTATAGTAGGTTCTGATGTAAGACTTGCCGAGTACCTTTGTACTCATGTTTGCTTAATTACTATTTTCAGACGACAACACCGTCCCCTCCGACGGGTTTTATGTAGATCTCAACGTCGATGAGTGACTTGCCACCCAGGTAGTGATCATGGCCATGGAGGGCCATATGTAGATAGACAGGCTTCGAGAAGCCTTCTTTCTTTCTAGTGTCTATACTCAGACTACTTGCTTCCGCATGTGCTTGTATGCTTGTATGACCTGAGTGTCGGGTCATGTGACCCCTACATGTATGAACATGTTATGTATGGCTCTTTGGAGCCTTTAAATAAGTACTGGAGTTGTAGAGTTTTGTTGTGATGCCATGTTGTATTTGCACATATCGAGCATATTGTGTGTATGATGGAAATGCTTGGTATGTGTGGGATCCGACAATCTAGTTGTTTATCCTTGGCAGCCTTTCTTATGGGGAAATGTAGTCTAGTGCTCCTCGAGCCATAGTAGTCCGCTACAGCCCGGTTCATCGGAGTCCTGCTAGCCCAGCACTACTGCTCGGGACACTTGACTGGTCGGCAGGTGTTTCATTTCGTTCCTATGTCTGTCCCTTCGGGGAAATGTCACGCGGTGACATCCGGAGTCCTGCCTAGCCTGCTACAGCCCGGGTTCACCGGAGTCCTGTTAGCCCAGTGCTACAGCCCGGATTCACACGGTGATGACCGACATGCTCGATGTGATTCATGTATGCCTGTCTCCATAGGTCTGTGCCGCTTTGGGTTCACGACTAGCCATGTCGGCCCGGGTTCTCTGTCATATGGATGCTAGTGACACTATCATATACGTGAGCCAAAAGGTGCAAACGGTCCTGGGCCATGGTAAGGCGACACTCGTGGGGATACCGTGCATGAGGCCGCAATGTGATATGAGGTGTTACCGGCTAGATCGATGTGACTTGGAATCGGGGTCCTGACAGCGTTGGTATCAGAGCCGGACTGCCTGTAGGTTCCTTGAGCCAAACTGGTCGATGTCGAGTCTAGAAATGCTTTAGTTATATGTAGGGGAATTGATTGTGGGAGGGAACATAAGGCTCTTTTTACTCCTTACCTTATGCCCTCTGATCTGAGTCATTCTCTTCTCATTCAACGTGGGTTAAGGACTAGGCTCTCTTCTTCTATCACGTTCACGTGTTACTAATCCGTAGTAGCTTGTAGGATTGTTGTTACAAGCCTTAGTACAGTTTCTACTACTTTTAGTATGTTTCCAGTTGAATCAGAACCTTAATATGATGTTGTTGAGTGGTATTGCAAACTGTTGTGGATGTCTCAAATCTTTTTCTGAGCATTTACAGCTGTTATGATGTCCAATTTTCCCTAGAAATTCTAATGTCTTTGCATTGTGGTTGTGCTTTCAGATGGCCACCCGTGCTCAAAACCAAGTGGTTCGCCTGACCCGGTGCCTCGATGTGCCCGGTCATACTGCTATGTTAGTTCGGTTAATGATCGAGACCGGTTACCGTTGGTATCCCGAATACATTGTCGAAGAGCAATTCCGAGACTTCAACCAGAGCCAGTACCTCTGTACCGTCAAGATATATCCCTCTTATCCTGGAGCCATTGAGCCCCTTCACCGTTCCTATGGACTCGGGGTTACTGTTGAGATGGCTGTGCAGGATGCTGCCTATTCCATGATGACCATCATGCGAGTCCGGACTGGCCTGCTTCGGAACACCGACTTCCGTTATATGCCAGCTTCACTTCCGGGAGCGCAAGGGTATCTCCAGGCTATCTATCCTGACCCCACACATGAGGAGTCACTACTCCGCACCACTGCCGAGATGCTCGAGGATAAGGACCGCGAAAATAGGGCCTTGCGTATGGAGCTTTTTAACTCTCGTGTTGATCATTGGGCCACTTTGACTCGGTTTGCACCGGCGGTACAGGCATGATACTTGGATCTGAGTGATCTGTACCCTGTACGGTCTGGATTGCCAGATTGTATGGACTGGCGCGATGTAGGAGGCATCACCCCTCCTCGTGGTCCCCGTATGCCACCACCTGTGGGACCAAGGCCACATCCGAGTCCCTATGGTCCGCAGGCTCCGTAGGACCGTCTGTTCCCAGATGATCATGTTCCACTTCCAGGCTTTGGTGGAGACTTCTATGAGGATTACTACGGAGCCGTTTGAGCTAGTAGTAGTTTCACTAGTATTGAAGTAGTTGTATTCTCCACAGTCCTACGTGACCGTGGGATACGACTTGGTGTGTATCATGCTCCGGAGGTGTAGGAAAATAATGTATAGGAGCTTGGAATGCCTTCGATGAGATGTAATGTCTTTCACTGTAGTTGTACTCTAGCCTGGGCTTGTAGTAAACTATGTACGGTGTGTATGACCAATGGTATATATATGGCAGTTTCTATATTACCATGTCGTGCAATGAACATCTTAGCATTCCAT
Source organism: Triticum aestivum (assembly GCF_018294505.1). NCBI lineage: Eukaryota > Viridiplantae > Streptophyta > Magnoliopsida > Poales > Poaceae > Triticum > Triticum aestivum. Next base: position 264,282,089 of record NC_057794.1, read on the forward strand.
GTTATCCATTACATTCTGCACTTCCTTGCTAAGTTTGTGCCATCCTTATCTAAACCGTTGTCTTGTTTTCTCCTAGGATGGTCAACACCCGCAGCAACCCTGCTGCCCCGGAGCAGGGGGAAGCCAGTGCAGCTAGGGTTGAAAATCTGCCTCACCCGCCTTCTCTGGCCGAAGTGATGCTGGAGGCAGAAAGAAACAAGCGTGAGACTAACCGCTTGCTAGGGCGGATTGAGCAGAACACTGCACGCCATCAGCGAAATGACTTGGTGTCAATCAATGACTTTATCAAGCTGTACCCACCAAAGTTTAACCATTCCGTCGAGCCCCTCGACGCGGATGACTGGCTTCGCAGCATCACCCACAAGCTACGTTCTGCCAACGTAGCCGAAGCTGATAAGGTTACTTATGCTGCCTATCACCTCGAAGGCCCTGCTAGCCTTTGGTGGGAAAACTTTGAAGCTATGCGCCCGGTCGGCCAAATCACTACTTGGGCTGAATTCAGTGAGGCTTTCCGTGAGCATCACATCCCGGAAGGTCTCATAGATCGCAAGAGGGAAGAGTTCTGCAATTTCACCCAAGGAAGACTGACTGTGGATGCATATAGTCGTGAATTTGGGAATCTGGCACGATATGCTCCTGAAGAGGTATCCACCGACGCTAAGAAGCAGGCAAGGTTCCGCGAGGGACTTAGCCCTGAGCTTCACCGTGATCTTCGTCTGCACGAGTGCACCTCCTTTCAGAAGTTGGTCAATAAAGCCATCAGTGCCGAGACAGGCCAGTCTGACTATGACGCTTCACGCAAGCACTCTCATGATTTTGGCTCTTCATCTGGCTCTGGATCTCAGAAGCGCCAGGTGTGGATTCCAAGCACGGCACTGCCACCCAGCTTCATTCCGAGGCCGTCCTTTGAGGCGCCTCGTCCCAACCAGCAGTTTGCACCGCTCAAGCCCTATGGTGGCCCTGCTGCTAATGCTGCTCCACGCCCCAATGTTGTGACATGTTTCAAGTGTGGAGAGCCGGGTCACTATAGTCGAGAGTGTCCCCAGAACAACAACCCCAATCAGTCTGGAAAGTCCGTTGGCCATGGTAGGCCAGCGGGAAAGACATTCTACGCCAAGCCGGTCACCACTGCATGTGGCCATGTCAACTATGTTTCAGCCGAGGAGGCTCATGAGGATCCTAACGTTGTCCTTGGTACGCTCCTTGTTAACTGCCATCCGGCATCTGTTCTTTTCGATACTGGAGCATCTCATTCATTCATATCCGAGAACTATGCTCGATTGCATAACACGACATTCTGTGACATGCCCACTTCCATGGTAATTCAAACTCCGGGTTCCAAATGGCAAACTTCTAGGGTAAGCCATGGGAACAAAATTCTTGTCGATAGACTTGTCTTTCTTGCATCTTTAATAGCTCTCAAGTCCTCGGACATTAACATCATCTTGGGTATGGACTGGATGTCAGCTCATTATGCTAAGATTGATTGTGCCACTAGAACTGTTCAACTTACTCACCCATCGGGCAAGACAGTCAATGTCTTAACTCGAGTGGCCAAGCGCCAGCTTTACTCCCTAAATGCCAACCCCCTTCCAGACCTTGAGGATATTCCGGTAGTCCGGGACTTTCCGGATGTCTTTCCAGAAGAACTGCCAGGTGTTCCACCTGACAGGGATGTCGAGTTTGTGATAGACCTTGTTCCAGGAACCGTTCCAATTTCTAGAAGACCCTATAAGATGGCACCCTTAGAACTAGCCGAGCTTAAGAACCAACTCGATGAGTCCTTGAAAAAGGGTTTCATCCGTCCTAGTTCCTCTCCTTGGGCTTGCCCCGTCCTCTTTGTCAAGAAGAAGGATGGAACGGATCGGATGGTTGTAGATTACCGACCTGTCAACTTGGTCACTATCAAGAACAAGTATCCGCTTCCCAGGATCAACGATCTGTATGACCAGCTCGCTGGATCCTCAGTCTTTTCCAAGATGGATTTGAGGTTGGGCTACCATCAAATCAAAATCAGAAATGGGGACATTCCCAAAACGGCCTTTGTTACTCGTTATGGCCAATACGAGTACACCGTTATGTCCTTCGGTTTAACCAATGCCCCAGCCACCTTCTCTCGGTTAATGAACTCGGTCTTCATGGAGTATTTGGATAAATTCGTCGTAGTATACCTCGATGACATACTCATCTACTCCAAGAATGAAGAGGAACATGCCAAACATCTAAGGCTGGTATTGACGAAACTTCGAGAGCATCGCCTTTATGCCAAATTCTCCAAGTGTGAATTTTGGTTGCCAGAAGTGACCTATCTAGGCCATGTAATCTCTGGTAAGGGTATTGCTGTCAATCCCGAGCGAGTTCAAGCCGTCCTTGATTGGACTCCACCTGAGACGGTCAAGCAAGTTCGGAGCTTCCTTGGCTTAGCGAGCTATTGCCGCCGCTTCGTCGAGAATTTCTCCAAGGTTGCTAAACCTCTAACTGAACTCCTCAAGAAAGATAAAAAGTTCGAGTGGACCCCACAGTGCGAGTTCAGCTTTCAGGAACTGAAAAGACGCCTGACATCTGCTCCCGTACTGGTACCACCAGATTTCTCCAAGGACTTTATTATCTATTGCGACGCCTCGCGACAAGGACTAGGTTGCATACTCATGCAAGATCGTCAGGTAATTGCCTATGCTTCACGGCAATTACACCCACATGAGGAAAATATCCCACACATGATCTAGAGCTTGCAGCTGTAGTCCATGCACTTAAAACTTGGCGACATTACCTCCTCGGTAATCATTGTGAGATCTTCACCGATCACCAAAGTTTGAAATATATCTTCACCCAACCAGATTTGAATCTTAGGCAACGACGTTGGGTCGAGTTGATCTCGGATTACGACTTAGGAATAACTTACACCCCGGGCAAAGCCAATGTCATGGCTGATGCGCTAAGTCGTAAATCTTATTGTAACAACCTGATGTTACAACAAAGTCAACCACTTCTCCATGAGGAATTTCGTAAGCTTAATCTTCACATTGTTCCTCGAGGATTCCTATCCACCCTGGTGGCGAACCCTAACCTTATGGATCAAATTATAACTGCCCAGAAACGTGATAAGGGCATATCCCGGATTAAGGAAAACATCTCTAGCGGAGTTGCTAAATGTTTTTCCATGGATGAGCGAGGTGTTGTCTTCTTCGAGAACCGCTTGGTGGTTCCCAAGAAACAACATTTACGCCAGTTGATTCTTAAGGAAGCTCATGATTCCCCTCTGACCATTCATCCCGGTAGTACCAAGATGTATCAAGACCTACGCCAGAGGTTTTGGTGGACTAGGATGAAGAGAGAAATTGCTCAATACATTGCTAGCTGTGACGTCTGTCGTCGTGTTAAAGCAGAGCATCAACGGCATGCTGGCACCCTTCAACCTTTGGCTATTCCTGAGTGGAAATGGGATAAAATCAGTATGGATTTCATTACCGGGTTTCCCAGGACCAAGAGAGGGAATAATGCCATCTTCGTCGTGATCGACCGTCTTTCCAAAGTAGCCCATTTCCTACCTGTTCGTGAGAGTATCACCGCTAGCCAGCTAGCTGAATCATACATCTCCCGAATAGTGTCGCTTCATGGTGTCCCATTGGAAATTAACTCAGACCGTGGGAGTCTCTTCACCTCTCGATTTTGGGAAAGTTTCCAAAATGCTATGGGAACTCGTCTCTCTTTTAGCACCGCCTTCCATCCTCAATCAAGTGGTCAAGTAGAGCGAGTCAATCAAATTCTGGAAGATATGCTCCGAGCTTCTGTCATCTCATTCGGAATGGGTTGGGAGAAATGCCTTCCATTCGCGGAGTTTGCTTATAACAATAGTTATCAAGCTAGCTTGGGCAAAGCTCCTTTCGAAGTTCTCTATGGACGAAAATGTCGAACGCCTCTTAACTGGTCAGAAACCGGGGAAAGACAACTCTTTGGCCCGGATATGATTCAGGAAGCAGAAGAGCAGGTTCGCGTTATTCGTGAGAAATTGAAAACAGCCCAATCTCGTCAAAAGAGCCAATATGATCGTAAACATAAGCTCATGACTTATGAAGTCGGCGAGAAGGCTTACCTTCGGGTTACTCCGTTAAAGGGAACCCATCGTTTTGGTATCAAAGGCAAATTGGCTCCTCGTTACATTGGACCCTTTCGCATTCTTGCCAAACAAGGAGAAGTTGCCTACCAATTGGAACTACCTTCGCATCTTTCCAGAGTTCACGATGTCTTCCACGTTTCTCAACTCAGGCGTTGCTTCGCGGATCCTATCCGTGGAGTGACCACGAAACGCTTGATCTACAAGATAACCTCTCATATCGGGAATATCCCGTTCGTATCCTTGATCAAGCCGAGCATACCACTCGACGCCATAATATCAAGTTTCTCAAGGTTCAATGGTCACACCATTCCGAAAAGGAAGCCACTTGGGAAAGGGAGGATCGTCTTCGACTCGAGTACCCCACCTTCTTCCCGGAGGATCCTAAATCTCGGGACGAGATTCTTTTGAGTGGGGGTGAGTTGTCACATCCCTGCTTTTAGTCATGCATTAGGGTTGGATGAACTTGTGCATCATGTTTAAATTTCTTTAAACTTGAAATGGGGCCTAATCAACCCCAACACCCCCCTGAAAATGCTAATTTCCAACAATTGGAATTTCAATGAACCCAAAATGCCCTTCATAAAAGCCCACCATTTTTGGTCTTGACTAAACCTCTGCCAAAAATGGTCTTGCAATTTATGGAGCCATTCTGGATTTTTTGAACAAGCCATAAGTATTTGAATTTGGGCATTTTAAATGCTATAAATATTTTAAAGTGCTCAAATAATCTTGGAAGCATTTTTACGCAGTTGAGAATATTCCCAAATGTGCCTCTGAATATTTCCAGAGTTTTTGGAAATGAAATAGTATTTATTCTATTTCAATACACATAGCAGGAAATAAATAAAAGCAAACAGAAAGAGAGAGAGAGTTAGAGGACTTACCTGTCGCCTGGCCTGGCCCAGCTCGGCCCAGCCCACTGGCTCCTGCCAGTCATCCTCCTCCTCTCGCCAGGAGGACGAGAGGCACGTGGCCAGCGCCCACGGCCACACGCCGGCCACCTCCTGCTTCTGCCGACACCCCGGGCGCGCCTACGAGTGCCACGCACTCCCCCTCGCTCCCCTCTCATTCTCCCCACTCTCCCCATGCCCCTCTTCCCCCTCTGGATCTCTCCCCATCCCCTGCCGAGCACAGCCGTCGCAGCCGACAAGCACAACCGTGACCACCGTGCTCCCCTCGCCTCACTAACCCGTCCAAAAGCCCCGCCTCGTCGCCCTCGTCCTCTCCGCTGAGCCACACTGCCCCGGACGCCCCAAACGTCATCACCGCGGTCGTCTTCTACCTCGAGCAACCGATATCGCCGGCAACGCCCCGACGTCGTCCGACCTCCCCCGAGCCCGCTGAGACGCGTTCTGCAACCGCCGTGAGCTCCTCTGCCGAACCCCTCGCTCCCTGCCGTCTATTTCCTCCTCTAGCGTTACTAACCACCACGGCCGAAGCTCGCCGCTGACACCGCACGTCGCCGCCATGGCCACAGCCACGTTAGGTCGCAACCGAGCACGCCATCGTCTTCAACGCACTCGCAGGAGTCCGTAGCACCCCCGCACGCCCCTCGCCGTGCCTGCTAGCGACTAGTTTGACCTCGCCCGAACTCCGGCCGCCGCGGACGTGCTTGCCGCCATTGTTTCCAGCCACCCCAGCTCCACCCACTGCCACCACTCGACGCGGCTCACTCCCCGCATCACGTAGATGGTCTCCGCCGTCCTTTTGGTCGTCGGAGTGCAAAACCCGCGCTGCTCCGCCGCGTCTGGCCTCGCCGGCGGCTAAACGCCGACGAGTTTGACCACTTTTTGACCATGGACTGACGCGTGGGCCCCGCTTGACTTCCCCCCTGAGCCTATGATAGGTGGGGCCAGCCTGCTAATTAGTTTAGGATTAGTGTTAACTAATTTTAGTTAGTTTAGTCACTAACATGTGGGCTCAGGCCCCACTGACATTTAATTAGTACTGACTTAATCCTGTTAATTAGCTGAGACACTGACAGACAGGGCCCACCAGTCAGGTTTGACTGGCCCTGGCGCCTTTGACTCGCTGACGTCATAGTGATGTAGTGCTGACGCATTTATTCTTTTTCTGGATTTAGTTTTATATAGGAAATTCCAGAAAATAGCCAAAACTTCTAAAAATCATAGAAACACAACCATAGCTCCAAATCAAACAAATTATATATGAAAAATGATTAGAAAAATTCAATCTATCCATCTATAATGGTTTCATGCATGACAAAACAAGTTAACCTTGCTGTTAAAGCAAAATAAGATAATGCACTAATAAGGCTATGTTAAATGAACTAACATTTGAATCTTTGATTCAAATGAGTTCATTCCTTTCTAGTTTAGCTTGCATTAGGCCAAGACACATTCATTTTGCCATGTCATAGCATGCATCATATTGTTGCATATTGTCATGTGTTGATTATGTTCGGTGTGTCTTTCGTGGTAGGTTCTGCCTCCGAGGATAACCCCGAGTAACCGTCTGAAGGGCAGTACCCTACTACCACTACATCAGGCAAGCAACCCATTGATCATTCGATACAAACCCATGTTCTCGCTTCTGCTCTTGTTTACTGCATTAAGACAACACGATTCAAACTGCTGTGTGCTACGGTAGTTGAACCCTTATCCTCTGCATGACCTGTCATTGCCACAGTAACTAGATGAAACCCACTAGCATGTGTAGGAGTTGATTGAGCCATGTATGTGATTCCTACCTTGCTATGCCTGCTATGCTTAGAGTTGTGTCAGGTCTGGTTCATCTGGGTGATGGGCTAGAGTGAAATGATTATGTCGGTAATGTGAGGGATGTGTTGAACATGTTTTGGTAAAGGTATCGATGAGAGGCCATGTAGGAGTACATGGTGGGTTGTTTCATTGAGGCCGTCCATAAGAACTGAGATCTGTATGCGTGATTTAAGATTCAGCTACTACCACACATTGGGCCCTGAAATATGACCCTGCTCGACTTACTGACCCCTCTCGTCCTCTGTCCAGGAGTTGCAACTAGTTTCTGGTGTTTGTAGGTTATGTGTTGGCGGCAGTGCGTAGCGCTGACCCTAGGGGTGGGCTATGATGCGGTAGATACACCGTGGCACGGTGTACCGAGTCGCCCGTTTGGTGTCTCGGGAACCCTGCACACATCGTTTGGGGCCGTTGAGGACACCCCGGCCGGATTTCCTTGCGGATGGAACCTGAATAGGCGATAAACCTGGACTAGAGACTTGTGCGGTTAGTCAGGTCATGGTCTACACCCACGTCGGTTTTCGCTTGAAGTCTGCCGAGCACATGTCGTGTGCAGACGCTAAGTGGTGGAAACATGTGTGATGAAGTACACCCCTGCAGGGTATAAATCTATTCGAATAGCCGCGTCCGCGGTAAAGGACTACTTGGTTGCCTATACAGTTCATAGACAAGTTAATGGATACTACTAAAAGACTCAAGATAAGTGTGAGTACCGAGGATGGCCCTCTCGTAGGATGACGAGGGAGGATCCCCGGTGGAGTATTGTGTTGGTGAGTAGTGGACTCGTGTGCGAAAACTATTTTACTAGTGGAGTCTCGTAGGATAGCTTAGCCAAGAGTCAAAGCTGGCTTGCTGCAATAACTCCACCACCTTCTTGAGAATGAGCATGTATAGTAGGTTCTGATGTAAGACTTGCTGAGTACCTTTGTACTCATGTTTGCTTAATTACCGTTTTCAGACGACAACACCGCCCCCTCCGATGGGTTTTATGTAGATCTCGACGTCGATGAGTGACTTGCCACCAAGGTGGTGATCCTGGCCATGGAGGGCCCTATGTAGATAGACAGGCTTCGAGAAGCCTTCTTTCTTTCTAGTGTCTGTACTCAGACTATTTGCTTCCGCATGTGCTTGTATGCTTGTATGACTTGAGTGTCGGGTCATGTGACCCCTACCTGTATGAACATGTTATGTATGGCTCTTTGGAGCCTTTAAATAAAGTACTTGAGTTGTAGAGTTTTGTTGTGATGCCATGTTGTATTTGCACATATCGAGCATATTGTGTGTATGATTGAAATGCTTGGTATGTTGGGATCCGACAATCTAGTTGTTTATCCTTGGCAGCCTTTCTTATGGCGAAATGTAGTCTAGTGCTCCTCGAGCCATAGTAGTCCGCTATAGCCCGGTTCACCGGAGTCCTGCTAGCCCAGCACTACTGCTCGGGACACTTGACTGGCCGGCATGTGTTTCACTTCGTTCCTATGTCTGTCCCTTCGGGGAAATGTCACGCGGTGACATCCGGAGTCCTGCCTAGCCTGCTACAGCCCCGGGTTCACCAGAGTCCCGTTAGCCCAGTGCTACAGCCCGGATTCACACGTGATGACCGACATGCTCGATGTGATTCATGTATGCCTGTCTCCATAGGTCTGTGCCGCTTTGGGTTCACGACTAGCCATGTCGGCCCGGGTTCTCTGTCATATGGATGCTAGTGACACTATCATATACGTGAGCCAAAAGGTGCAAACGGTCCTGGGCCATGGTAAGGCGACACCCGTGGGGATACCGTGCGTGAGGCCGCAATGTGATATGAGGTGTTACCGGCTAGATCGATGTGACTTGGAATCGGGGTCCTGACAGAATCCAACTAGATCAAACTCTGAGCCCTTTGGATACCATATCCTAGTGTTGGGGTGTAAGCCAAATATCAAAGAATTCGCTTCACAGCTAAGATGCGACTCCTTCGGTGCCGCTTGGAATTGGGCACACATGCAAATGCTAAGCATTATATCTGGCCTAGATGCACATAAGTAGAGTAAAGAACCAATCATGGAGCGGTATACCTTTTGATCAAACTCTTTACCATTGTCGTCGGGACCCAGATGACTTTTGGTTGGCATTCGCCTCGTGTATCCTTTGCAGTCTTGCATTCCAAACTTCTTCAGGCAATCTTTGAGGTATTTCTCTTGTGATATGAAAATGTCGTTGCTCTGCTGACGGATTTGAAGACCTAGGAAGAATTTCAGCTCACCCATCATGGACATCTGATATTGCTCTTGCATCATGTGTCCAAACTCATCCTGTATCTCTTGTCAGTGCAGCCGAAGATAATGTCATCCACATAGATTTGGCATACAAAGAATTCTCCATCATATGTCTTTGTGAAGAGTGTGGGATCCAGGGAACCAGGTTTGAAGCCTTTGCTCTTCAGGAAATCTTTCAGTGTATCATACCAAGCACGAGGGGCTTGTTTGAGGCCATACAGTGCCTTGTTGAGCTTGTATACCATATCAGGGCATTTTGGATCTTCAAACCAGGTGGTTGTGCAACATACACTTCTTCTTCAATCTTGCCATTGATAAAGCACTCTTCACATCCATTTGGTACAGGAGGATGTTGTGATGGTTGGCATAGGATAGCAGTATGAAAAAATGGCTTCAAGCCTAGCCATCGGAGCAAATGTTTCGTAGAAGTCAATCCCTTCAACTTGAGTGTATCCTTGAGCAATGAGACGAGCCTTGTTCCTGACAACTTGACCATGCTCATCTTGTTTGTTGCGATAGATCCATTTTGTGCCAATGATGTTATGATTCTGAGGGTCAGGACGCTTAACCAATTCCCACACATTGTTCAGCTTGACCTGTTGAAGCTCTTCTTGCATCGCTTGAATCCATTCTGGTTCCATGAAGGCTTCAACAACTTTCTTGGGTTCAGATATAGATACAAATGCAAAGTGCCCACAGAAATTTGCTAGCTGTGTTGCTCTTGAACAAGTGAGTGGACCAGGTGCATTGATGCTATCAATTATCTTCTCAATCTGCACTTCATTTGCAACACGACGATGAACTGGACGAAGACTTTGGTCCTGCTGATCATTGTCTTCATTATCGACATTGACTTCAGGCTGAGCAGTGTCTTCGGGTTGATTAGGTGCAGAAATGATGATTTCTTCTTCCGCCTGAGCCTCTGAATGTATGATTTCTCTAGTACCCATAACCTTGATGGATTCACTTGGTGAGACTTCATCAGTTAGGACCTCATAGGATGTCTTGTTTAGAATCTTGTGAAGATAAACACGGTTGATGACGTGACATGCAGTGTCAATGGTTTCAGGCCAGAACTTCCTTGGTGTCTTGTACTCATTAAGCATCGTTCGTGCCATTTCAATGAGGGTTCTGTTCTTACGCTCCATGATGCCATTCTGCTGAGGTGTGTATGGAGCAGAGAACTCATGAGTGATGCCCAATGTATCAAGATAAGTGTCGAGGCCGGTGTTCTTGAACTCTGTGCCATTGTCACTTCTGATGTGCTTGATCTTGATGCCATAGTTCGTCATGGCACGATTGGCGAATCGTCTGAAGACATCCTGCACTTCATTCTTGTAGAGGATTATATGCACCAATTTATATCTTGAGTAATCATGAACAATGACAAAGCCATAGAGGCAAGCAGTGGTAGTAAGAGTAGAGTAGTGAGTACAGCCAAATAGTTCCATGTGAAGGAACTCGAAGGGACGAGATGTCGTCATGATTGTCTTCGAGGGATGCTTGGCCCTTGTCATCTTTCCAGCTTCGCAGGCACCACACAGATGATCCTTCTTGAACTTGATGCCCTCGATGCCTATGACATGTTTCTTCTTCGCGAGTGTGTACAAGTTCCTCATGCCAGCATGCCCTAGCCTCCGATGCGAGAGCCAGCACTCTAAAGCTTTTGCTAGAAGACATATGGCCAACTGTGGTCCTGCTGAGAAATCTACCATGTAAAAATCATCTTTTCAATATCCTTCAAGGACTGGAGATTTTTCAGATTCCATAAGCACAAGGCAATGATATTTTACAAACATCACAACCATGTTCAAATCACAAAGCATTGAGACATACATTAAGTTGAAACCAAGGGATTCAACAAGCATCACTTTATCCATGTGCTGATCCTTTGAGATTGCAACTCTACCTAGACCCAATACCTTGCTTTTACCAGTGTCAGCAAATGTGATGTGACTCTTGTCAGATGGACATAAGGTTGAGTCCATGAGAAGACTTCAATCACCAGTCATGTGGTTAGTGCATCCACTATCCATAATCCACTCAGAAGCCTTTGGTATCATACCCTATAGTGCAGTTAGGGGGATAGGCTTCACCAAGGTAAATGTGAAGCATAGACATTTGACGAACATGCATATTATCAAAGTTCAGATCCTAGTTAGGGCAGATAGGATGATTGTCAAGGAATCCAGGAACAAAATACATAGTAAGACCATTTGGGCATTTTATCTTGCGCCCCACAAGATGTTTTAGGTCCCCAGCATAAGCATCAGACACCTTTGATTTCCGGCTGGAGACCTTTCCCTGCAAAAGAGAGTTAATTTTTCTTAACCACCCACATCTTGAGGGGTGGCTTCGAAGCAATGAGTCTAAATGCAACATCTGAGAACTTCGGCTTTGGAGCCCTAGCAAATAGCCTTGCAGGAGGTGAATAATACTCATAAGAATATGCAGAATAGTTCTTGGTCTTATGAACATAGCGGTTTGATGAAACACGCTCATATTCATAAGTCCGAGTATGGTTTACCTGCAAAATATTGGCATTAGGGTGACTCTGGTGAGTCCTTTGTCTGTATGAAGCCTTTGGACCATATGAAGTCTTTGGTCTGGGGTTTGTCTTCTTCCCAGGTGGTGTCATGATGACATTCACCTGAAGAATTTCAAGACAACTCTTGGGCACCCAGATCTTCTTCAAAGGGGGTCCATTCCTGCAGTTAGTACCAATATACCTGGCAAACACTTCACCCTTCTGATTCTTAAATAGTCTATAGTTTGCATGAAAGGATTCATCAATGATAATAGGGTTAGCACAAGTGAAGCCAGATAAGGTAGATGGATCCACCGAAGGTCCCTTTGCAGCAACCCATGTGGTTTTGGGGTACTGCTTAGGCTTCCAGTAGGAACCATCAACATTCATTTTCCTCTCGAACCCAACACCCTCTTTCCTAGGGTTTTGGTTCAAAATTTGTTTCTTGAGGACATCGCATAGTGTTTGATGCCCTTTGAGGCTTTTGTACATCCCTGTTTCAAGCAATGTTTTCAACTTGGCATTCTCATCAGCAATAGTAGTGGAATCCTCAGAAGAGGGGTTAGTTTCCATATCAGCAGTTGAAGACATAGCAACAGTAGTAGTAGTAGAACATCCAGCAACAGAAGCAACATTATCACACTCAAGACATTTTAAACATGGTGGCTCAAAGTCTTCCTAATCAGAACTCATCTATTGAGCGCGGAGTGACTCGTTCTCCTTTTGAAGATCTTCATGAGACGATCTCAAGTTCTCAAGCTCTTGCTTCCTTTGAAGATAATCATAGGAGAGCTTTTCATGAGTAGTTGAGAGCGTTTCATGATGACTTTCAAGTTCCTCATACTTAACATAAATACTTTTAATGTCTTCAATTAAGGACTGAATTCGAGTCATTTCTACGTCCAACAGGTCATCACTTTTGTCTAGCAACTTTTGAATATGTTCCATTACATTTTGTTGTTCTGTTGCAATTTTAGCATGTGTTTTGTAGCTAGGTTTAGATTCACATTCAGAGTCATCTTCACTTGAAGTTTGAAAGTAAGAATCGCGTGAGTTTACCTTGGCACCACATGCCATGAAGAAGTAGGTGGGAGCAGAGTCATCCTCATCATTAGCATCAGTGTTGGTGACGAAGCCATTGTCTTCAGTGTCGAAGATGGACTTGGCGACATACGCTGAAGCTAGAGCCAGGCTTGCCACGCCTGAATCTAATTCCTCTTCAGACTCCACCTCTGCCTCCTCAGATGCAGACTCCTCCTCTGAATCCATCTCCTTGCCAACAAATGCACGAGCCTTGCTGGATGAGCTCTTCCTGTGTGATGAAGACTTCGATGAAGAGTTGGAAGAAGACTTTGAGGATTTCTTCTTCTTCTTGTCATATGAATCATATTCCTTTCTCTTCTTCTTCTTCTTCTTGGTCTCATTATCCCACTAAGGACACTCAGAGATGTAGTGACCAGGTTTCTTGCACTTGTGGCATGTTCTCTTCTTGTAGTTACGTGAGGAAGCTTCATCGTTTCTTGAGTTGGATCTTGAGGACTTTCTGAAGTCTTTCTGCTTGGTGAACCTCTGGAACTTCTTTACAAGCATAGCAAGCTCCTTACCAATGTCTTCAAGGTCCTCAGAACTGCTGTCAGATTCTTCTTCAGATGAGGAAACAACTTTTGCCTTCAAAGCGCGAGTTCGGCCATAGTTAGGACCATAGATATCTCTTTTCTCAGATTGCTGGAACTCATGTGTGTTGAGCCTCTCAAGTATGTCATACGGTCCGAGATTCTTGAAGTCAGGGCGTTCTTGAATCATCAGGGCTAAGGTGTCGAATGAGATGTCAAGCGATCTCAGAAGTGTCTTGACGATTTTTTGCTTGGTGATCTCAGTGGCGCCGAGTGCGCGAAGCTCATTTGTGATATCAGTGAGGCGATCAAATCTGAGCTGGACATTCTCATTGTCATTTCTCTTGAAGCGGTTGAAGAGGTTGTGAAGAACACTAATCCTTGAGTCTCTCTGGGTTGAGACGCCTTCATTGACCTTGGAGAGCTAGTCCGAGACTAGCTTCACAGTTTCGAGAGTGCTCACACGACCATACTGTCCTTTGGTCAGATGACCACAGATGATGTTCTTGGCAGTTGAGTCCAGTTGAATGAACCTCTTGACATCAGCAAAAGTGACACCTTCACCGACCTTGGGAACGCTGTTCTTGACGACGTACCAGAGGTCGACGTCAATGGCTTCAAGATGCATGTGCATCTTATTCTTCCAGTAGGGGTAATCGGTGCCATGGAAGACAGGGCATGCAGCAGAGACTTTGATTATCCCTGCAGTTGACACAGCTAAAACTCTAGGTGGTTAAACCGAATCACACAGAACAAGGGAGCACCTTGCTCCGATACCAATTGAAAGTGCTAGTTATCGACTAGAGGGGGGTGAATAGGCGTTTTTCATGGAAGTCTTCAAAACACGGAGGCTTTGAGGACAAACAGAAGAAATGAACCTATTGATATGCAGCGGAAGGTAGACTACACTAGACAAGCCATAGTCAAGTAAGCAATGAAGTGAAAGCACAAAGACTATCAGTAGCTAGGTAGTATGGATTGGGATGGAAGATAGTATGAAGCCAAACAACAACAGTCTTCACACTGTGAAGTCAATCAGATCATGCAAGCAGGCAATGACTTCACGAAGACAACTGTAAAGTAAAGAGATGAGAAGGATAGAACCAGTTGCTTGGAGAGGACACGAATTTGGTAGACCAGTTCCAGTTGCTGTGACAACTATACGTCTGGTTAGGGAGGCTCAGATTCAACTCAAAAGACCGCGTCTTCACCTTATTCCCCTTGAGCTAAGGACACACAGTCCTCGCCCAATCACTCTGGTAAGTCTTCAAGGTAGACTTCCAAACCTTCACAGACATCGTTCACCATCGATCCACAATGACTCTTGGATGCTCAGAACGCGACACCTAACCGGCTGGAGGATTCACAGTCCTCAAGTGTAACAAGTTTTTGGATAGAAAGACTTCGGTGATGCCTAACACTCTTTGGCTCTGGGTTTTTTGGGCTTTGTCCTCGCAAGGATATCTCTCTCAAATGCTTCAGAGGTGGGTTGCCCTCAATCGACAAAAGTCGTGCACTAACTCTGAGCAGCCACCAATTTATGGTGTAGGGGTGGGCTATCTATAGCCAGGAGGCAACCCGACATGACTTGTCCGAAATGACCCTGGGTCACTAAGGAACTGACACGTGTCCAATGGTCAGATTTCAAACACACGCGGCAGCTTGACTTGGGCTACAAGTAAAGCTGACTTATCCAACTCTGGATAAGATTTGCTCTCATTGTCTTCGCTTGAAGACATAGGATTTGGTTGAGCATCACATCAGTCACTCTGACTTTGTTCACTTGGACCCCACTTAACAGTACAGTGGTTCCTATGACTCAACAAAGAAGAAAAGGAAACTACGAAACAACTATGTCTTCGTACTCCATAGTCTTCATATGATGTCTTCTCATGTCATAGTCTTCAATGTGAATCTCTTCGGAGACCACCATTGTCTTCAATGTCTTCACACATTTTTAGGGGTCATCTCTGGTAGGTAAACCGAATCAATATGGGACTACTACATGTGTTATCCTGCAATTCTCACAAACACATTAGTCGCTCAACCGAGTTTGTCGACAATACTCCAAAACCAACTAGGGGTGTATAACACCCACAGCGGCTATATCTCCCACGTGTCGGGGCGCGACTTAGAGGCATAGCCGCATGGTAGTTTTGTCGCAAGAGGGGTAATCTTCACACAATCCCATGTACTGAATAAGAAAGGGATAAAGAGTTGGCTTACAATCGCCACTTCAGACAATACATAAATAATTCATACATCATCAAAATACACTCAAAGACCGACTACGGCCAAATCCGAATAAAAAGGAATATACACCCCAAATGCTAGATCCCCGATCGTCCTAACTGGGCTCCACTACTAATCATCAGGAAACGAAATGTAGTAACGACCTAGATCCTCGTCGAACTCCCACTTGAGTTCAGTAGCATCATCTACACTGGTATCCTCGGCACCTGCAATTGTTTGGAAGTATCCGTGAATCACGAGGACTGAACAATCTCACACCCGCGAGATCAAGACTATTTAAGCTTATTGGTAGGACAAGGTAGTGAGGTGGATCTGCAGCAAGCACTAAGCATATATGGTGGCTAACATACGCAAATAAGAGCGAGAAGAGAAGCAACGCAACGGTCGAGAAGCTAGAAGTGATCAAGAAGTGATCCTGAAGCTACTTGCGTTCAAGCATAACACAAGATCGTGTTCACTTCTCGGACTCCGCCGAAAAGAGACCATCACGGCTACACACGCGGTTGGTACATTTTAATTACGTCAAGTGTCAAGTTCGCTACAACCGGATATTAACAAATTCCCATCTGCCACATAACCGCGGGCACGGCTCTCGAAAGTTTATACCCTGCAGGGGTGTCCCAACTTAGCCAATCACAAGCTCTCACGCTCAATGGAGGATATTCCTTCTCCCGGAAAGAACCTATCAATCTTGGACTCTCGGTTACAAGACATTTTAACAATGGTAAAACACAACCAGCAAAGCCACCCGACTGTGCCGACAAATCCCGATAGGAGCTGCACATATCTCGTTCTCAGGGCACACCGGATGAGACAAGCTACAAGTGAAACCAGCCCTCGAGTTTCCCCGAGGTGGCCCCGCAGGTGGCTCGGTTCAGACCAACACTCAGAGGAGCACTGGCCCAAGGGGGGGGGGTGAAATAAAGATGACCCTCGGGCTCGCGAAAACCCAAGGGAAAAGGCTTAGGTGGAAAATGTTAAAACCAAGGTTGGGCATTGCTGGAGGAGTTTTATTCAAAGCGAACTGTCAGAGGGTTCCCATAACACCCAACCGCGTAAGGAACACAAAATCAAGGAACATAACACTGGTATGACAGAAAACTAGGGCGGCAAAAGTGGAGCAAAACACTAGGCAAAAGGCCGAGCCTTCCACCCTTTACCAAGTATATAGATGCATTAATTAAATAGGAGATATTGTGATATCCCAACATATCCATGTTCCAACATGGAACAAACATCAGCTTCACCTGCAACTAACAACGCTATAAGAGGGGCTGAGCAAAGCGATAACTTAGCCAAACAACGGTTTGCTAGGAAAGGTGGGTTAGAGGCTTGACATGGTAATATGGGAGGCATGATAAAAAAGTGGTAGGTAGCACAACATAGCCATAGAGCAAACAACTAGCAAGCAAAGATAGAAGTGATTTCGAGGGTATGGCCATCTTGCCTAAGATCCCGCAAGGAAGAAGGAGTCCATGAAGAAGACAAGCGGACGTAGTCGAACGAATCCTCACAACTCCGGAACGAAACCGAAGCTAACGAGAGAAGCAACCCGGAAAGAAGCAAGCAACATAGTAAACAACCATCACATAAACACGGTATGATGCGCAACCACGTATGATGCATGTCCGGTTTAATGAGGCATGGCATGGCAAAGTGCACAAACAATACTACAAATTAAGTGGAGCTCAATATGCAACGAGTTGCATATTGACGAAACACCACATCAATTATTTAGTTCTCTCTCGTTTATGTACCCCACAATTTTAAATGTTCTTAAACATGGCAAGAGGTTAAGCATAAGTAAACTACACATTTTAGGCAATTTAAATGAGGCCGGAAACAACAAACAACGATTCCGGTAAATCCTCATATGCAATTTATGGATTTGGTACTGTTCTGCCCTAAACCATATTGTAGAGTTGTTAAACATGCAAGATCAGTGCACCATGTTAAACTAGGCATTTTTCTACCCCATTTACATATAAAATTTACTAAATTCGGAGCTACGGTTAATTAGTTGTGAAATAAAACATTTTAGCATGGCATTTAAGCAAATTAATGCAAACAAAAATTTTAAACATTTTAAATGTGCATGAAAGTTGGATATTATGAAACTAGATGAAATTCTAGTCATTTTTCATATATATAAAGCATTTTAATCCGATGCACGGTTTATTAGTTATTATATGCATGAAGTAGAGGGACTAAACTGTAAAACAAGTTTTCTCTGGATAATAGGAAAATCGTTCTGTGAAAAAAAACATGAAACAGGCCAAATCTTCTAGACCGACAGAGCACAAGTGGCTGAAGGGGGGTCTGCTCACCCATGGGCCATGGCCCAGGTCGGTGGAGAAGTGGCCGGCTAGAGCGCTGGGCCTCGCGCAGGGCGCGGCAGGGCTGGGTTTGATGAAGGGAAGGCGCTGGTCAACACGGGCGCTGGAAGTAGATGCTCGGGGACCTGGATGAGGCAAAGGAACGCAGCGGCGGGGCGAACTCCGGCGGTCGAGGAGAAGGTGACCAGCGGCGCTCGGGACTAGCGGGAGACGACGAAGGCAAGGGGGGGTCTGACCGGATCCAAGGCAAAGCGACCGGATCAGTGCAACAGTGGACTTGGAGCTCCAGGCGTCGGCGTCCATGGTGGCTTGCTCGTTTGATCTGGAGCATGGAAGCAGAGGCGGGGAGAAGGACTTGGCAACGGCAGCCTGCTCAGCTGATGATGACGGCGGGGGAAGGAGGAAGCTCCGCGCGGCGGCATGGTTCACATGAGGCAGGGGCGTGTCGACCCCCCCGGTTCAAACGAAGCAAAGGCGGGGCTAGGAACCTCATGCAAGGAACGAGCGGGTGCCTTGGCAGGGCAACAGGTTTTTTGCCGGCACTCCAGGAGGTACCAGGGCGCAGGGGAGGTCCTAGATGCCGGATCCGGCAGCTGGGGAGCTCGCCGATGGGTGCGCCCATCCATGGCGTCGGAGAAGTGCTTGGGGCGGCGCCATGCCTCGACCTGTTGCAAGCAGAGAGAAGGGAGGTGAGAAACTAGGGAAGAAGAGGAAGGGAGGAGGGAGGTGGCAGGGGCAGAACGGCCTGGTGGTGACTTCGGTCGTCGGCGGGAGGCTGGCGCCTTGCGGGCTCGCTGTGGCTCGGGTGCTTGGACCGAAAGGGGGCTGCGGGATTGGCCCGATGGGGAATTTCGGGGAGAGGAGGTGGGTGGATCGGGAGGCATCCCAAGGACGATTTGGAAGGTGGCGATGGGGGAATGGGACAAGCCCCTAGAAGTTAGAGTTTTGTCTAGATTTAGACTAGGGGGTGTTTATATAGGGAAACTAAAAAATTTGGGGTAGATTTGGACTCTCCGATCTTAATCAGGTGGTCGAGAAAAAAATAGGTTAGGGAGTCCAATAAAGAAAACGAAGATGTTTTATAGATGTTCGGGAATGATCTGGACCCAATGGTAACGCTAGTCTGGTTCGGGTTCAGGGGAGTTTCGGACACGGGTGAGGGGTCGATGCACTGTGCAAAAAGGGATTAGGTGGTTTGACAAGGGGGAATCGAAAACCCAGTTGGTCTCAGAACGGTCAACGAAGGTGAGGGATTTTATGGGCTCAGAAAAGAGAGAGAAGAATGCGGTCCGAGAGAAGGTGATGAAGGCAAAGTGAGAAACGACAACGACGACAAATGCAGGTTTTGTAAAATGTCGGCAACGAAGTGCCGATGCAATGCGAATGATGCGATGATGAATGCGACAAACAAATAAAACACATGGCGGCAAAAAAATACATGGAAGGCGTCTGGAGCATCGGTCTCGGGGCATTACAACACTCCACCACTACAAGAGGACCTCGTCCCGAGATCCGGGATGGTACCGAAGAAAAGCAGAAGAGGAAGAGGTAAAACAAAGTTGCTTCTTCGACGAATGAGTGAACCCAAAGAACCTTAAAAGGTTGAAAAATTTAAAGAAAGAATACAATGGAGATGAACAAAGTTGAAAACACTCCGTTAGAAAAGAGGAACATGGAACATTACTAGAACCTTGTAGGTTGGAAGACATAAGAAAAAGGGTTGCACTGGACAGGAAGTACATGCAAGCACTCCGGATGAAATGAGATGTACAAGGAACGATAAAGATCAATTACGACAACACTCCGGTTAAAACAAGATAAAGAAGGAATAAGAATGACATAATTTTGACAGCACTCCGACTATAAATGGAAGGAATTGAACATGAACTTGACAAGATGAGAGGATACTTGATGAAATCAACAACACACTGTCCCCGGAACTATTGAAAGAATGGCACAAGGGGTAAAAAAGATTTCAGACAGCACTCCGGTTGAGAAGGGAGGCAAAACTTGATAAGATGAGAGAACTCGAATGGATGAAACGACACACCGGTTGAATGGACAAGCAAAAGAAAGAACATGATATAGGAAAAATGAGATGATGGGAGGAAAAGAGCAACATCACAATGCCTCCGGAACGAAAGAATAGAAGCTGGATTGATGGAAGAAAAGAACGAAGAAGAAAACGACAACTCCTACCACAAATGAATTTGAGAGAGCATCCTTAAAGAAGGATTGAATGGAGTCGTTGAAAATTAAACAACAGAAGAATAAGGTTGTTGTGGGCTTATGGAAAACATCTCAAAATTATGAGGTGAAATTCTGCCACTAACGGAAACAAGAGATTGGATTGATATCAACAAGGAGACGAGAAACTTATTTCACCCGGATGATAAATGAAGAACTTCGGCCATTTGTAAGCACCATAAATAGAAACAATCCTTAGGGAAAGCTTTAGGTGAAATATAACTTTAGATAACTCCAATGAAGAGATTGATGGATTTAAGATATGAGGGAGTCCTGGATTAGGGGGTCTCCGGACAGCCGGACTATATCCTTTGGCCGGACTGTTGGACTATGAAGGTACAAGATTGAAGACTTCGTCCCGTGTCCGGATGGGACTCTACTTGGCGTGGAAGGCAAGCTAGGAAATACGGATATGTATATCTCCTCCTTTGTAACCGACCTTGTGTAACCCTAGCCCCCTCCGGTGTCTATATAAGCCGGAGGGTTTTAGTCCGTAGGACAACATACAATCATACCTTAGGCTAGCTTCTAGGGTTTAGCCTCTCTGATCTCGTGGTAGATCTACTCTTGTAATACTCATATCATCAAGAACAATCAAGCAGGACGTAGGGTTTTACCTCCATCAAGAGGGCCCGAACCTGGGTAAACAACGTGTCCCCTACCTCCTGTTACCATCCGCCTTAGACGCACAATTCGGGACCCCCTACACGAGATCCGCCGGTTTGGACACTGACATTGGTGCTTTCATTGAGAGTTCCTCTGTGTCGTCACCATAAGGCTTGATGGCTCCTTTGATCATCGCTAGCGATGCGGTCCAGGGTGAGGCTTTCCTCCCCGGATAGATCTTCATATTCGGCGACTTTGCGCTGCGGGACAATTTGCTTGGCCACCTGGAGCAGATTGAGAGCTACGCCCCTGGCCATCAGGTCAGATTTGGAAACTTGAACTACACGGCCGATATCCGTGGAGACTTGGTCTTCGATGGATTCGAGCCCATGTCGGACGCGTCGCGCAGTCGCGACGAGCATGACGTAACTCCACCGTCAGACAGTGTTCGGGAGATCGCATCCGCAGCTACTCCGGCCTTTAGTTCGGAGCAAGTCGCGCCAACCGAGAGCGGATGGATGGACCCTGCCATGGAGGCCACACTCTCAGTGGCGATAGAGCCGGATACTGACTTCACCCCATACGAGAGCCGTGTCGCCGAACCACTAGATTCTTCTCCGGCCACGGACTCCGAGCCGCTCACATCCGTGCCTGTCGAATCCGACTGGGCGCCGATCATGGAGTTCACCTCCACGGATATCTTCCAGCACTCTCCCTTCGGAGATGTGCTAAACTCATTAAGGTCTCTCTCCCTGTCAGGAGAACCTTGGCCGAACTATGCCTGGCTAGAATGGGATGCGGACGACGAAGAAATTCGCTGCCCACCCACCACCCACTTAGTAGCCACTGTCGACAACTTAACCGACATGCTCGACTTCGACTCCGAAGACTTCGACGGTATGGACGATGAAGCCGGAGACGAACAGGAACCACCGCCCATAGGGCGCTGGACTGCTACTTCATCGCATGACGTATACATGGTGAACACCCCCAACAAAGCCAATGGCGATGAGAAAGCAGAGGATGACCCCTCCAAGAAGCAACCCAAGCGCCAACGTCAGCGGTGCTGCTCTAAGTCCTGCCATAGCAACAGAAACGATAACTGCACCACCCCGGTGGCAGAATGCGATCAAGATGCAAACTACATACATAGTATGGACCCGACATCCGAACACGATTACGTCAAAGATTCGCCTCATCAATCCCCGTCTAGGGAAGAAAACAGTCCGGACGAAGATGCACCCATCATCCCAGAAACACACTTGGAGCAAGAGAACCTCCACAGAAGGCTTATTGCCACAGGGAGAAGCCTGAAGAAACAGAAGCAAAGGCTCAAGGTCGCACAAAATCCGCTCAACAGCAAGTGGAACAAAGTAACAAAGTATGGTGGAAGTTACCACCCAAATAGCTATCCAAAGTGCAAGCTATTACCGGAATTCAACGATAAGGCCTTCGAGCCCATACAGCCGAAAAGTGATACGGCCAACAGGCCAGATCCACCACCCTATGAACGCGATAGAGCAGCCAACAAAGTCACGCATAAGTCAACACACGATCTACGTCAGAACTTGCGTCAAAAATCCGACGCGACCAGATCTATCTATGGATCTAGGAAGCGCGCTACGGTACACAACCAACACTGAATACTATAACCGTCCGAACACCATGGCGCATCCCAATACAAGGGTGCCGCACACCCCTTATGTTTCACTGATGAGGTGCTGGATCACAAATTCCCAGAGGGATTCAAACCGGTGAACATAGAGGCGTACGGCGGAACCATAGACCCTGGAGTCTATATAGAGGACTTCATCCTCCACATCCATATGGCTCGTGGAGATGATCTCCATGCCATCAAATACTTGCCCCTCAAGCTTAAAGGGCCATCTAGGCACTGGCTGAAAAGCCTCCCCGAAAACTCAATTGGAAGTTGGGAGGAGCTCGAGGATGCTTTCCAGGCCAATTTTCAAGGGACTTATGTCCGACCTCCGGATGCAGACGAATTAAGTCATATAATCCAACAGTCCGGAGAGTCCGCCCGAAAGCTTTGGAACAGGTTTCTCACCAAGAAGAACCAAATTGTCAATTGTCCGGACACCGAAGCCTTAGCAGCTTTCAAGCACAGCGTCCGAGACGAATGACTCGCCAGACACCTCGGTTAAGAAAAACTGAGAACAATGGCAGCCCTAACAAGCCTCATGACCCGCTTTTGCGCGGGTGAGGACAGCTGGCTGGCCCGTAGCAGCACCGGCGATCCAAGCACATCCGAAGTCAGGGATGGCAATGGGAAACCACGACGCAACAAAAACAAGCGTCGGAATAAAGAAGGTAGCCCAGATAACACGGCGGTAAACGCCGGATTCAGGGGCTCTAGACAAGGTCAGCGAAAAAAGCCTTTCAAAGGCAGTAAAGAAGGACAATCTGGCCTAAACAAAATTCTTGACAAACTGTGTCAGATTCACGGCACCCCAGACAAACCTGCAAATCATACCCACAGAGAATGTTGGGTCTTCAAGCTGGCCGGTAAGCTAAACGCCTAACACAAAGGGGAAGAGACACCAAGCGAAGACAAGGATGAACCTCGCCAGCAAAGCGCTGGAGGACAAAAAAGGTTCCCACCAGAGGTTAAAACAGTAAACATGATCCATGTGAGAAAGGGGAGAAGCAATCATGCACCCCGATGCACACGCGCCATACAGCCTGTCACCCCCAGGCTCAACCCCTGGTTGGCCTTCCCGGTCACTTTTGATTGTAGGGATCACAATACAAATATCCGGCGCAAAGGACTGACGGCCTTGGTGTTAGACCCAATAATAAATGGGTACCATTTCACAAAGGTCCTAATGGATGGCAGAAGTGATCTAAATCTGATATATCAGGACACAGTCCGCCAAATGGGGATAGACCCGACACAAATAAGCCACAGTAATACTACCTTCAAGGGAGTAATACTAGGCCAAGAAGCCCGCTGTACTGGCTCTCTACCACTAGAGGTGGTATTCGGTTCTCCCGATAACTTCCGAAGCGAAACGTTAACTTTTCACATCGCTCCATTTCGAAGTGATTATCAAGCACTACTCGGAAGAGCAACTTTCGCTCGTTTTAACGCAATACCGCATTATGCCTTTATCAAGCTCAAGATGCCCGGTCCACGAGGCGTCATCATAGTCAGCGGAAATGCCAACCGTTCTTTACGTACGGAAGAGGACGCGACGGCTCTAACAGCCGCACACTAGACAGCCTCACCAACCAGAAAAATGGCAGGTCGTTAAGACCACAGACACGGTTAGACGAATCCGGCGTTCCATCGTACAGTCATGAGATTGGATTTCAAACCCTCATAAAACGATACCAGGGGCTTCCCGCGTGCAATTAGGGCCAGCCCGACTCAACCAGGCCTCTCTGGAATTTTGATAATTCATTCTTCTTTTTTGGCACGGCAACTTTCACCTAAGTTCTTTCCTTTTGCAGGTGACAATCGTGCTACACCCATCCAGGACACCGCACAAGGGAGACACACGCACAGACGTGCAGCAGGGACCCCCCCCCCCAAAGGTTTCTTTTTAGATTAAGGCCCTGTGTAAACCTTTTTTATTGTCTCTTGTTGCCCACATCCTCCGAATACTCTACAAAACCGAGAAGGATGCCGGCGTTATTGGCATGTGGCCACGCCAGGATTTTGCACGTACCTGGACACATGGGGTTTCTTATAAAGGGCATTGTTTAGCCCGGTATATGTTATAAAGACCAAACGCCTTAGGGAGTGTTCGGCGTCGCGAGTTTGGACCTATATGCATCAGCTCCGAATCATGTCTTTGGTAAAATGTTGGGTTTGCCCGGCTCCCACGTTTTGGTACCTTATGTTCTGTTATATCGACTAAGGTAGCACTGGGAGAACTACTGTGATTGTGCCCTGGTTCATCCGGATGAGCACCTCAGTAGAGAAAGCCAAAAACTCACTATCATGATATAGCGAGAGACTGGTCCACCACTCGATGACTAATTGGAATCTTTGGGATTCCTCCGCATTAACGAAGGGCCGTTTCCCGATCATGTACGTACGCGCCCCGTATTCGGACGAGCGCAGAAGTACCAGGGGCTATATAGTAGCCCCACTGTGAAACTCCTATGGCTAAGTGAAAGTGTTAAAGCAATATAGTCTGATTGCCTCGTTCCCTACGCTATCACCTCCTTAACGGACCAAGAAGTTGGATCAAGTGTGGATATGCATCTTTTGCGAACACCCCCGCATTATATGCATGGGGGCGAAAGCCGACGACTGCAAACTTTCAGGTTATATACATATATACATAAACGGCCACATAGGAGGCATCATAGTACTTTCGGGCAAAAGTATAAATACAGCCTTGATTAATTCAGAAAAACATTGTTTGCACAATGGGACTACATGTCACTGGAAACTAATATTCTTTGAGCATTGAGCCTCTATCGAGCGAGCGCCTTCAAGGACTTCTTCAAAGTAGTGCTCGGCAGCCACTCGGCCTATGGCCGAACCCTGTGCCGCAATAGTGGTGGCATCCATCTCCGCCCAGTATGTTTTGACACGGCAAGGGCCATCCGCGCACCTTCTATGCACGCCGATCTCTTTACAGCATTGATGCGTGGCACAGTGTCAAGGAATTGTTGCACTAAGCTAAAGTAGCTATTCGGCCTTGGCCCTCCCGGCCACAGATGATCCACAACAAACCTCATGGCAAGTCCGGACAACCTATGGAGCTCGGCCCAACCGGTCAATCGATCATTCAGCAGCAGCGGACGGACTGGAGCGTGAAACTGTGACCAGAACAGTTTTTTCACTTTGGGACCTCTCTGATCCTTGAAGTACTCGGCCGCATCAGCAGCACTTGCAGCCAAATCCATGTACGCGTCCGTAGAACTCCATAGCCGGTCATGAGGAGCATACTTCGGATCCCCGAACTTAGTCCGCAACAAGAAGGGCTTCCCAGACACGATATCTGCAGCTTGATTCAGCTCCTCCTTTGTCGCTCTAATTTTGGAGCGGGCTTCCTTGGCAGCCACCCGGGCCTTTTCCAGGTCCGTCGCCTTCGCCTGGTTTTCTTCTTCAAGAAGCTGGTAACGGTCAGCAGCATCTTTTAACTCTACAGCCATCCTGGCTATTTTTTCCTTGCTCTCGTAATGCGCGGCCTGTTCGGCCCTTAACTCTTCGGCCGCCTTTAAAGCGGCCGCATTATTACTCCTTGCTTGCTCCTTGGCTCGGGCAAGCTCCGCCCGAAGGGTCTCCACGGTGGCAGCTTCATCTGTAGTCACAACATATTAAAGATATCGGCATCATGCTGCTCTTATTATGTGACGATCACTAGAAAAATCACTCACCCTGTGCCTCGTCAAGCCGCTTGTTCACAAGCACGATGTCGGCATCTGTCGCATCCAGTTGCCGCTTTAGTTCGGCAAAACCATTAGTCCGGCTAGCCACCGGAGCTTCAATCACCTGCACATAAAAGGTCGTCTGGTTATTACCTGGGACTATGATCCTCTATTTGCCGCCGTTCTCGATGACAACCAGAGTCTCAGGGGCTACTATCTGCATGGGCATACCTAACGTATGCGGTACTGTTAAAAGCATATGTTATATCACATACCTCGAAGCCTTTCAGCAGACTCATAAAAGCTTCATGCAACCCGCTTTCCGTGGACAAAATCCTCTCAATTACCGTACCCATTAGCATACGATGCGCTTCTGAGATGGCAGCTTTCCTCAGAAGATCCTCCAGTGCATCCGACCGCACACTGCACGGACCCTTGCTGCCGCTCTCCTTATGAGCCGGATACTATGGAGTCCGGGTAGCCAAAGGGTTATCCTCTGGCCCTAGTGGATCCGAAGATACCCTTCGCGACGACACTTCAAGGTCGCTCGCTTCTTGAGTTGGGGAGTCCGGGGGAGGCGTTTTGCTCTCTGACGGCATCCTGGACTAGGGGGTACTCATCACGTCATCTCCCGATCAGTTGGATTGGGCCGAGGACCCCCATGGCCGCATACTCGTGGGCCAGTTCGGACAGCTGCCACATACAAGGAAGATTCCACAAGACTTGGTGATTAAGACAAGGACTCCTCCCCATCGGCATATTCCGCTAGGACTCTTGTTATCCTAGGCCTCTGGTGCATTATATAAACCGAGGTCAAGCTAGTCGATAGAACATACACAACAACCATACCATAGGCTAGCTTCTAGGGTTTAGCCTCTCTGATCTCGTGGTAGATCTACTCTTGTACTACCCATATCATCAATATTAATCAAGCAGGACGTAGGCTTTTACCTCCATCAAGAGGGCCCGAACCTGGGTAAAACATCATGTCCCCTGCCTCCTGTTACTATCCGCCTAGACGCACAGTTCGGGACCCCCTACCCGAGATCCGCCGGTTTTGACACCGACATTGGTGCTTTCATTGAGAGTTCCTCTGTGTCGTCACTCTTAGGCCCGATGGCCCCTCCGATCATCAACGATGATGCGATCCAGGGTGAGACTTTTCTCCCCGGACAGATCTTCGTATTTGGCGGCTTTGCACTGCGGGCCAATTCGCTTGGCCATCTGGAGCATATCGAAAGCTACGCCCCTGGCTGTCAGGTCAGATTTGGAAGTTTAAACTACACAGCAGACCTCCGCGGAGACTTGATCTTTGACGGATTCGAGCCGCAGCCGAGCACGCCGCACTGTCACGATGGGCATGATCTAGCTCTGCCGCCGAACAGTGCCCTAGAGGCCGCACCCATATCAGCTCCAACCCTTAATTCGGAGCCAATTGCGCCAATCGAGGATGGATGGTTGGACACCGCCTCGGGGGCTGCAATCTCTATGGTGATCGAGCCGAACACCAGCCCTATTCTCTGCGAAGCCCGTGACTCCAAGGAGCCGGACTCCTCTCCAGACTCCGAGCCCTCCACGCCCCTACCGATCGAACCCGATTGGGCGCCGATCATGGAGTTCACCGCCGCAGACATCTTTCAGCACTCGCCCTTCGGCGATATTCTGAATTCACTAAAGTCTCTCTCTTTATCAGGAGAGCCCTGGCCGGACTATGGTCAACAAGGTTTGGTGCTTTCATTGGTGCTTTCTGGTTGGGAATCTGGATGAGTTTAGGGCGTGGTCTCTAGAGCCTAGCTCAGAGGTCCTTTGGAAGATCCAACCGTTCATCTACTGCGGAATTCCCATATGTACCACCCTGCCAAATTTCAGCTCGGTCCGACGGTTCAAACTCTGGGAACCTTCCGATGAGTGGATCAATTTTCGGATCCGTTTTCTGCGCGAATACGGATCCGACCCGAATTCATGTTTCTTTATGAACGTGACATTGGACAACCTTTTTAGAGGAATTCTCTTCTAGGGTATTGTGCGTTGTTTTTAAACACGTGCCCGCAAATTTTTAAGCCTCCCATGAGGTCATCTTCATCATCATGCTGGTGTCAAACCAGTCCGGCAATATTGATACAAGGCTGCCGACCTGCGCTAGACACGTCGTCACTTTGTTGAGCCGAGCTCAACTTCTTCGGATCATCATCTCGGCAAGCCGAACAAAAGTCTGACATCGCGAAGGATAAATCATCACCAACATCGCCGCCCCACGGATTACATGGAGCGGGCATACCGGCATCGCCGCACGGTCACTTCATCAAGCCGGCATCGACCACGTCACGACCTGCATCGGCAAGGCCGCACTATTGCTTCTTCACGCTGGTGTCCGTCACGCCGACCTACTTCGACTCATCGGCTGACATCGAGGCTTCGACATCTCGGCTGGAACGGAGGCTTCGCCATCTCTTCATCAACCTACTCCGGAGACTTCGGCGTCTCTAGCCGACCAGCTCCGTCACGTTAGCTGGACCGAAAGCTTTGCCTCGGTGAGCCAACCTTTGCCAGCATCGCCATACCGTCGCTTTATCGCCCATCAGGCAATGGGTGTGCGGATCGAGTCCCAATTTTCGAAATCACCTTTCTTCGGATTGCTATAACAAATAAACCAGGTGCTATTAATCCTAGTAATTTTTTGCTTGTTTGGGTTTATTTTTCCCAAGGAATTATTACTCTCGTTCGTCCATCATCTGTACACAGGTCTATCAAATGATGGCCGCATTAACGATGGTCGCGTGGTGGTTCGGTCAGTTTCTGTACATAGTCCGGCGAACGCCGCATCCAGAACTCGGACCGACCTGTGAATTCAGGCTTTGCCACGCCTTTACCGCATCACGCCGACGCCCTGCATCGACATTGACTTCGGCGCCAGACCATATTTCTTTTATTACTCACTTTGCATAAATTATTTATTATGCAACGATTTTTTTATCATTATTACTATTATCTCCGGTTTGCACTATTTTTTGTGCACAGGAAAATGATCCGGGGACTTCGTCGTCACTCTGCCGGTCTGCATTGACCGTGCTATGTCACCACTTCGGCGTGTCGAGCTCTCCGCTCCGCCACCTCAGGACCAACTTGGGGGATGGAACCTTATCCCGCATCAAGCTCGGA
Source organism: Triticum aestivum (assembly GCF_018294505.1). Classification (NCBI taxonomy): domain Eukaryota; kingdom Viridiplantae; phylum Streptophyta; class Magnoliopsida; order Poales; family Poaceae; genus Triticum; species Triticum aestivum. The sequence goes on from NC_057794.1 coordinate 264,311,289, forward strand.
CCGCATCATCAATGCCGAACACATTAACCAGCTAAGTCGCTTTCATGCTCAAAGTTTTAATTTTTAACTTGTGTTCGGTTCGACCAAGCATTATACTTTTTTGGAAAAAAGTTGCTTGTAAAAAATTTCCTTGTCCAAACTTTGTTTGTGACACACAAATTCAAATACCCTGTTTATTTGGGGGCTTCCTTTATGAAGCTTTTCCTCTTGCATGTGATTATACTTGTACGGCTTCGTTCCTTGTTCGTGTATTACGCCACAATATGCACCATATTGACTTAAGCGATTTGCAAGTTGGGTTGCCTGGCTCCTGCGCTTACCCCTACGTTCCTGATTGTTCGGCTAGGGAGTAAAGGGAGCACCTCTGCGATTGTCACGACCGGGTCCTTTGAGCTCTGACCTCAGACTGGGTGAAGCCGAAAGCTAGCGCTCTTATTGTTTTCAATCATGGTCGGCACACAACGGAACTCATGAGTACAAAAAATCTATTACACAAGTCTCATAGTAATAATGAGCACCGAAGAAAGGTATTGGTGGGGGTACTATTTTCTTCGAAGATGCTTCTTACACTTCGTCTGTAATATAGCATAAGTTCCCTGAGCGCGCTTTGTCTGTTACAGCCGTATGGCCCGGTTGCCTGGTTATCGGAAACACTGTCGATATTCTCGATAGGTGGAGTACATAACACTTTTCGGTCCTTGACCGAAGAGGGAGAAGCCGACGGTCGATTAAGACGCGTTTAAAGTTTGGTTGAACAAAGATATGATATAAGTACTTCGGTACATACAATCATTATACATAAAATCTTTTACCCAAGTCACTTGGGGGCTCTTAAAATTTATATGAGCTATTTTATAGTAAATGTGTTTTCTTCTTGGTCGTTGCAAAGTCTTTTTCTATCGCTCCTTTTTTTACGTGAGTGTGTGGTCAATAGCCAGATAACACATTTTCTCTCTAGTGACCGCTCGAGTTTAGTTCGCTAAACTGGTCTAACGAGAAGCACCCCGCCTTCGGGATAGGAGGCTGCAGCCGAAGGCTGACCCGCTTGAAGTCTTGAGATCGGATGTGCAATGTTAAAGCACGACAGAAGCAGTCTTTTTTTTTCTAAGACCAATTTTCGGATTGGCACCGAACACTTGATCTTGTTCGGACGTCAAGTTTTTACTGACGTTTTTTGGTTTTCCAAGCTTATGGCACTTTTAAACTATTTGTGTGTTTTCAGCACAAGTCTCGCAGTGCAATGCCGGACACATTTATAGATTCGGCAAAAATATTCTCAGATATTGCTATATATGCATCGGTTTCGAATTGTGTCTTCGGTCAATAGTTGGGTTGCCCGGCTCCTGCACTTGCTTCCTATGTTCCACTTTGTTCGGCTAGGCGTGCAAAGGGAGAACCACTGCAATTGTGCTTCCAGCTCACACGGTTAAGCACCTCAGTGGAGAAAGCCGAAAAATGACTGTCACAATAAGCGTAAACTGGTCAGCGATCCGATGAATGTGTTAAATGATGGGCCACTCATAACAATGGCCGAAGTGTTTACGGCTTAATCTCGACTGTCGCCGAACACTACCGGGGGCTATTAACTGGCCTCCCAAACTAAATGCTTGATATTTTGCTCTTACATTAGATCTGAGGTTTCATGATCATGCTTAGCATGACAACCCAAAGAAAGGAACCGATAGCGGGACTATTTTCTTTGGAAGACATTTCTTATGTTAACTAGTAATATAACATATCTCTCAGCGTACCTTTGTTTATAAAACCGTATGGCCAGATTGCCTTGTTTGTCGTAAATCTTTGCCCTCATGAAGGCTTTATAAAGTAGGACAAACACTCCTCGGTTACTGGCCGAGGAGGTGGAAGCCGATGGTCGGTCAACAAAGTTTTGCACAATGCGGATCTGAGCATTAATGATGTAAAGTACTTGGATACATAGAGTCATTACACATAATTTGTGATTTTACTATGGATATTGATCCTTAATTCGGCCACCCGTGCCCGCATTAAGGCTCGGGGGCTACTGGGCTTCGGGCTTATTATTTAAAAACATTAAAGGGGCACATCGATCCCCTGATCTGGTGTTGCCACCCAACCAGTGTCTCGTGGGCTACTGCATTGCCTGTTCAATGCAGAAAATTTTAAGTGCAATACAGTTGCCGAGGAGATTTTGATCCTCGGGTTGGTCGGCCGCACCCAACCTGAGTCTCGAGGACTGAGCACGCCGCTTTTTGTATCCCGAAGTATTCTGCTGAGCTAGGACTTGATCCTCAGGCCGATTTTGCAAATCAACCTGAGTCTCAGCGGCTACTGGGATCAGCGGTCTTACGTCATCCTTCAGGTGCATCTTGGGTTTTAGACCCATACACACCTTGAGGGCTACTGGCTATATATCTCGGTAGAGAATAAACTGCACCAGTTAAAAATATTCACAATAAATCTGCCCGCGGTCGAGGTGGTGCACCACCTTGGAAGTAGTCCGGCATAAAGCTCGGGCGCTAGCGGCTAGCTCCGTAGAGGGCATTTCCGGCATTAATCTCGGCTAAACTCCTTTAACTTTTTTGAACCAAAGTGATATGACACCTCAGATATAGTCCGGCGTTGGAGCTCGGATACATTCCGGCGTTAGAGCTCGGAAGCAGTCCGGCATTGGTGCTCGGCTGCAAAAAATACCTCGAATGCAGTCCGGCGTTAGAACTCGGACGCAAGAGGACACTGCCTCTCGGGAACAACTTCAAACCCGAGGTGTGGCATAAAAATAACAAGGCATTGATAAAGGCCGGAAACTAAAAGGGGCTCCTCGGATAACCGACGTGTAAACTCGTCGAATGCATATCGGCGATCCTCAAGATCGAAGATGAGAAGACTTGTTGAACCAGTTTTCAAGACCGACAACCGAAGATGAAGAACAGTTCAGAAGAATCGGGGAGCGTCCCTAACTTGAAGACCGGTTCAGGGGGATACTGACGGTGTCCTGGACTAGGGGGTACTCATCATGTTGTCTCCCGATTAGTTGGATTGGGCCGAGGACCCCCATGGCCGCATACTCGTGGGCCAGTTGGGACAGCTGCCGCATACAAGGAAGATTCCACAAGACTTGGCGATCAAGACAAGGACTCCTCCCCATCAGCATATTCCGCTAGGACTCTTGTTATCCTAGGCCTCTGGTGCATTATATAAACCGAGGCCAGGCTAGTCGATAGAACATACACAACAACCATACCATAGGCTAGCTTCTAGGGTTTAGCCTCTCTGATCTCGTGGTAGATCTACTCTTGTACTACCCATATCATCAATATTAATCAAGAAGGACGTAGGGTTTTACTTCCATCAAGAGGGTCCGAACCTGGGTAAAACATCGTGTCCCCTGCCTCCTGTTACCATCCGCCTAGACGCACAGTTCGGGACCCCCTACCCGAGATCCGCCGGTTTTGACACCGACACTCTCCATCATCTCCGGAAGAAGATCCCCCGAAGATGAACTCTGTCGAGAAGGGCTGCGATTCGGACTACAGTTTATAAGCATCGGTTATTTTCTTCGGAAGTAAGGTAGGATATCTTCACTATTAAATACTTTTTGATTACTTACAGCTTGGTAGAGGGCTGATCCCCGCGCGGATGTTGTGCGGCAAGAATACCCTCCGAGGCAGGACCCTCTGGCTGAGATTTTTTCTCCCGTTTGGAAACCTTAGTTTCCGGATCTTCAAAGGTAGTCATCTTCCTTCCCCTGGGAGAAAGAATGTCAGATTCTTCCCCTGTGTTATCCTCCCTCATGGAGACGCTCGTTCCCTCGGATGGAATAGGTAGTGAAGGAGGCCCGCTTTTGCCCTCTTTATTCCCCCCTTCATCTTCCTTTGAGGGCACTAGATGAGGTGCTAGCTCGAGCATCTTTTCTAGCACCGGATTGTCCAAGCCCTCGGGAAGGGGGGTCGAACACCGGATCATCTTCGCCTTTGTTATCCAGTCCTGGTCAAAGAATGATTCTTCAGAATGATGTCATGATAAATAAAAGGACAGTGTGTTCGGCCATGGGATTACTTACTTGGGCAGCGGGGCGGTTGCAGCTTAGGCCCACATCCTTGGTGGTGTTCGGACACTCTATTTTGGGTCCGAAGAACGATTTGTACATCTCCTCCTGCGTCATGCCGAGGAAATGCTGAATAGTGTGCGGTCCTTCTGGGTTGAATTCCCACATATGGAGGGGTCAGCGTTTGCAGGGGTGGACTCAGCGAACTAGCATAACTTGCATTACCATAACCAGACTGAAGTCTCCCTCGAAGAGATCTCGGATACGGCTCTGCAGTATTGGCACGTCCTTGGTGGGACCCCAGCTCAGCCCCCTGCTGATCCATGACATCAGTTGTGGCGGGGGGGCCGAGCGAAAGGTGGGGGCAGCTACCCATTTGGTACTTCGGGGGGCTGTAATGTAAAACCACTCCCGCTGCCACAATCCGGACACCTCTGGAAAGGAACCCTTTGGCCATGGAGCGTCTGCCATTTTGCTTATTAAAGCACCTCCGCACGTTGCGTACTGCCCCTCGACCATCTTCGGCTTGACATCGAAGGTCTTGAGCCACAGGCCGAAGTGAGGGGCAATGCGGAGGAAGGCCTCACATACGACAATGAATGATGAGATGTAAAGAAGGGAATCCGGGGCCAGATCGTGAAAATCCAGCCCATAATAGAACATAAGACCCCTAACAAAGGGATCCAGAGCGAGGCCTAGCCCTCGAAGGAAGTGGGAGACGAACACAACGCTTTCGTTGGGTTTGGGAGTAGGGACGATCTGCCCTCGGGCGGGTAGCCTATGTGAAATTTCGGCGGTCAGATATCTGGCCTCCCTCAACTTCTTGATGTCCTCCTCCGTGACGGAGGAAGGCATCCACTGGCGTTGAAGGCTAGATCCGGACATGATTGAAGGTCTGAAGCGCCTGACCTGAGCTTTGGGTGTCAGAACTCGAGGCGGGGGAAGGATTCGATTGAGCATGGGGAGGGAAAAGAAAAAGCCTTGTCCCTTTATAAAGAGGGTGAATATCAGGCGTCCTCCTCGTGGCCGTTTGAGGCTTACCTAAGATCTAGGAGTCATACCAACAGGCACGGTTGGGTTACCCACGTTTGTATTGATGAGAATCCCGTGATAAGGGGAACACGATCTCTGCTTTGACAAGACGTGTCAAGAAACCGCCTCGCGTTATGTATGGGGCTGGTTAAAAAACGGTTCGAATAATGACCGGGCCGTGGCATGATGTCATGCTGTCAATACGTGTCAGCAGATTAGATTTGTGGAAATATTCTCTCTATGATGGTATGTGGAATTTATTTTGCAGGGCCGGACACTATCCTTGTATTCAAAACTCTTCCATGGTGTATTCGGAGGAGGAACCCGCCTTGCAATGCCGAAGACAATACTGCACACCGGACTCATCGTCATTGAAGCCTGGTTCAGGGGCTACTGAGGGAGTCCTGGATTAGGGGGTCTCCGGACAGCCAGACTATATCCTTTGGCCCAACTATTGGACTATGAAGATACAAGATTGAAGACTTCGTCCCGTGTCCGGATGGGACTATACATGGCATGGAAGGCAAGCTAGGCAATACGGATATGTATATCTCCTCCTTTGTAACCGACCTTGTGTAACCCTAGCCCCCTCCGGTGTCTATATAAGCCGGAGGGTTTTAGTCCGTAGGACAACATACAATCATACCTTAGGCTAGCTTCTAGGGTTTAGCCTCTCTGATCTCGTGGTAGATCTACTCTTGTAATACTCATATCATCAAGAACAATCAAGTAGGACGTAGGGTTTTACCTCCATCAAGAGGGCCCGAACCTGGGTAAACATCGTGTCCCCTGCCTCCTGTTACCATCCGCCTTAGACGCACAGTTCGGGACCCCCTACCCGAGATCCGCCTGTTTTGACACTGACAAGATACCTCATTCCTCACAACTCATCAATCATGAAACATGAAGGAAACTGTCAAAATGACATAACACCACCTCAAAAGATAAGATAGAAAGAATTGCACTTTGGAATGCAAGATGAAGAATACTTGAGGTCCTCCAACAAGTATCTTGAAGAACAGTTCGAGAATGATTTATATCCTTGATGAACCACCATGTAGAGTCTCCATGAAGAACTCCGGTAACGAAAAGATGGTAGAAAAAGACATGAAGGTTTGAAAGAATAAGATTGAAGCCTTGCACTGACTTAGATGGAGCTTCGTGACGATATAACCGAGAAAACTTGGAACTCCGAAAAATAAAGATGAACAATTGCAACCAGGAATTTTTTATGAACCTCCGGAATAAGGAATTAATCACTTGGATGAAACAAGAATAAGAATTACATTATGCTTATCCTTCATCAATTAAATTGATGGCATGCAACAGATTTGGCATACTACTTATTCTCGTAGAAAGGATTAAGAGAGATATAGCGTAAACTTGAGAAGGTCTTCAAAGAACCACCAGTAGGATTTGGGAAGAACGAATGAATTGATACGGTATCAAAGGAAGAGGAATATCGAACGAATCACCGTAAGAATTGGAAATGGAAGTAGCAAAGGCACATTCACCGGAAGAATGAACTAAGATACTTGAGGGAATTTAGATACAAGTGAACGAAGAGGTCCCGAGCTGATTAGAGAATACTTGAATGATGCACCATTAAGATTTGGAGAACAAGAGCTGAAAACTGGAATGAATAATTCTGAGATGATGGCTCCGGAGAATCAAACTGAAAAGACTCCTGAATTGCCCCGGATGGGTGAAAAGAATTCTCACAATCGAAAACATTTTTGACAGGACGGTATCAAGCTAGAATCACGAATCTTTGAGACAACACATAAGATTGAGAGAGAAAAATCTTCTTCAGTCTTCAAATCTGAGAATGATGACGAGAAACACCACCATGAATTGTTTAGATACTCCGGAATGACAATTAGAAAGGTTGAACCAATGTTGAAAAGAATTTGAAAGATCTTGGAGAAAGACATTTGACTGATGATAACTCAATCCTACGTCAAACTTTGAGAGAATTTGAGAATAACTCCGGGAAAATAAGAAGAGTCAGGTAAGATCCTGGGAAAAGACCTGTGGGTTAGGGCCCACTCAAGAGAAACACCGTCGAATGATTACTTGAAAGGGAGATTGCACCGATTTAATTAAATGGGTTGAATGAGATAACATCCTCAAAAGAACTTGAGCGAATTGAGAATGGAAACTTGAATCTTCTGAGATATCTTCAGCACTCCGGAACAATTGAATAGCGAGAAGTGGATGATTAAGAGGTGCACCGGCATGAGAAAACATTTGAAACAAGGAAAGGATATGATCGACAAAGCTTGAATTGAATCCACCGGAGAAGAAAAGGAATGAAGAATGATGAACTTGAAGCTCCGTTAGTATCTTCCCGAGAATCACCGGATAAGAACATTGAAAGAAAAGAATAAAGAGACTTCACATCCATAAGATGGATACTTGATTAAGAAATCTGAGTCTTTGAATAAAAGGGTGGGAGGGCGGGAAAAACAAACACAACTTGGGACGAAAGAAACAAACACCGTTGAGAATACTTAGAGTTTATCTTGCGGATGTTGAAAAAGATCGGATCCACTTAAAGAGGAGCACACCGGTTGAGAAGAAATTAAGATGACAAACTCGATGATCAAGAAGGATTAGTATTCCCATAGAAATATGAGAACACCGCGTAGGGAAGGTATGGAATCAACACTTGACATTGAAGCAACTCGAATACCACAACTCAAAACAAAACAAAGGATTGGCTTGCAAAATAAGCCGGAACAAACATATGATAGAGATTTTGTCCGAAGTTTTTGTGGTGGGGCCCACACGGCTCGATCGTACAATGCCATCATGTACAAGGCAGTGCACATGACATACGAAGCATCCCCGAGTCAGCATAGCCAAGGACTCTTTAAGACACAATGAGACCACTATAAAACCAACCATGGATAGGCGGACCACTAAACGTCGAACCCCAATCTCATACCATGCATCTGTCGGAAAGATATCCTAGGAGCTACTTAAATTCCCACCTATAAACTCCTGAAACCTTCTGTTTATGCAATCGGGTGTTGGGGATACAGGGGAAGCATAATATCTCACCCAAACTAACAATCCCTACATCCAGCTCTATCCATCCTTCAACACATAACCAAGAAACCTTCGGAAATCATGTACCTCAACCTTCGAAAAGCATCCGTTATACGAGTTATGGCAATACTCCCGAACTCCCGCGCCAGTACTGGGTGGCGTCGAGGTTATCTCACCAACAACTGCATAAAAGAGATTTTTGATGTCGGCAAACTCAGGTATTCCAGAACAACAGCGATAAAATTGTGACGACAACACCTCGGAGCTCAACTCCCTGGGACACTGCCACAACCCCGAAATGTCAGGAGGCACCAAGAACAATGTTCCCGTCACAAGACTATCAGAACGATCCCAACATACCCGCGTGATCCTAAATTTTTTTGTGAAATTTGAGGAGAGGGAAGTCAAAACTTCTACGTCAGGAGGCCTCACCAGAGCAACAAAGGGACTGAGGAGTAAAAAGAATTGTACTCTCCGATATATATAATCCTAAGACTCAAAACATTTTTGTTCTAGACTCAACAACAACAGCGATTCGATCAAGCAGGGGGCTCCTAAATCGGGGATGGCTCTGATTTCCAACTTATAACACCCACAATGCGGCTATATCTCCCACGTATCGAGGCACGACTTAGAGGCATAGCCACATGGTAGTTTTGTTGCAAGAGGGGTAATCTTCACACAATCCCATGTACTGAATAAGAAAGGGATAAAGAGTTGGCTTACAATGGTCACTTCATACAATACATAAATAATTCATACATCATCCAAATACACTCAAAGACCGACTACGGCCAAATCGGAATAAAAAGGAAGATACACCCCAAATGCTAGATCACCGATCGTCCCAACTGGGCTCCACTACTGATCATCAGGAAACGAAACGTAGTAACGACCTAGATCCTCGTCGAACTCCAACTTGAGTTTGGTAGCATCACCTGCACTGGTATCCTCGGCACCTGCAATTGTTTGGAAGTATCCATCAGTCACGAGGACTCAGCAATCTCACACCCGCGAGATTAAGACTATTTAAGCTTATGGGCAGGAGAAGGTAGTGAGGTAGAGCTGCAACAAGCACTAAGCATATATGGTGACTAACATACGCAAATAAGAGCGAGACGAGAAGCAACGCAACAGTCGAGAAGCTAGAAGTGATCAAGAAGTGATCCTGAAGCTACTTACATTCAAGCATAACACAAGACCGTGTTCACTTCCCGAACTCCGCCGAAAAGAGACCATCACGGCTACACACGCGGTTGATGCATTTTAATTAAGTCAAGTGTCAAGTTCGCTACAACCGGATATTAACAAATTCCCATCTTCCACATAACGACGGGCACGGCTCTCGAAAGTTTATACCCTACAGGGGTGTCCCAACTTAGCCCATCACAAGCTCTCACGATCAACGAAGGATATTCCTTCTCCCGGAAAGACCCGATCAGTCTCGGAATCCCGGTTACAAGACATTTCGACAATGGTAAAACACAACCAGCAAAGCCAGCTGACTGTGCCGACAAATCCCGATAGGAGCTGCACATATCCCGTTCTCAGGGCACACCGGATGAGACAAGCTACGAGTAAAACTACCCCTTGAGTTTCCTCGAGGTGGCCCCGCAGGCGGCTCGGTTCGAACCAACACTCAGAGGAGCACTGGCCCGGGGGGGTTAAAATAAAGATGACCCTCGGGCTCGTGAAAACCCAAGGCAAAAGGCTTAGGTGGCAAATGTTAAAACCAAGGTTGGGCCTTGCTGGAGGAGTTTTATTCAAAGCGAACTGTCAAAGAGTTCCCATAACACCCAACCACGTAAGGAATGCAAAATCAAGGAACATAACACTGGTATGACGGAAAACTAGGGCGGCACAAGTGGAACAAAACACCAGGCAAAGGGCCGAGCCTTCCACCCTTTACCAAGTATATAGATGCATTAATTAAATAAGAGATATTGTGATATCCCAACATATCCATTTTCCAACATGGAACAAACTTCAGCTTCACCTGCAACTAACAACGCTATAAGAGGGGCTGAGCAAAGCGATAACTTAGCCAAACAATGGTTTGCTTGGAAAGGTGGGTTAGAGGCTTGACATGGCAATATGGGAGGCATGATAAACAAGTGGTAGGTAGCGCGACATAGCGATATAGCGAAGAACTAGCAAGCAAAGATAGAAGTGATTTTGAGGGTATGGTCATCTTGCCTGAGATCCCACAAGGAAGAACGAGTCCATGAAGAAGACAAGCGGACGTAGTCGAACGAATCCTCACAACTCCAGAATGAAACCGAAGCTAACGAGAGAAGCAACCCGGAAAGAAGCAAGCAACATAGTAAACAACCATCGCATAAACATGGCATGATGCGCAACCAAAGTATGATGCGTGTCCGGTTTAATGAGGCATGGCATGGCAAAGTGCACAAACAATACTACAAATTAAGTGGAGCTCAATATGCAACGAGTTGCATATTGACGAAACACCACATCAATTATTTAGTTCTCTCTCGTTTATGTACCCGACAATATTAAATGTTGTTAAACATGGCAAGAGGTGAAGCATAAGTAAACTACACATTTTAGGCAATTTAAATGAGGCCGGAAACATCAAACAACGATTCCGGTAAATCTTCATATGCAATTTATGGATTTGGTACTGTTCTGACCTAAACCATATTTTAGAGTTGTTAAACATGCAAGATGAGTGCACCATGTTAAACTAGGCATTTTTCTACCCCATTTACATATAAAATTTACTAAATTCAGAGCTATGATTATTTAGTTATGAAATAAAACATTTTAGCATGGCATTTAAGCAGATTAATGCAAACAACAATTTTAAACATTTTCAATGTGCATGAAAGTTGGATATTATGAAACTAGATGAAATTCTAGTCATTTTTCATATATAAAGCATTTTAATCTGATGCATGGTTTATTAGTTATTATATGCATGAAGTAGACGGACTAAACTGTAAAACAGGTTTTCTCCGGATAATAGGAAAATCATTCTGTGGAAAAAACATGAAACGGGCCAAATCTTCTGGCCCGATAGAGCATAAGGGGCTGAAGGGGCATCTGCTCACCCATGGGCCATGGCCCAGGTCGGTGGAGCAGTGGCCGGCTAGAGCGCTGGGCCTCGCGCAGGTCGCGGCTGGGCTGGATTTGATGAAGGGAGGGCGCTGGTCAACGCGGGCGCTGGAAGCAAATGCTCGGGGACCTGGACGAGGCAGAGGAACGCAACAGCGGGGCGAACCCCGGCGGTCAAGGAGAAGGTGACCAGCAGCGCTCGGGACCAGCGGGAGACGGCGGAGGCAAGGGGGAATCCGACCTGATCCAAGGAAGAGCGACCGGATCAGTGCAACGGTGGACTTGGAGCTCCAGGCGTCGGTGTCCATGGCGGCTTGCTCGTTTGATCTGGAGCATGGAAGCAGAGGCGGGGCGAGGGACTTGGCAGCGGCAGCCTGCTCGGGTGATGACGACGGCAGGGGAAGGAGGAAGCTCCGCGCGGCGGCACGGTTCACATGAGGCAGGGGTGTCTCGACCTCCCGGTTCGAACGAAGCAGAGGCGGGACTGGGAACCTCATGCAGGGAACGAGCAGGCGCCTTGGCGGGGCAACAGGTTTTTTGCTGGCACTCCAGGAGTTAGCAGGGCGCAGGGGAGGTCCAAGATGCCGGATCCGGCAGCTGGGGAGCTCGCCGGTGGGTGCGCCCATCCATGGCATCGGCGAAGTGCTTGGGGCGGTGCCATGCCTCGAACTGTTGCAAGCAAAGAGAAGGGAGGTGAGGAACTAGGGAAGAAGAGGAAGGGACGAGGGAGATGGCAGGGGCAGAACGGCCTGGTGATGACTTCGGTCACCGGAGGGAGGCTGGCGCCTTGCGGGCTCGCCATGGCTCGGGTGCTTGGACCGAAAGGGGGGCTGCAGGATTGGCCCGATGGGGAATTTCGGGGAGAGGAGGTGGGTGGATCGGGAGGCATCCCTAGGACGATTTGGAAGGTGGCAGTGGGGGAATGGGACAAGCCCCTAGAAGTTAGGGTTTTGTCCAGATTTATACTAGGGAGTGTTTATATAGAAAAAGTGAAAAATTTCGGGTAGATTTGGACTCTCCGATCTTAATCAGGTGGTCGAGAAAAAATAGGTTAGGGAGTCCAATAAAGAAAATGAAGATGTTTTATAGATGTTTGGGGATGATCCGGACCCAACGGTAACGCTAGTCCGGTTCAGGTTCGGGGGAGTTTCGAACACGGGTGAGGGGTTGATGCACTGTGCAAAAAGGGATTAGGTGGTTTGACAAGGGGGAATCGAAAACCCAGTTGGTCTCGGAACGGTCAACGAAGGTGAGGGATTTGATGGGATCGAAAAATAGAGAGAAGAGAGCGGTCCAAGAGAAGGTGTTGAAGGCAAAGTGAGAAACGACAACGACGACGAATGCAGGTTTTGTAAAATGTCGGCAACGAAGTGCCGATGCAATGCGAATGATGCGATGGTGAATGCAACAAACAAATAAAACACATGGCGGCAACGAAATACATGGAAGGCATCTGGAGCATCAGTCTCGGGGCATTACAGGGTGGCACTAGATGCACTTATAGAGCCGCCGCTTGTGAAGCCACTATCAGTTGCCTTTCCTGCCCCCACCAACCAAGAGCGAAGACTTGTCGTGCATGAACCTGCTATCACAGAGGATCATGTCACTGTTGAGATTTGAGTTGCTGACACCACTGCAGCTGAAGACATTGGTCATGAAGACAATGTTGAAAGAAATGATGTTGAAGTCCTTCCTCAGCTATCTCATAGCCCAGTATCATCGCCTGCTCCCACGAGCAGTGAGAAAATAAGCATTGGTGGTCCCACAATGCCAATTGCACAAGATGAGTTCTGGGAAGAGAAACACCCCAACTCCGCGCTCCATGAAGTCATTCTGCGCACTCCACCAGCTCATGTCACTACTCCAGTGCTTGAGACCCCCCAAGCTACACCAGAAGATATGGAGAAGACTACTCCATCACCGCATGCGCCGCCCTCATTTTCTACCATGTATAATATGGTGCCAGCCATGTCGCGCAAGCGTGTGGGTGACAAAGGCTACCCTTGAAGTAAGGAGGTGGGAGGGTAGAATATGTAATTTCCACACACTATGGCGAGGTCATACAATCGTGAAGGAGAGCTGATCAGCATCAGGTGGCCTGCCCTCACACCTCCTGAAGCTCATGGGCCTCAATATGACTATTATATTGAACAAAGGCCTTAGATGCAGAAGCACATGCCAAGAATACCCAGGCTTCCCAGTGCTATCACAACTACAAGTTCCTTTAGTGTGTTGAACTTCCGTGAGCAGATCACCTTCTTTGAAAAGGCCAAGAACCCCTTCAAGAAGCCAAAGATTTCCTTGGACAAATTTTGGAGTCATTTGCAATGAAGCTACTACTCATGCATCTTGTATAATCAGGACAAAATCTTTCCCCACAAGCACATCTGCTGTGATGCCATGGCTGGATTGCCATGTTTAGAAGAAGCCCTTGACTGCTTCCGTGATGTCGGCTTACTCCCGTTTGTTGTTGACAAGGTGCACTGGAATGAAGAACTTATGCTCCAATTCTATGCAACTCTGCACATATCTGGGTACAACAGGGATCCGAAGACATGGATCCTTGAGTGGATGATAGGTGACGTGAATCCTGAAGCCAAAGCTCAGGATATCCTCGATCTCACACCCCTACCCACTCCTAGATTTATATGGGCCAGGTTGTGAAGCCCATCGCAAGGAGTTAGAGAGCATCTTCCAGAAGCCGGAGCCCAAGATGAGCCAAATGCTATCTATGATGAAGCCATTGCCTACAGATGCTGAGTACCCCACACATTTCTTCGTCAATGACCTCGAGTACTTGCCCCGCATCATCTACCACATTGTGAGGCATACTCTGTGGCCAATCAAAGGGCACTCCTCCTCTGCGAATCTTGAAGGAACCATGAAGACATAGGTCTTCTACATCCTCAATGGCATCCGCTTCAATACACATGATTTCTTCATCGGGCAGCTGGCAGCCTCATGCATTGATCTTTTTGGCCAGAAATTCTATGCTCCATGGATTATTCGGCTGATTAAGCTTTGCTCCACTATCAACTATCAAGCTTCAACACGCAATCATGTTGTCTTCTTGCTTGACGTGGATATGTCCCATGAAGCTATCTATCCACACCCTGCCAAGGAACCCATCCGTGAAGACCATACTGCCTTTCAAAGCTTCTCTGCACCTCTTGAAGCCACCCATGTGCCAAATCCTATTGCCGCCAATCCTCTTGTCGATCAGCTTCGCCTCCCACATAGTGCTAACACTAATGCGACTGCCAGCATAGTTCCTCAAAGGCCTCAGAAGCATGCTCGTGTGTTGAACGACAGGGAACTTCTAGTTTCTCTAAATCAGAAGCATGATAGGAAACATGATTGTATGAAGCGTTAAATTCAAAGTCTTCTTGTGGATGTCAATCGGATTCGCGACCTCTCCACCAAGAACTCTTTTGTTGCTCATGAAGCCTGCAACCGTGCTTGGAGAGCCTCACAATGCTCTATTCTGAAGACGATCTCATTGCAGATGGCTTCATAGAGAGATTCAAATTCGACTCCAAGCCCCTTGAATCAGCTAAGTGGCGTCTTGCACATTCCATTGAAGATTCTGATTACCCATCATCCACTCCAACTATTGTTGCGTGCGTCATTGATGAGGAGGACGATGCCACTTCACCCACTATGGCTTCACTACACCAAGACGCTGCATCAGGCCCCTCTATGCCGCCCAACTCCAACATCGACCCGGCTACCCCAAAATCTTCACCAACACCTCCGCGGAATGCTTAGACACTCTATGTCTTCATTCCTTTTTGGTCATTCGATGACAAAAGGGGGAGAAGCATATGGGTTCATAGTCTTCAAGTGGGTATATATGGGTCGTGTGCCTTATTTTGTTAAATCTCGCAACTCTCGTTCGTGAATGATGTCTATTACACAACCTTCTTCTTGGAAGACGTTGTTGGGCCTCCAAGTGCAGAGGTTTGTAGGACAGTAGCAAATTTCCTTCAAGTGGATGACCTAAGTTTTATCAATCTGTGGGAGGCTTAGGATGAAGATGGTCTCTCTCAAACAACCCTGCAACCAAATATCAAAGAGTCTCTTCTGTCCCCAACAGACCCAATACAATGGTAAATTGTATAGGTGCACTAGTTCGGCGAAGAGATGGTGATACAAGTGCAATATGGATGGTAGATATAGGTTTTTGTAATCTGAAAATATAAAAACAGCACGGTATCAAGTGGTAAAAGTGAGCACAAACGGTATTGCAATTCTTTGAAACAAGGCCTAGGGTTCATACTTTCACTAGTGCAAGTTCTCTCAACAATAATAACATAACTGGATCATATAACTATCCCACAACATGAAACAAAGAGTCACTCCAAAGTCACTAATAGCGGAGAACGAACGAAGAGATTATGGTAGGGTATGAAACCACCTCAAAGTTATCCTTTCTGATTGATCTATTCAAGGGTCCGTAGTAAAATAACACGAAGCTATTCTTTTCGTTCTATCTATCCTATAGTTCGTACTAGAATAGCACCTTAAGACACAAATCAACCAAAACCCTAATGTCACCTAGATACTCCAATGTCACCTTGCATCACACAATCTCAGATTCATCTATTCAACCAACACAAATAACTTCAAAGAGTGCCCCAAAGTTTCTACCGAGGAGTCAAGACGAATGTGCCAACCCCTATGCATAAGTTCACGAGGTCACGGAACTCGCAAGTTGATCACCAAAACATACATCAAGTGGATCACGTGATATCCCATTGTCACCACAGATAAGCACATGCAAGACATACATCAAGTGTTCTCAAATACTTAAAGACTCAATCCGTTAAGATAACTTAAAAGGGAAAACTCAATTCATCACAAGAGAGTAGAGGGGAGAAACATCATAAGATCCAACTATGATAGCAAAGCTCACGATACATCAAGATCGTGCCGACTCAAGAAAACGAGAGACAGAGAGAGAGAGAGAGAGAGATCAAACACATAGCTACTGGTACATACCCTCAGCCCCGAGGGAGAACTACTCCCTCCTCGTCATGGAGAGCGCCGAGATGATGAAGATAGCCACCGGAGAGGGATCCCCCCCTCCGGTAGGGTGACGGAACAGGTCTAGATTGGTTTCGCTGGCTACGGAGGCTTCTGGCGGCGGAAATCCTGATCTAGGTTTCTTTCTGGAAGTTTTGGGTTATATAAGAGGTGTTGGAGTTGGGAACAAGGCAGGGGGGTCTTCGGGATGTCCACGAGGCAGGGGTGCGCCCCCACCCTCGTGGGCAGCCCGAGACTCTTCTGGCTCAATTCTTTTACTTCCTGGCCTTCTTCTGGTCCAAAAATAAGTTCCGTGAAGTTTCAGGTCAATTGGACTCTGTTTGGTTTTCCTTTTCCGCGATACTCAAAAACAACGAAAAAACAGAAACTGGCACTGGGCTCTAGGTTAATAGGTTAGTCCCAAAAATCATATAAAATAGCATATAAATGCATATAAAACATCCAAGGTTGTTAATATAATAGCATGGAACAATAAAAAATTATAGATACTTTGGAGATGTATCAAGCATCCCCAAGCTTAATTCGTGCTCGTCCTCGAGTAGGTAAATGATAAAAACAGAATTTTTGATGTGGAACGCTTTCTAGCATGTTCTTCAATGTATTTTTCTCTATTGTGGCATGAATGTTCAGATTCGAAAGATTAAAGATAAAAGTTTATTGTTGACATAAAAATAGTAATACTCCTAGTATGCTAATCAAGCAATTATGTCTTATCAAAATAACATAGCCAAAGAAAACTTATCCCTAAAAAATCATATTGTTTAGACATGCTTCATTTTTGTCACACAAAATGCTCTCATCATGCACAACCCCGATGACAAGCCAAGCAATTGTTTCATACTTAGCCTTTTCAAACTCTTTCAAATTTTACGCAATATATGAGCGCGAGCCATGGACATAGCACTATGGGTGGAATAGAATATGATGATTGAGGTTGTTTGGGAAAACAAAAAGGGACAAAGTCTCACATTGACACGGCTAATCAATGGGCTATGGAGATGCCCACCGATTGATGTCAGTGCATGGAGTAGGGATTGCCATGCAACGGATGCACTAGAGCTATAAATATATGAAAGCTCATCAAAGAAACTAAGTGGGTGTGCATCCAACTTGCTTGCTCACGAAGACCTAGGGCATTTGAGGAAGCCCATCATTGGAATATACAAGCCAAGTTCTATAATGAAAAATTCCCATTAGAATATGAAAGTGATCAAATAAGAGACTCTCTATCATGAAGATCATGGTGCTACTTTGAAGCACAAGTGTGGAAAATGGATAGTAACATTGTCCCTTCTCTCTTTTTCTCTCTCTTTTTTGGGCCTTTTTTTATGGCCTCCTTTTTTTCGTTCGGAGTCTCATCCCGACTTGTGGGGGAACCATAGTCTCCATCATCCTTTCCTCACATGGGACAATGCTCTAATGATGATCATCACACTTTTATTTACTTAAAACTCAAGAATTACAACTCGATACTTAGAACAAAATATGACTCTATGTGAATGCCTCCGGAGGTGTACCGGGATTGCGATGAATTGTCAGGACCCCGATTCCAAGTCACATCGATCTAGCCGGTACCACCTCATATCAGTTTGCGGCCTCACGCACGGTATTCCCACGGTGTCGCCTTACCATGGCCCGGGACCATTTGCGCCTTTTGGCTCATGTATATGATAGTGTCACTAGCATCCATATGACAGAGAACCCGGGCCGACATGGCTAGTCACGAACCCAAAGCAGCACTAACCTATGGGGACAGGCATACATGAATCACATCGAGCATGTCGGTCAGCAACGTGTGAATCCGAGCTGTAGCACTGGGCTAACAGGACTCCGGGAACCCGAGCTGTAGCAGGCTAGGCAGGACTCCGGATGTCACCGCGTGACATTTCCCCGAAGGGACAGACACAGGAACGAAGTGAAGCACATGCCGGCCAGTCAAGTGTCCTGAGCAGTAGTGCTGGACTAGCAGGACTCCGGTGAACCGGGCTGTAGCGGACTACTATGGCTCATGGAAGCACTAGACTACATTTCCCTATAAGAGAGGCTGCCAAGGGTAAACAACTAGATTGTCGGATCCCACACATACCAAGCATTTCAATCATACACACAATATGCTCAATATGTGCAATACAACATGGCATCACAACAAGACTCTACGACTCAGAGTATTTATTCATTAGGCTCCGAGGAGCGAGATAATACAAACATGGGTCTCATGACCCAACATTCAGAGCATACAAGTCAAACACATGCGGAAGCTTAACATGTCTGAGTACAGCCATTTACAAATGGAAAAGGCTAAGAAGCCTAACTATCTACCAGATCCTGCCGAGGGCACAAGATCGTAGCTGAGGTATCAAGATAACGTCGAAGTCCACGCGAAACTACTAGCGAGACTGGAGTCTCTCTGCAAAACATAAATTAAGCAAACGTGAGTACAAAAGTACTCAGCAAGACTTACATCAGAACTAGCTACATATGCATCGGTATCAACAAAGGGGGGTGGTGGAGTTTAACTGCAGCAAGCCAGCTTTGACTCAGTGGCTATCTTAAACTACGACTGCAAGTAACTCTTTTGAGGTGGCGCACACGAGTCCACATATTCACCATATCAATACACCACTATGGATCCGCTCCCGTCTCCCTACGAGAACGCTATCCATAGCACTCACGCTTATCTTGTGCATTTTAGAGTATCCACTTTCACTTGTCTATGAACTGTTATAGGTAACCCAGAAGTCCTTTACCGCGGACACGGCTATTCGAATAGATCATTTATAACCCTGCAGGGGTGTACTTCGTCACACATGTTTCCACCACTTAGCGTCTGCACACGACATGTGCTCGGCAGACTTCAAGCGAAAGCCGACGTGGGTGTAGACCACGACCTGACTAACCACACAAGTCTCTAGTCCAGGTTTATCGCCTATTCGGGTTCCATCCGCAAGGAAATCCGGCCGGGGAGTCCTCAACAGCCCCAAACGATGTGTACAAGGTCCCGAGACGCCAAACGGGCGCCCGGCATACCCGGCCACAGTGTATCTACCGCATCATAGCCCACCCCTAGGGTCAGCGCTACGCACGGCCGCCAACACATAACCTACAAACACCAGAAACTAGTTGCAACTCCTAGACAGAGGACGAGAGGGGTCAATAAGTCGAGCGGGGTCATATTTCAGGGCCCAATGTGTGGTAGTAGCTGTTTCATGGATCACAAACACAGAACTCAGTTCCTGAGGATGGTTTCAGTGAGACAACCCACCATGTACTCCTACATGGCCTCTCACCGCTACCTTTACCAAATCGTGTTCACACACTTAGCTCACACACCGTAGGACATGTTTACACACCTCCGATTCATCCCCGATGAACCAGACCTGACATTACTCTATGCAAAAGCAGGCATGACAAACAAGCATGAATGAGGAGGCACATCAGGGCTCAAACAACTCATACTCATGCTAGTGGGTTTCATCTATTTACTGTGGCAATGACAGGTCATGCAGAGGAAAGGGGTTCAACTACCACAACATGTAACAGTTGAATCGTTGTTGTCCTAATGCAGTAAAAGAGAGAAGGAGCGAGAGAGTGGGATTGTATCAGAATGAACAAGGGGGTTTTGCTTGCCTGGCACTTCTGAAGATAGAATAGCTCTTCATCGGTGTCATCGATCACATTGTCGGAAACAACGTCTACTGAGAGGGGGCAATTACCGGCAAACAAGGAAGAATACAATCAATGCAATGCAACAATATGATGCATGATCATGACATGGCAATATGTTGTGATTTGGGCTAATGCAACAGAAATTCATTTAAATTTAAGTGGAATTCAAAACTATATCAAATTCCAACTCCAAACCTATTATGAAATTTGCCCTAATCATGTTTCATCCTAAACAGTGAAGTTAACTTTCTCAAACATGCATGAAAATGGTGCAGATGGATTCCTTGAATTTTTCTGATAATTTTTCATATATAATTTATTTCATTCTAAGTTATAGATTATTTTCTATGATTTTTAGAAGTTTTAGGTATTTTCTGAAATAAATAAATCATTTAGATTTATTTAAAATCCAGAAAAGGTTGTACTGCGTTAGCATGACGTAAGGGTGACGTCATCAGATCAACTATGGCTGGCCAGGTCAGTGACTAACTAAACTAACTTAATTAAGTTTAGCTCTAACTAACTGGTTAGCCGGACGAGGCCCGCATGTCAGTGACTCAAGGGTCAAACAGAGGTCAACCCCGGGTCAAACCCGGCGCTAACTGGGCTTTGACCCATTGCGGGACCCGCTGTCAGTGACTAGGTGCGGTCCAGCTGGCGGGGATTAGCACTAATGACCCCGCCACGTCGGCTGTCGCCGGAGTTGGCCGGCGGCGACCAAACCCGCGGCGGCAACGCACCGGACTTGCGCTAAAGGCGACGGGGGCGGTGGCTAAGGGCATCGGGGCGTAGCCCGGGCTCGCCCGCATCCAGGGAGGTAGGTGGGTGGCCGTGGGGGCGCCGGAGCTCGCCGGAACGGAGCTCGCGGCGGCGGCCGGAGCTCGGGTGATGATGGATTCGTCGCTACGGTGCACTAGAGGGGAAACCGAAGGGTGCTGCGGGCTCCTGGGGGTGCAGCGAACACGGTGACGCGCTCGGGCGCAAGCTGGGGTGGCCCTGGCCACGACGGTGACGAACTACGGCGGCGATGAGCTCTCGGGTCCGGCGGGGCAGCTAGCTAGGGGACGAAATTGAGTGCATGGAGTGAGGGGAGAGGAAGAGGAGCTCACGAGGAGTCGGATGAGACGCTAAGTGGGCTCGGGGACGGCTTGGTGACGACGGAACAGCGGCGGCGATCTTCGGGCAGAGGCGGCGGGGACGAGCTTGATGGTGACGCTTCCGGGCATCCGGGCTTGCTTCCGTTGTCGAGGAGATGTAGTAGATGATGGCAGAGCTCCCAGAGACGGAGAGGGGTCGAGGGGTGGCCGGTGGACGCCGTGGCAGCAAGCGGCGGCGACGGGCACGCTCCGTGGTGGGGAAGAGAGCAAGACAGGGGAGGGGAGAGAGAGAAGCGAGTGAGGGGGAGGAGAGAGGAGTCTCGGGGGGTGCGTGGCAACGCCAGGGCGATGGGGAGACGGCAGGGAGGCAGCAGGAGGTGGAAGCAGGAGGTGGCCGCGGGTGCGCGCGCCGGCGACACGCCTCTGCCTACTGGCAGAGGTGGGTGACGACTGGCACAAGCTAGGTGGGCTGGGCCAGCACAGGTGAGGCCCAGGTGGGTTTCTCTCTCTCTATTTTTCTTTTCTATTTTTCTGTAATCTTTGTGGCTTTTCTAAAAATACCTAGACCCTTTCAAAAATCACCAAACTGAACATGCCCACTGTATAGAATATACCCAACATGGAACATTTCAATTTAGGATTACTTGGGCATTTAAAATATTTACTAGCATTTAAATGCCCAAATTCAAATAACATATGATTTAATCCAGAGCCCAAATATGTCATGCAAAAATGTGCATCACCTCTGGTTACTGTTTCCAGTTCTTTCCAAGAATGATGAACATTTTTTAAAGCCATTTGGATTTACTGGAAATATTTTGGTTGAACCTAGTGAATTCCTTTAATGCTAGGGTTTAGGCAATCCCCATTTCAAGTTTCTTTCAAAGTTTAAACATGATGCACACATGAGTGACATGTATGAAAAATTAAGCATGGTGGCTTTGCCACAAATACGATGTCAACTACATGATCATGCAAAACAATATGACAATGATGATGTGTGTCATAATAAATGGAACGGTGGAAAGTTGCATGGAAATATATCTTGGAATGGCTATGGAAATGCCAGAATAGGCAGGTATGGTGGCTTATGTGTGATAGAGCGTATCATATCACGAGGTTTGGATGCACCGGCGAAGTTTGCACCAACTCTCAAGGTGAGAAAGGGCAATGCAGGGTAGTGAAGAGGCTAGCAATGATGGAAGGGTGAGAGTGCGTATAATCCATGGACTCAACATTAGTCATAAAGAACTCACATACTTATTGCAAAAATCTACATGTCATCAAAACCAAGCACTACGCGCATGCTCCTAGGGGGATAGATTGGTAGGAAAAGACCATCGCTCGTCCCCGACCGCCACTCATAAGTAAAGCACTCAAAGAACATTGTCACACAATGTTTACCATACATGCATGCTACGGGACTTGCCAACTTCAACACAAGTATTCATCAATTTCACAATTACTCAACTAGGACACCTCTAATATTACCACATTTATATCTCAAAACAACTATCAAGCATCCAACTTCTCTTAGCATTTAAAATTTATAACCAAAGTAAATTACCATGCTGTTCTAAAGGACTCTCAAAATGATATAAGTGAAGCATGATAGATCAATTATTTCTATAAAATAGAACCACCGCCGTGCTCTAAAAGATATAAGCGAAGCACTAGAGCAAAACTCCGAAAGATATAAGTGAAGATCAATGAGTAGTCGAATAATTATGCAACTATGTTAAGACTCTCTAACATTTAATAATTTCATATCTTGGTATTTTATTCAAACAGCAAGCAAAACAAAAGAAAATAAAATGACACTCCAAGCAAAACACATATCATGTGGTGAATAAAAATATAGCTCAAAGTAAAGTTACCGATGAACGAAGACGAAAGAGGGGATGCCTTCCGGGGCATCCCCAAGCTTAGGCTCTTGGTTGTCCTTGAGTATTACCTTGGGGCGCCTTGGGAATCCCCAATCTTAGGATCTTTCCACTCCTTATTCCATAGTCCATCGAGTCTTTACCCAAAACTTGAAAACTTCACAACACAAAACTTAACAGAAAACTCGTAAGCTCCGTTAGTATAAGAAAATAAATCACCACTTAGGTACTGTTGTGAACTCATTCTAAATTCATATGGTGTAATGTCTACTGTATTACAACTCATCTATGGTTCATACCCTCCGATACTACTCCTAGATTCATCAAAATAAGCAAACAACACATAGAAAACAGAATCTGTCAAAAACAGAACAGTCTGTAGTAATCTGGATCAAACATATACTTCTGGAACCCCAAAAATTCTAAAAGAAATTGCTGGACGTGAGGAATTTATCTATTAATCATCTTCAAAAAGAATCAACTAAGTAGCACTCTCCAGTAAAACATAGCAGCAAATCTCGTGAGCGCTAAAGTTTCTGTTTTTTACAGCAAGATCGCAAAGACTTTCCCCAAGTCTTCCCAAAGGTTCTACTTGGCACAAACACTAATTAAAACATAAAAACTCAATCATAATATAGGCTAGATAAATTATTTATTACTAAAAGGGAACAAAAATCAAGGAACAAAAAAATTTGGGTTGCCTCCCAACAAGCGCTATCGTTTAACGCCCCTAGCTAGGCATGATTATTTCAATGATGCTCACATAAAAGATAAGAATTGTGACATAAAGAGAGCATCATGAAGAATATGAATAGTACATTTAAGTCTAACCCACTTACTATGCATAGGGATTTTGTGAGCAAACAACTTGTGGGAATCATAATCAACTAGCATAGGAGGGCAAAACAAGCATAACTTCAGAACTTTAAGCACATAGAGAGGAAACTTGATATTATTGCAATTCCTACAAGCATATGTTCCTCCCTCATAGTAATTTTCAGTAGCATAATGAATTAATTCAACAATATAACTAGCACCTAAAGCATTCTTTTCATGATCTACAAGCATAGAAATTTTATTACTCTCCACATAAGCAAAATTCTTCTCATTAGGAATAGTGGGAGTATCATAAGAGACTCGAATACTATAAATTGTTTCTACATTAAAAGAGTAATGTTCAGAAAAAGGGTTATAAATATAATCATCACTACTTTTTATAGCATAAGTGTCATCACAATAATCATCATAGGTAGCAACTTTGTTCTCATCATAACCAATTGAAACATCTTCCAAGATAGTGGAATCATTTCTAAATAAAGTCATAACATCTCCAAATCCACTTTCATAATTATCACAATAATATTCAACATCCCCAAAATAGTGGTATCATTACTTCCTAAAGTTGACACTCTTCCAAACCCACTTTCATCAATATAATCATCATAAGTAGGAGGCATACTATCATCATAATAAATTTGCATATCAAAACTTGGGAGGCTACAAATATCATCTTCATCAAACATAGCATCCCCAAGCTTGGGACTAACATTAATTGCAGCAAATACATTCTCAAACATGTCATTCTGATCAAACATAGCATCCCCAAGCTTGGGCCCTTTCATATCATAAGCATAATCACTCTCATCATTAATAGTATGGATAGCACCAATAGTATAACAATTATCATCATCACAATGAGAAATAGGAGCAACATCATTTGGGAGGGATACATTTTTACCTTTGCTTCTCCGTCTTTTCTTTTTCTTCTTCACATCATGTGTGGGTTTAATCCTCTTTTCGGAGCTCCTTATTAATGATATTGTTTGAATAGGAGGCTCCTCCTCGTTACCTGATTCATCATAAGAAATAATAGGAGAATATTGGGAAGTCTCTTCCCTTTCATTAATATTCTCTTCATCTTCCATTTGGTTTCTTGTTTTTATGTAATTGGCAATATAAGTATTTTCAATGCAATTCACCGCACAATACATAAAAATTGCTTCTAGATCAGAATCAAGAAATCTATCAAGATTAAATTTTGGAATACCCTTAGTTATACGTTTCATTTCTTCGTACCCCAAAAGAAGACTAATCTCTTTATGATGCTCAAGGGTAATCAAGTTATCACAATTTTTGGACACGATTTTCTCATGAAACAAATAGCATTGGAGCTTTAAATGACCATGTTCATTGCAAAGTTCACAAGGATGGCGATAAATATTGAATCTTTCAGCACAATCATCTAGCCTTTCTTGCAACCATTTAGTTTCCAAATACTTATGCCTCTTGCAAAATCTATCTTCCCTATTTGGTGTGTGCTTGCAAGCACTATGTATTCCACAAAAGTTGACATGCTTATAAGAGACATTTCATCATGACTAGTGCAATCATCATTAGTACTATGGATATTCAAAGAGTTCATACTAATAACATTGTAATCATGCTCATCGTTCAAAGATTTAGTGCCAAACATTCTAATGCATTCTTCTTCTAACACTTTGGCACAATTATCGGAATCCTTATTTTTCATGGAAGACATTAAAAATATGAAGCATATGAGGTACCCTTAATTCTATTTTTTTGTAGTTTTCTTTTATAGACTAAACTAGTGATAAAACAAGAAACAAAAAGATCCGATTACAAGATCTAAAGATATACCTTCAAGCGCTAACCTCCCCGGCAACGGCGCCAGAAAAGAGCTTGATGCCTACTACACAACCTTCTTCTTGTGGACGTTCTTGGGCCTCGAAGTGCAGAGGTTTGTGGATGACCTAAGGTTTATCAATCCGTGGGAGGCGTAGGATGAAGATGGTATCTCTCAAACAACCCTGCAACCAATTAGCAAAGAGTCTCTTGTGTCCCCAACACACCCAATACAATGGTAAATTGTATAGGTGCACTAGTTCAGCGAAGAGATGGTGATACAAGTGCAATATGGATGGTAGATATAGGTTTTTGTAATCTGAAAATATAAAAACAGCAAGGTAGCAAGTGGTAAAAGTGAGCACAAACGGTATTGTAATGCTTTGAAACAAGGCCTAGGGTTCATACTTTCACTAGTGCAAGTTCTCTCAACAATAATAACATAATTGGATCATATAACTATCCCACAACATGAAACAAAGAGTCACCCCAAAGTCACTAATAGTAGAGAACG
Source organism: Triticum aestivum (assembly GCF_018294505.1). Taxonomy (NCBI): domain Eukaryota; kingdom Viridiplantae; phylum Streptophyta; class Magnoliopsida; order Poales; family Poaceae; genus Triticum; species Triticum aestivum. Next base: position 264,337,329 of record NC_057794.1, read on the forward strand.
AACGAAGAGATTATGGTTGGGTACGAAACCACCTCAAAGTTATTCTTTCTGATCGATCTATTCAAGAGTCCGTAGTAAAATAACATGAAGCTATTCTTTCCGTCCAATCTATCCTAGAGTTCGTACTAGAATAACACCTTAAGACATAAATCAACCAAAACCCTAATGTCACCTAGATACTCCAATGTCACCTCAAGTATCCGTGGGTATGATTATATGATATGCATCACACAATCTCATATTCATCTATTCAACCAACACAAAGAACTTCAAAGAGTGCCCCAAAGTTTCTACCGGATAGTCAAGACGAAAACGTGTGCCAACCCCTATGCATAAGTTCACGAGGTCACGGAACTCGCAAGTTGATCACCAAAGCATACATCAAGTGGATCACGTGATATCCCATTGTCACCACAGATAAGCACATGCAAGACATACATCAAGTGTTCTCAAATCCTTAAAGACTCAATCTGATAAGATAACTTCAAAGGGAAAACTCAATTCATCACAAGAGAGTAGAGGGGGAGAAACATCATAAGGTCCAACTATAATAGAAAAGCTCGCGATACATCAAGATCGTATCGACTCAAGAACATGAGAGAGAGAGAGAGAGAGATCAAACACATAGCTACTGGTACATACCCTCAGCCCCGAGGGAGAACTACTCCCTCCTCGTCATGGAGAGCTCCGGGATGATGAAGATAGCCACCAAAGAGGGATTGACCCCTCTAGCAGGGTGCCGGAACAGGTCTAGATTGGTTTTCGGTGGCTACGGAGGCTTTTGGCGGCGGAACTCCTGATCTAGGTTTCTTTCTGGAAGTTTTGGGTTATATAAGAGGTGTTGGTGTCGGGAACAAGGCAGGGGGGTCTCCGGGCTGTCCACGAGGCAGGGGGGCGTGCCAGGGGGTGGGCGTGCCCCCACCCTCGTGGGCAGCTGGAGACTCTTCTAGCCCAATTCTTTTAATTCCTTGCCTTCTTCTGGTCCAAAAATAAGTTCCGTGAAGTTTCAGGTCAATTGGACTCCGTTTGGTTTTTCTTTTCTGCGATACTCAAAAACAATGAGAAAACATAAACTGTCACCTGGCTCTAGGTTAATAGGTTAGTCCCAAAAATCATATAAAATAGCATATAAATGCATATAAAACATCCAAGGTTGATAATATGATAGAATGGAACAATAAAAAATTATAGATACGTTGGAGACGTATCGGTGAACTGTTGGTTTTTGAGTTGTAAAACTTAAGTCCAAATGGGGCTTCTGCTACATTTTCTGTTGTTCTCTTTGCGTGGTTGAAATTCTATCTTATGCGCATGAAATCATTCTACAGACACCCATTTATCATTGTTCATATCATTATCTTCAATACATTCTTGTATGCATTATGATTTGACTTCATGAATAGAGGGAGATCTCCACAAAGCAAAACATGCAATGTGCATTTGCATTCAAAGGAAAATTACTTATATGCACATCTTCAGGGGGAGCCCTGTCAACTTCATGAAGCCAATGACCACATATTGTAACTTTCACATATTTTATCCTCGTTGAAAACTTCAACCAGTTTGTCATCAATCACCAAAAAGGGGGAGATTGTAAGTGCATCTAGTGCCACCCCTAGTTGGTTTTGGAGTATTGGTGACAAACGTGGTATAATGACTAATGTGTTTGTGAGATTCACAGGAGAACACAGATAGAAGTCCCTATTGATTCGGTTTAACCATCAAAGTTAACCCCTAAAAATGTATGAAAACATTGAAGACAATGGAGGTTCGAGAAGACATTCGTGTCGAATGTAATGACATGTGAAGACATTCGCTTGAAGACAATGGAGGGTGAAGACATAGTTTCTTTCATAATTTCATTTTCTTCTTTCTTGAGTCATAGGAACCACCGAACTGTCAAGTGGGGTTCAAATGAACAAAGTCAGAAAACTGATGTGATGCTCAACCCAAATCATATGTCTTCGAGTGAAGACAATGAGAGGACATGTTATCCTAAGTTGGATAAGTCACCTTTACTTGTAACCCAAGTCAAGTTGTCGCATGTGTTTGAAATCCGAACATTGGACACGTGTCAGTTCCGTAGTGACCCAGGGTCATTTCGGACATATCATGTCGGGTTGCCTGTTGGCTATAAATGCCCATGCCACACGCCATAAATTGGTGGCTGCTCAGAGTTAGTGCTTGGCTTTTATCGTTTGAGAGCAACCCACCTCCGAAGCCTTCACTAGTAGAAAAAGGGTCTTCTGTCCCGGTTGGTAAGGGCCTTTTGTCCTGGTTTTTGAACCGGGACTAAAGGTTCATTACTAATGCCCTGGCCCTTTAGTCCCGGTTCAAATAGGAACCTGGACAGCTGGGCCTCCACGTGGCCGGTACGCCGAGCCCAGGCAGGAGGGCCTTTGGTCCCGCTTGGTGGGACCAACCGGGACCAATAGGCATCCACGCGTCAGCATTTTAGGGGCTGAGGTTTTTGTTTTTTTGCCTTTGGTCCCGGTTGGTGGCACCAAGCGGGACCAATAGGCATCCACGCGTCAGCATTTCAGGGGCTGAGGTTTTTGTTTTTTTAAAGGTGGGGGGGGGGGGTTGGGGGTTTTGGGAGGTTAATTTAGGCGTTTCATATATTGTGTTAGCTAGATAATTAATAGAGAGAAGTGTCCTCTCTTATGTCTGTGCTTGGTCGACGCTACGTACTGTATATGTATAGAGAGGACTAGACACGCTAGCTAGCTAGTAAGCAAACGAAGGAAACAGAAGATCGTCATGAACATATATGCATACAGAGAAGTGATATCGACCACCTCTCCTTCTCCGAGAGATTGGTCGAACAACAAGTTCTCGTATATCTATCTGACACTACCGGCTACATATATACAATAATTATCTATTACAATATAATCTCCTAATTATATACGAACACAGGATCCACATAGTATTCTCCGTCTTCAGCGATCACGTGGTCAAGGAAGAATTCCGCCAATTCCTCTTGAATTGCTCGCATACGATGTGGTGCTAGGAGTTCATCCCGCATCCGAAAGATCTACTTTGAAGAAGGGGGTCAATGCATACATATATATATGAATTAATGAAACTCAACACAAATGATGGTAATAAAATAAAACTGTGAATATTATTTCTTACGCACTTCATATTGTTCGTCAGAGTACCCTCATTCACAGGTCATGTGGCGGATGGACTCGCAAACGTAGTATCCACAGAAATCATTCCCTTGTTCCTGCCACAACCGCTTTACAAGAAATAGAGGTCAATCAAACTGATAAGCAAGCATGCCAAATGGTATTGATGAAACTAGCACTTGAATCACTAGGAGATGCGTGGAACATGTTACTATAGTACTTACTTTCGGGTGTCTAAATTGCATCTTCTTCGGCAGTCCCGAAGCTTTTTTGGTGAATTTTCTCCAAACCCTGCCAGACAAAGAAAACAATTACTTGATATCAGGAAATGAACAAAGTTGCTGATATGGTGGATAATGATCGATTTAACTTACTTCTCGAGCATTTGAGTCATGTCCGCATAGTCCCGGGGATCTTTTCGTCTCGAGTCTAAGACGGTTACTAGTCCCTGCTCAAGCTTAATCTCTAGGAGAATATAGTGGAAGCTGCGCACGCTTGCATAACTCATCAATTACATTACTATAACTTGGACTAATAAGGGAAACCGAATATGCACAAGATAGTAACACTCACTTGAAGTTGTAAGGAAAGAGTATTATATCTTTGTTTTCATTTATTACCAACGATCGTAGCAAGTTGGCCTCGGTATCTTCGGCACGATATTTAACCTCAGTTGCATCTATGAGATTTGTGTTAATGAACCCAATATCACCGATTTGTCTTTTCTTCAATTCGGCGATCTTCAATCTGCATAATTTAGTGAGGATAATTATAAATACATGCAATGAAAGAGTTGACCTATATAGAGAGACTTAATGACAGAAGTAGTACTACTTACAGACAGTAGCAAGTGACCCTTGCTTTATCGAGGGCCTTTTGATTGAAAAACTGGAAGAACTCCTCAAATGGAACATTCAACAGTTCAATTCCAACGAGGTCATGCTCCTCTCTAACTCTCAGCGGCAAAGTATTCCTCCCCCCCGGACTCTCTGCAGGTTTTCATGTACCAATCATGGAATCTTCGCATCATCGTTGTTAGAGATCTTTCATCTTTGACGAGAGGCTTCCCGTACTCGTATCTGTGTTCCTCCACCTCCAAGAACTCATAATGTACATTGTTAGGCAGGTAATCTCCAAGATTGCTATAACCGGGCACCATCCTCGGATCATTAGTAGGCACCTTGAGCGGGGGGCACGATTGGTTCGCTTGTTCGCCGAGCTGGGGAATTTTTTTCCCAGCTCATCGTTCTTTTAACCTTTGATCACTGACAGTACTTACCGACCGCTCCGCTTCGACAAATGACTTTTCAATAATGTGCTCATAGTTGCCTTTCGGCGGAGACTTTGCTGGTTTTTTCAGGGCAGCCAGAGTGTGCTTTGCTTTCACCGGATCTACCTTCTCCTTCGGAGGTGGATGTTTCTTTGCTTTCACCCCTTCAAAGAAGTTCCTCACTTCGGTTCGCGCGATGTCGGCGTTCTCATCTAGGGTCCTCTCATATGGTAACTTCTCTGGAGTCTTCAGAGAAGGACTGAATCTATATTGCCTCCCGCCTCTGGCTGTACTGCTAGACACCGGCAGAGCAGATGGAGCGGCTGCGGCTGTCTTCTTTCCTTCCTTACGAGGCGGAGGAGAAGGACTACGACACGCTGGAGCTGCCGGAGCGGCGGTGAGTCTCTTCCGCCCTAGCTGACGAGGCGGAGAAGGAGGAGGCTGGCTGCCCGGGCGCATCGGCGCAGGCGGAGAAGGAGGCGGAGTGCCGCCACGCACCGGAGAAGGAGGCCGAGTGCCCTGACCGTCACTCGCCGGAGGAGGAGGCGGTGGAGGAGGCGGAGTTCCCTGACTCGCCGGAGGATGAGGAGGAGGTGGAGGTGTCCAGTTCAGAAGGTTGATGAACTCCTTCCACCATAGGCATGGAGTCTTCAGAGCAGAACCCAGCCGAGTCTCCCCTTCACCGGTAGGGTGGTCAAGCTGGAGGTCCTCAAATCCCTCCGTTATTTCATCGACCATCACCCTAGCATATTCTTCTGGAATCGGACGGCAGTGAAAAGTTGCGCTGGGTTCAGTAGGAAAAACAGAGCCAACAGCCGCCTTGACCTTCAAATCCATCCATTGTGTCATAAGGTGCAAATTTTGAGACTCCATGATAGCATCCAGGGGATAGCTGGCAGGAGCCGTCAAGACATGCTCTGGCTGAAGCAGCTCGGTGGAAGCCACGCTGCTTCTCCGCTGAGATGGCGGGGTAGCTTCGGGGGAAGCTTCGGCAGTTCGTTTGCTGCGATTTGCTTCTCGTTCCTCTATCGCTTGTACCCTTGCGTGCAGCGCCTGCATTTGGGTCTGCTACACTTTTTTCCTCCTCTCCTGGCATTTGTAACCGCCTGCGTTCGGAAAACCAGCCTTCCACGGAATGGAGCCTCGCATGCCTCGTGTCCTTCCAGGGTGCTCAGGATTCCCGAGGGCCATTGTTAGCTCGTCGTTCTCTCTGTCTGGAACGAATGTCCCTTGCTGCACTGCATCGATATAGTGCTTTAGCTTCTTGACTGGTATGTTCATTGGCTCGTCCGTCCAAATGCATTTCCCTGTTACAGGGTCCACGGTTCCGCCAGCCCCGAAGAACCAAGTCTGGCAATGGTCTGGCCAGTTCATTGTCTCTGGTTCGATCCCTTTATCAAGCAGATCATTCTCAGCCTTGGCCCACTTAGGTCGGGCTTTGAGGTAGCCACCTGACCCCGTGCGATGGTGAAGCTTCTGCTTTGCAGCATTTTTCTTGTTTGTCGCCGACATCTTCTTACTCTTTTCTGATGTCTTGTAGGCCACAAATGCGGGCCAGTGATATCTGATCTTCTCATATCTGCCGATGAATTCTGGTGTCTCTTCGTTGTCGACAAACGTTTTCAGCTCATTCTTCCACCTCCTGAATAGCTCTGCCATCTTCTTAAGGGCATGAAGCTTGATTAATTGCTCTTTAACTGGCTTCTCCGGATCCTCCTCTGGCAATAGGGTGAAATTTGCCTTCAGCTCAGTCCAAAGATCATCTTTCTGCATATCATTGACATAAGACACCTCAGGGTCTTCGTTCTTAGGCTTATACCATTGCTGGATGCTGATCGGGATCTTGTCCATAACAAGAACCCCGCACTGAGCAAAAAATGCTTCCTATGTCCGGATGGGTTCAATCGGCATGCCATCGCTCGCGATTTCTGAGATCTCAAACCTTTCATCCGAACGCAACTTTTTCTTCGGGCCTCGTCTCTTTACCGAAGTTGTGCTCGATCCGGAGGGCTAGAAAAAAGAAGAATTAGACAAGAGTTAATTAATATGTGTACATACCAAAACAATGAATGCATCAATTAGCTAGTCATCACAAGCTTAACTAATATATTTACCTGGCCGGACTCTGTTCGGTCACCGGAGCCGTCACCACGGGCTCCTTCTTGCACCAGCATTGGGTCACCGGAGCCATCATAATCATGTGTTTCCTCCTCCATTCTTCGATCACCGTAGCCTGCTTCTTCTTCACCCTATTCTGCTTCCAGACCATCATTGTCGTTATGATACGACATGACATCACCTCCGGCTAAGATTATGTCCCCCAACACCTGTTCTTGTTCCTCGTCTCGTCCGAACTCCATTGTTTCTGCAAATATTACAACATGGCAATTATTACACAAACATGACAGCATGTGGATATATTAGTGGCAAACGTAGACCTAGCTTATTCCGGGTTTGGGGTGGCCTCGGCAACGCTTCAAGGGTAGGGGCGCGACGGGAGGGGGTAGGTGACCGACATCATTTTTTTCTAGGGTTTGGGTGTCCTCGAGAGTTTTGGTCGAGCGAGAGGGCCGGGGGGTGCTCCCGTGGTATAAGTTATCGGGGAGGGGTAGGTCGAACGCCCCCCCTCGTGTTGAAGTTATCGGGACATGGAGTTTTTTAATTCTATTTTCTCTTCTTCTCCTCTCTTTTTTTCTTATTTTTCTTCTTCTTATTTATTTCTCCTCTTCTTCCTCTCCTCTTCTTCTCCTTTCTTCCTCTTCTTATTTTCCTATTTCCTCTCATTCTTTTTCTTCTTCTTCCTTTCCTAGCTATATATAAAACTTTTCTAAAAATGTAACTTTTGCATGGAAAAAAAATGTTTTATTCTCCAGCAGAAAACACATCTCATCTCATCTCATTTCATCCACATCCATGCATACATCATATATATGATCATCTATGAACAAAAAAAACATCATATTCTATATAAAAATCATCATATATATGAACAAAAACAATTATGATAACAAGCATATACATCATCATATATAAGAAAAAAACAAGCATATATACATGAAAAAAAACAAGCATATATACATGAAAAAAACAAGCATATATAGGACAGGGAGGGCGCCGGCCGGACCAAGGTGATCGGGGCAGGGGCGCGGGGTCGGCGGCGAGGATGGTGACGGCGATGATGTCGACGGGGCAGTGGCGCGCGCTCGGCGCAGGGGGCGACGGCGATGAAGGGGGCGGGGCAGGGCGACGGCGACGACGGGGCGGGCCGGGGTGGCACGCGTCGGGGCAGGGCTAGGGTGGCACGCGTCAGGGCAGGGGCGGCGAGCGGCGACGGCGTCGGGCGAGGGCGCAGGCCACGGCGACGGTGGGCGACGGCGACGGCGGGGGCGGCGGGCGGCATCGGGGTAGCCTGGCGGCGTCGATGTCGTCGGCGTCGTCGGGGGCAACTCTGAATGAGAAGTGAAAATTTCCTAAGTGTCATCTTTTATAGCAAATCCATTAGTCTCGGTTGGTGCCACCAACCCGGACCAAAGGTCTCTTTTCAGCAGCCCAAAGGGCGGGAAGCGGAGGCCTTTGGTCCCGGTTGGTGCCACCAACCGGGACTAAAGGGAGGCATTAGTCCCGGTTGGTGCCACGAACTGGGACCAATGCACCCCTTTAGTCCCGGTTGGTGGCACCAACCGGGACCAAAGGCCTTGTGCTGCCCCGCGTCAAAAGTGTAGTACCACCTCGCTAGCTGAGAGAGCTCGAGAGTGGTTTATAAGCCCGTTGTGGCTGCCCTCTCGAGCTCCTCTCAAATGCAGGCTTATGGGCCTAATCTTACACTATGTTGTCTGTGGGCCTATTGGGCCTTCTGCGGGCCTGAATCCTGGCCCAGGTTGGGTTTCTAGTCGTATTCAGGCCGTGGTGGCCCAATTGGTGGTAGTTTTTTTATTTTTTTTTCTAGTTTTTTTGTTTTGTTTTTTGCATTGTTTATTTTCTTTTGTATCTTGCTTTATTTTGTTATTCTTTTTGCTTTTAGTTTTAGAACAATTATAAACTTTTTGTTAGTGTCATTAGTTTTCAAATTTGAATAGTTTAAATTTGAATTCTTTGAAATTTATGTGAATCACAAGTTTGTGATTAACTTTACAAGAAAAATAGTTTTTTTCCAGTTTTTTTGTTTTGTTTTCTGCATTATTTATTTTCTTTTGTTTTTTGCTTTATATTTTTAATTCTTTTTGCTTTTTGGTCAGCAAAATTTTATACTTTCTGTTAGTGCCATTAGTTTTCAAATTTGAATAGTTAAAATTTGAATTCTTTGAAATTTATGTGAATCACAAGTTTGTGATTAACTTTACTAGAAAAATAGTTTTTTCCCAGTTTTTTTGTTTTGTTTTCTGCATTATTTATTTTCTTTTGTTTTTTCTTTATTTTTTAAATCTTTTTTGCTTTTAGGTCAGCAAAATTATAAAGTTTCTGTTAGTGCCATTAGTTTTCAAATTTGAATTGTTTGAAATTTGTGTGAATCACAAGTTTGCGATTAACTTTACTATAAAAATAGTTTTTTTTCCTGTTTTTTTGTTTTGTTTTTTGCATTATTTATTCTTTTTTTGCTTTAATTTTTAATTCTTTTTTCTTTTAGGTTAGCAAAATTATAAACTTTTTGTTAGTGCCATTAGTTTTAGAAAAATTATAAACTTTCTGTTACTGCCATTAGTTTTCAAATTTGAATAGTTAAAATTTGAATTGTTTGAAATTTGTGTGAATCACAAGTTTGTGATTAACTTACTAAAAAATGAGAATAGATGCGCTTATAGAGAAAAATCAACCTAAATTCATAGTAAATTTCTATGAATTTCAGAGAAATTCACTCTGAATTTAGGTTAAATTTTTCTCTATAAGGGCATCTATTTTCACTTTGAGAGGAGCTCAACAAGGCAGAGAGGGAAGGGCTTATAAACCGGTGTGAGCCCCCTTCGGTTGGCGAGGTGGGACTAAACTCTGCCCGCAACGAGGACCAACCCTTTAGTCCTGGTTTATGGCATAAACCGGGACTAATGGTCATGGGCCAGGGGCGAGGAGCATTCGTCCCGGTTGGTGCCACGAACCGGGACCAATGCCCCTTTAGTCCCGCGGCCAAAAGTTTAGTCCCACCTCGCTAGTTGAGAGGGGCTCGGAGTAGTTTATAAGCCCCACTGCGGCTGCCCTCTCGAGCTCCTCTCAAATGCAGGCTTATGGGCCTAATCTCACACTATGCTGTCTATAGGCCTATTGGGCCTTCTGCGGGCCTAAATCCTGGCCCAAGTTGGGTTTCTAGTCGTATTCAGGCCGTGGTAGCCCAATAGGTGGTGGTTTTTTATATTTTTTTCTAGTTTTTTGTTTTGTTTTTTGCATTATTTATTTTCTTTTGTTTCTTGCTTTATGTTTTAATTCTTTTTGCTTTTAGGTCAGAAAAATTATAAACTTTCTGTTAGTGCCATTAGTTTTCAAATTTGAATAGTTAAAATTTGAATTCTTTGAAATTTGTGTGAATCACAAGTTTGTGATTAACTTCACTATAAAAATAGCTTTTTCCATTTTTTTGTTTTTTTTTGCATTATTTATTTTCTTTTCCTTTTTGCCTTTTTTAATTCTTTTTTCTTTTAGGTCAGCAAAATTATAAAGTTTCTGTTAGTGCCATTAGTTTTAGAAAAATTATAAACTTTCTGTTAGTGCCATTATTTTTCAAATTTGAATAGTTAAATTTTGAATTCTTTGAAATTTGTGTGAATCACAAGTTTGTGATGAACTTTACTTTTTCCAGTCTTTTTGTTTTGTTTTTTGCATTATTTATTTTCTTTTGTTTTTTGCTTTTAGGTCAGCAAAATTATAAACTTTCTGTTAGTGCCATTAGTTTTTGAAAAATTATAAACTTTTTGTTAGTGCCATTAGTTTTCAAATTTGAATAGTTAAAATTTGAATTCTTTGAAATTTGTGTGGAATCACAAGTTTGTGATTAACTTTACTATAAAAATAGTTTTTTTTCTAGTTTTTTTATTTTGTTTTTTGCGTTATTTATTTTATTTTGTTTTTTGCTTTATTTTTTAATTCTTTTTTCTTTTAGGTCAGAAAAATTATAAACTTTCTGTTAGTGCCATTAGTTTTAGAAAAATTATAAACTTTATGTTAGTGCCATTAGTTTTCAAATTTGAATAGTTAAAATTTGAATAATGGTATTACGAGGGCCAAACCATAAGACATTAAAGCATTTCAAATGAACTCTGAAAAAGTTGAAAGTTGGCATGGTGTCATAATTTCACCCACATAGCATGTGCATGTACAAAATGGACAATGGTATCATACTTTTCTGTTACAAAGTTGGCATGGTATCATCATAATAGTTGCGGGAGGAAGTCTTCACTTTTTCTTCGCTTGTGTCATTTGCTTATTGCGCCATAAACATGGATAATCTTCATCGTTTATCAGGATGCTTGGGTCAGCCTTGACTTTGAAGGGAGGAATTTCATGAAACTTTTCATAATCTTCAGACATGTTTGTCTTGCCCTCCACTCCCACGATGTTCCTTTTTCCTGAAAGAACTATGTGGCACTTTGGCTCATCGTATGATGTATTCGCTTCCTTATCTTTTCTTTTTCTCAGTTTGGTAGACATGTCCTTCACATAGATAACCTATGCCACATCATTGGCTAGGACGAACGGTTCGTCTGCATACGCAAGATTGTTGAGATCCACTATTGCCATTCCGTACTGTGGGTCTACCTATACCTCGCCTCCTGATAGATTGACCCATTTGAACTTAAACAAAGGTGTAAGTGCATCTAGTGCCACCCCTAGTTGGTTTTGGAGTATTGACGACAAACCTAGTTGAGGGACTAATGTGTTTGTGAGAATTGCAGGATAACACAGGTAGAAGTCCCTCATTGATTCGGTTTTCCTACCAGAGATGACCCCTAAAAATGTATGAAGACATTGAAGTCAAAGGTGGTATATGAAGATATTCACATTGAAGACTATGACAAGAGAAGACACCACATGAAGCCTATGGAGCTCGAAGACTTAGATCTTTCGTAGTTCTTTTTCTTTTGTGTTGAGTCATAGGAACCACCGTACTGTTAAGTGGGGTCCAAGAGAACCAGTCAGAATGACTGAAGTGATGCCTAAACAAAACCTATGTCTTCGAGTGAAGACTATGAGAGCGAATCTTGTCCAGAGTCGGACAAGTCAACTTTGCTTGCAGCCCAAGTAAAGTTGCCGTGTGAGTTTGAAATCTGACCGTTGGAACACGTGTCAGTTCCTTAGTGACCCAGGGTCATTTCGGACAAATCAGGTCGGGTTGCCAAGTGGCTATAAAATGCCCACCCCCTACAACCATAAACGGTTTGCTGCTCAGATTGAGAATACGGCTTTTGTCGTTTGAGAGCAACCCACCTCGAAGCCTTTGAGAGAGAATTCCTTGCGAGGATAAAGCCCTAACCACCCAGAGCCAAAGAGAATTGGGCATCACTTAAGTCTTCTTGTCTGTGTGATCTGAAGACATATTACACTTGAGGACTGTGCATCCTCCATCCGGTTAGGCGTCGCGTTCTGAGCATCCAAGAGACATTGTGGATTGCCGGTGAACGAAGTCTATGAAGGTTTGGGAGTCTACCTTGAAGACTTACCAGAGTGATTGGGCAAGGTTTGTGTGACCTTAGCTCAATGGGAATACGGTGAGGACTGGGTGTCTTGAGCTGCGTGTTCAGGACTGGGTGTCCGGGACTGTGTGTCCTAAGGTTTAAATACCTAGCCGCCCCAACCAGACGTACAGCTGTCACAAAACCTGGAACTGGTCCAACAAATCATTGTCTTCAACGAGTCACTGGTTTCATCTTCCCTTCCCTTTACTTACTGTTACTCCTTGTGAAGTCATTGTATGTTTGCACTATCTTTTGTCTTCACTGAGTGACTGCGTGTTCTGTCTGGCTTCACAATATCTTCCTACCTGATCCTTACTACATTGATGCTATTAGTCATTGTGCTTTCACTCTATTGAATACTTGACTATGGCTTGCCTAGTGTAGTCTACCTTCCGCTGTAGGGTATTAGGTTTATTTCTATCTTTTGTCTTCATAACTCCCACGTTTTGAAGACTTACATAAGAATCGCCTATTCACCCCCCTCTAGTCGATATAACGCACTTTCAATTGGTATCAGAGCAAGGTGCTCCCTTGTTCTATGTGATTCGGTTTAACCACCTGGAGTTTTAGCTATGTCGACTGCAGGGATAATTAAAGTCTCCGCTGTGTGCCCCGTCTTCGATGGAACTGAATATCCCTACTGGAAGAATAAGATGCGCATGCATCTTGAAGCCATTGATGTTGACCTATGGTATGTCATCGAAAACGGCGTTCCCAAGGCTGGAGAAGGTGTCACTGCTGCTGATGTCAAGAAATTTGTTCAACTGGACTCTACTACCAAGAATATCATCTGTGGTCACCTGACCAAAGGACAGTATGGTCGTGTGAGTGCTTTGAAGACATCTAAGCTGGTCTGGGACTGGCTCTCCAAGGTCAATGAAGGCATCTCAACCCAGAGAGATCAGAGAATCAGTGTCCTTCACAACCTCTTCAACCGCTTCAAGCGAAATGACAATGAGAATGTCCAGCACACATTTGACCGACTCACTGACATCACAAATGAGCTTCAAGCCCTCGGCGCTACTGAGATCACCAAACATGAAGTCGTCAAGACACTACTAAGATCACTTGATAGTTTGTTTGACATCCTAGCCCTGATGATTCAAGAACGTCCTGATTTCAAGACACTCGATCCATCTGACATACTTGAGAGGCTCAACACACATGAGTTTCAGCTTTCTGAGAAAAGAGATATCTACGGTCCAAACTATGGGCGAACTCGTGCCTTGAAGGCAAAAGCTGTCTCCTCATCTGAAGAAGAATCTGATAGCAGTTCTGATGATCCCGAAGACATTGGAAGGGAACTTGCTATGCTTGTGAAGAAGTTCCAAAAATTCACCAAGAAGAAAGGTTTCAGAAAGTCTTCCCGATCAAGCTCAAGGAATGATGAAGCTTCTGCTCATGATACAAGAAGAAAACATGTCACAAGTGCAAGAAACTTGGCCACTTCATCTCTGAGTGTCCACAGTGGGACAATGAGAACAAAAATAAGAAGAAGAGCAAGGAATATGACTCTGACGACAAGAAGAAGAAGAAATACTCAAAGTCTTCTTCCAAGTCTTCCTCAAAGTCTTCATCACACAAGAAGAGCTCATCTGGCAAGGCACGTGCGTTTGTTGGCAAGGAAATGGATTCAGAGGAGGAGTCTTCTTCTGAGGAGGCGGAGGTGGAGTCTAAGGAGGAGTCCGATTTAGGCGTCGCAAGTCTGGCTACAGCATACGTTGCCTAGTCCATCTTCAATACTGAAGACAATGACCTCGTCACCGACACCAATGCAAATGACAAGGACTACTCCGCTTCTACCTACTGCTTCATGGCACGCGGTGCCAAGGTAAACACACGCACTACTCACTATCAAACATCTAGTGACGATGACTCTGATTGTGATTCAAAACCCAGCTACAAAACACTTGCTAAAATTGCAACTGAACAACAGAAAGCTATGGAACATATTCAAACTGTTAGACAGAAGCGATGATCTGTTAGGTGCTGAAATGACTTGATCTGAATCCTTAATTGAAGAGATAACAAATCTTCACATTAAGTATCAGGAACTTGAAAGTCGTCATGCAACTCTCTCAACAACTCATGAAAAGCTTTCCTATGATTATCTTCAAAGGAAACAAGATCTTGAGAAATTGAGAGCGGTTCATGAAGATCTTCAAAAGGAAAACGAGTCACTTCGCGCCAAACAGATTAGTCCCGCTCAGGAAGGATTTGAACCACCATGTCTTAAATGCATTGAGCGTGATAATGCTACTTCTGTTGCTGAATGTTCTACTGCTACTACTGTTGCAATATCTTCAACTGTTGATGTGGTAACTAACCCCTCTGCTGAGGATACCACTGCTATTGCTGATGAGAATGGTAGGTTGAAGACATTGCTTGAAACAGGGATGTACAAAAGTCTTAAAGGGCATCAGACACTATGTGATGTCCTCAAAAAGCAGATACTGAACCGAAACCCGAGGAAAGAGGGTGTTGGGTTCGTAAGGAAAATGAATGCTGATGGCTCTTACTGGAAACCTTCAGCAGACCCATCCAATCTATCTGGCTTCACTTGTGCTAACCCCATTATCATTGATGAATCCTTTGATGCAAACTATATACTGTTTAAGAATCAGAATGGTGAAGTGTTTGCCAGGTACATTGGCACTAACTGCAGGAATGGACCGCCTATGAAGAAGATCTGGGTTCCGAAAAGGTGTCTGGAGAATCTACCTGTGAATGTCATCATGACACCTCACGTGAAGAAGACAAACCTCAGACGAAAGGCTTCATATAGTCCAAAGGCTTCATACAGATAGAGGACTCACCTGAGTCGCACTAACGCAAATGTTTTGCAGGGAAACCATACTCAGGCATATGAATATGAGAGCGGTTCATCAAACCGCCATGTTCATAAGACCAAGAACTATTCTGCTTATTCTTATGAGTACTATTGTCTGCCTACAAGACTGTTTGCTAGGGCTCCAAAGCCAAAATTCTCAGATGCTGCACTTAGACTTATTCTTCTCAGCCACCCTTGAAGATGTGGGTGGCTAAGAAAGCTTAACTCTCTTTTGCAGGGAAAGGTCTCCAGCAGAAAACCAAAATCGTCTGACGCCATTGCTGGGGACCTTAAACATCTTGTAGGGCGCAAGATCAAATGCCCGAATGGTCTTACTATGTACTTCATTCCTGAATCGCTTGCTACTCTCCCTATTAGTCCTAATCTGGATCTAAGCTTTCATAACCCATTGGTTCGTCAAATGTTTTTGCTTCACAATGCTCTTGGTGAAGCCTATCCCCCTAACTGCACTGTAGGGTACGACACCAGCGTCTTCAGAATGGATTATTGATAGTGGGTGTACAAATCACATGACTGGCAAAAGAAGTCTTCTTATGGACTCAACCTTACGTCCATCCGACAAGAGCCACATCACATTTGCTGACACTGGTAAAAGTAAGGTATTGGGTCTAGGTAGAGTTGCAATCTCAAGGGATCAACACATGGATAAAGTCATGCTTGTTGAATCCCTTGGCTTCAACTTAATGTCTGTCTCAATGCTTTGCGATTTGAACATGATCGTAATATTTGGAAAATATCGTTGCCTTGTACTAATGGAATCTGACAAGTCTCTAGTGTTTGAAGGGTATCGAAAAGATGATCTGTACGTAGTAGATTTCTCAGCAGGACCACAGCTTGCCGTATGTCTTCTAGCAAAAGCTTCAGAATGCTGGCTCTGGCATCAGAGGCTTGGGCATGCTGGCATGAGGAACCTCCACACCCTGGCAAAGAAGAAGCATGTCATAGGCATCGAGGGCGTCAAGTTCAAGAAAGATCACTTATGCGGTGCGTGTGAAGCAGGGAAGATGACGAGGGCCAAACATGCCTCGAAGACAATCATGACCACTACTCGACCCTTCGAACTGCTTCACATGGATCTTTTCGGTCCCACTCATTACTCAACTCTTACTACTACTGCTTGCCTCTATGGCTTCGTTATTGTTGATGATTATTCTAGATACACTTGGGTGCACATAATCCTTTACAAGACTGAAGTGCAGGATGTCTTCAGACGCTTCGCCAATCGAGCTATGAACAATTATGGCGCCAAGATAAAGCACATCAAAAGTGACAATGGCACTGAATTCAAGAACACTAGCCTTGATACATATCTTGATACCTTGGGCATCACACATGAATTCTCAGCCCCATACACACCACAGCAGAATGGCATCGTCGAACGCAAGAACAGAACACTCATTGAGATGGCCAGAACGATGCTAGATGAATACAAGACCCCAAGAAAATTCTGGCCTGAAGCCATTGATACTGCATGCCATACAATCAATCGTGTTTATCTTCACAAGCTTCTGAACAAGACATCTTATGAGCTCCTTACTGGCAAGAAGCCAAATGTCAGTTACTTCAGAGTATTTGGCTCAAGGTGCTGGATCAAGGACCCACATCACACCTCAAAGTTTGCACCAAAAGCACATGAGGGTTTTATGCTTGGATATGGAAAGGATTCGCACTCCTACAGAGTCTTCAATCTCTTTCATTACAAAGTGGTTGAAACAGTGGATGTGCGGTTCGATGAGACCAATGGTTCACAAAGAGAGCAACTGCCAAATGTGCTAGATGAAGTTCCATCCAGTGAATCAATCAAGCTAATGGGAACTGGAGAAATTATACCTTCTGAAGCTCATCCTGAAGAAGAACTTATCATCTCAGCACCTGATCAACATGAAGACAATGCTCAGCCTGAAGACATTCCTTCTAACAACGACAATGATCAGCAAGAGCAAAGTCTTCGCCCTGTACATCCTCGCGTTGCCAATGAAGTGCAGATTGAAAGAATAATTGATAGCATCAATGCACCCGGTCCACTCACTCGTTCAAGGGCAACTCAGCTAGCAAATTTCTGTGGGCACTTCGCATTCGTCTCAATAACAGAACCCAAGAAAGTTGAAGAAGCCTTCATGGAACCTGAATGGATTCAAGCTATGCAAGAAGAGCTTCAACAGTTTGAGCTGAATAATGTATGGGAACTAGTTAAGCGTCCTGATCCACGGAAGCACAATATAATAGGCACCAAATGGATATACCGCAACAAGCAAGATGAGCATGGTCAAGTTGTCAGAAACAAAGCTCGTCTCGTTGCTCAAGGATATACTCAAGTGGAAGGCATTGACTTCGATGAAACATTTGCTCCTGTGGCTAGACTTGAAGCCATACGCATACTGCTGGCCTATGCAAATCATCATAACATACTTCTATATCAAATGGATGTGAAGAGTGCTTTTCTCAATGGCAAGATTGAAGAAGAAGTGTATGTTGCACAACCGCCTGGCTTTGAAGATCCAAAACATCCTGACATGGTATACAAGCTCAACAAGGCACTGTATGGCCTCAAACAAGCCCCTCGGGCCTGGTATGACACACTCAAATACTTCCTGAAGAGCAAAGGCTTCATACCTGGTTCCCTAGACCCCACTCTCTTCACGAAGACATATGATGGTGAACTGTTTGTGTGCCAAATATATGTGGATGACATTATCTTCGGCTGCACCAATCAGAAGTACAGTGAAGAGTTTGGATATATGATGCAAGAGCAATATCAGATGTCCATGATGGGGGAGCTGAAGTTCTTCCTCGGTCTTCAAATACGACAACAACGCAACGGCATCTTCATATCTCAAGAGAAGTATCTCAAAGATTGCCTGAAGAAGTTTGGTATGCAAGACTGCAAAGGCTTCACAACACCAATGCCAGCCAAACATCATCTGGGTCCCGACGACAATGGTAAAGAGTTCGATCAAAAGGTATACCGCTCCATGATTGGTTCTTTACTTTATCTATGTGCATCTAGGCCAGATATTATGCTTAGTGTTTGCATGTGTGCTCGATTTCAAGCGGCACCAAAGGAGTCGCATCACTTAGCTGTGAAGCGAATTCTTCGATATTTGGCTCACACCCCAACTCTAGGATTATGGTATCCAAAGGGCTCAGAGTTTGATCTGGTTGGATTCTCGGATGCTGATTATGCTGGTGACAAAGTTGATCGCAAGTCTACATCAGGCACATGTCACTTTCTGGGACGATCACTTGTATGTTGGTCTTCAAAGAAGCAGAACTGTGTATCTCTCTCCACTGCTGAATCTGAATACATTGCTGCTGGATCTTGCTGCGCTCAGCTTCTGTGGATGAAGCAAACACTCAAGGACTATGGCATTCATCTGAAGCAAGTGCCACTTTACTGCGACAACGAAAGCGCCATCAAGATCGCCAACAACCCAGTTCAGCACTCGAAGACAAAGCACATTGAAATTCGTCATCACTTTCTCAGAGATCATGTTGTGAAGGAAGATATTGATATCATACACGTCAACACTGAAGAGCAATTGGCAGATATCTTCACCAAGCCCTTGGATGAGAAGAGATTTTGCAAGTTACGGTGTGAGCTAAATATCCTGGAATCCTCAAATGTCCTGTGATCAGGCACACATCCTAACCCTAATGCATATTGATGACTTAGATGTGCAACACACGAAGTAAAGTATATCTTCAATCAATGAAGACATACATTCTAAGTGTGAATACATTAATGTGGAATTTGACTTCGGAGCGCCACGATAATTGTGCGCCGTGTCTGGGTCTAATACTTCCTATACGGTGGGTAACGCCACCACCAAATGTTCTATTTGAAGTGTTTCACTCATGGCGTTACCTTGCAATGTCTTCACATTTGGTTTGGCTTCGATCTCAACATATCTTCATGATTATCTTCACTATGTTGATTCTATATATATATATATATATATATATATATATATATATATATATATATATATATTAGTGTTCTGTCCTCTACAGCATTCACTTATAGATATGTCTTCATTGTTGAATCTTTTGAACTAAGTGAATGTGATCGGACCCTAACCTCTCTATGCTTTCTATCTCAAATTCTATCTCTCCAAATCATATGCATTCTATTGAAACTGTCGAATGTCTTCTCTGTGTCCTTGTCAGCAGAAGATACAGAGACAACCATTAAGTCTGTTTTCAATGCTCATTCCTCCACATGAAACCCGGAGAAGTAGGAACGACCACCCGACAATCAAGGCGTGCGTGGGACGTGGAACAAACCCCAAAATTCCGCATAATGGCCACGTGTTCCTCAGATGCGAATCGCCAGGGGCACCTGTGTAATAGCGCAGTGCCGCCCATGTACCTATAAATACACACTTCACAGCGGTCATTATCTCTTCTTCCACTCTCGCACGAACCCTAGCGCCACCGCTAGCCCTCGACGACGCCGGCGACGAAGCGCTTCGCTGCCGCAACCTCTCTGACGCCGTCTTCACGCCGACCGCGGACATCGTCCTCTCCGCCGTCGCCGTAGGTGTCCTCCGTCGCCAAGTTAGGGCACGGAAGATCGAACTGCTCGGCCTCATCTTCCACTTCGTCTAGCAGTTCTTAGTGTGGTAAATAAAACTTCCTTTTTACAGCACCGTTGATCCTATGGATTTGTCACTTTCTACCACAAGCAGTTTCTATTCACACAAGTTAGATCTCTCTCATACTGCATCTCATAACATGCCTAGTATATTCACTTATGCTTCACAAAGTAGTTAGATTCCTCACTTGTACTGATCTGTGGATTCGTACAAATCTGGAACCAACTCCTTATCTATGAGTGAATGTCTTCGCACGATGAGGTCAATGTCTTCTAAACTGATTTATCTTCAAAATCTTCTGAGAATGCATATGACCTCTTCCCCTTCCCTCGCACCTTAATGCTGTCACAGGTACATGTCCGTGGGAGAATCCTTTGGTTCTCATAGTCTGCATTCATTTGCAGAATTCTTACAACATCACATTAATTCTCCCGAAGCCAGTTCCTGTTGGTCCAGCAAGCGAAAACCTTTGAAGCCTTTGAACGTGTTGAAGCCTTTCAAGTTAAAGTTTATGGCTTCAGAGAAAGCAGCAAGGAAGGGTGGCAGAAAGCGTCGTGGAGAAACATCCAGAGATCTGCCAGATGAACTCTCAGAACTGTACAAGACAGATCCTGAAGAGGATTACAATCAGCGCAAGACCCGAATCCAATGGATTCGAAGATATTGGGCAGAACAATGGTTCAAATACCGATTTGTAACCCAGGAATATGCTGAGAAAAATGCCATCAAGAGACCATGGGGAGACATCCTATACAAGAATCTTCTACCCAGGTCCAGAGATGAAGCCATTGCTCAAGGCTTCTATCCCTGCATGGTCCGTGGGCCACAGCCTGCTGATGCACACCCATCGTCACTACTATGGTGTCGTGACGACAATCTGTTCAAGCGCAACTTCCAGTTTGCCCAGAACTCAACGAAGCAGAACAAGAAGACTTTGGGGTTAGACTTCAACCCTGGTCCCTCAGCACCAAGGGCAGATGGCACACGAGATGCAGAACCCAATGTCATCGGTCCCTTCTACAACCTTGAAGGCCTCATCACCCGCATCTTAGTTCAAGGGACTGCAGTGAATGAGCCTGCAGCTGACGCTGAATCAGATGAAGCGCCTGCAGCGCCGAAGACAAAGAAGCTGAAGAAGCCTAAAGCTTCAAAGTCTGCCCCTTCACCAAAAGTCTCAAGGGCGAAGCCACTGGCAACTGCACCTCCTGAAGACAGTGTGTAGTCCGAAGACTTATCTCGCATCTCCAAGCCCCAGAAGCTCAAGATGCCTCTGCCTCACATCGAACAAGAGCTAACTGCTGTTGCCATTCTGCGCAATGACGCCATCGATCTGTCAAGTGATGAAGATCTTGCAGATGACGCTCTTGAGCAACTCATCAAGAGCAAAGAAGAAGCAGAAATCTTCAACGATCTGCCTCTCTTTGATGTGACCATCATCCACAACTTCATTGACGAGTGGTTTGACACGCCAAACATCAGCTTTGAAGATCTGCAGCTACCAATTGGCCTCAGTGTCGCCTTCCAAGGCGCCATTGCTTCAGAACTCGCTATTGCCCAGCGCATTGTTGAACTGAAGCAAAAGATTGACTATGAAAAGGCTCAGTTCAAGAAGCATATGGCCAAGCTCAGCGTGCAGGAAGTGAAGAACTTCAAGAGTATGATGCACGAGCTCAAGGAAGCCTTTGTAAAGAAACATGCAGAAGCTCAGGGTTCGCGTGAGCGCATGAAGACTCTGGCTGACAGATGTGTGCAAGCCTACAATGAGGCTGAGAAGCGCAAGGCCCTTGGGCGTCCTGGCATCGACCCCAGGATGGCCGCAAAGAAGAAGAAGAAGCCTGCTACGGCTGAACCTGACGCACCAAGGCAGGAAGCAGTTCCGATTGTCTTCCCAACTAGACTGACTGGCTCGAAGCCAAAAAGCCGGTCAACCGCTTCAGAGCTCAAGAAGACAAGGACTGCTGAGGCTGAAGCCAGGAAGAGGAAACATTCTGAAGCCTCTCCAACTGCCCCCTCCAAGAAGAAGAGGAAGACCAAGAAAGATCGGGCTGCTCCCACAGAGCCCTTGATAGTTGAACCCATTTCTATGGTCTATCCTGAAGCTGAATGCCAACTGACTATCCATGAGCCTGCTTCCACAGAGGCTCATGAAGCTGAAGACTTTCCAGCAGCTGATCCCATCGCTGCTGAAGACATTGGTCAACATGACCATGTAGAAGATGGTGCAGTCCTTCCTCAGAACAGCGAACTCATCAACATTGGTCGTCCACTGATGCCAATTGCACAGGATGCTTCATGGGCGGATCGCCCACAAGAGGAAGAAGACTTTGAGGCCCAGCCAACTCCAACTCCACAGGCATCGCCTGCGTTGCGCAGGCTTCGCAAAGGTCCAAGGCCTCAAGTCTCTGCTGAAGACAATCCGGCTGCATCAGCCGCGGAAGATGAAGTCCCACAAGTTGCCACTCCACTGTCCCACCAAGAAGCAGTTCTCAAGGAGAACGTGCTTGAAAATCTTGCGGCTGCCACAACCACCAATGAAGCTAATGTGGAGCCCTCCCCAACGGAAGAAGAAGACAGCGAAGCCACTGATCCCGTCACTTCTGTTCCTGAGTCTGCTGCCGGTCCCAGTTCGACTATCATGTTGAGCACAGGCCTCAGGTACAGAAGCCAATCCCAAGATTGCCAAGGTTCCCAGGTCCTGCATCAGCACCTGGCTCCTTCAATATCAATGGCTTCAGGGCAGACAACACATTCTTTGATAGCTCCAGGAACCCCTACTCAAGGGAAAGGATATCATCTGATCGGTTCTGGAGCTATCCTCAGCGAAGCTATTACTCATGCATTCTTTACAACCAAGGTCGCATCTTCCCACACAAGCGCCTTGACATTGAAGCCATAGCTGGTCTGCCCTGTCTGGAAGAAGCTTTGGATTGCTTCAAGGAAGTTGGACTGCTGCCGTTCGTTACTGACCAAGAGCATTGGAATGAAGAGCTGCTGCTCCAATTCTATGCCACACTTCACATCCGCGGGTACAGCAGAGATCCGAAGACTTGGGTCCTGGAGTGGATGACCGGAAACGTTCATCACGAAGCCAATGCATTTGACATCATTGAGCTCACTGGTTTGCCCACTCCTGGCGATCTCTACGAGCATGGCTGTCAGCTGCATAGTGAAGCTATTGAGAGCATCTTTAAGAGGCCGGAACCTGATATGAGTCAGATGCTCAGCATGATGAAGCCATTGCCCCAAGATGCTGCTTATCCAACAGAGTTCTTCGTTGAAGACCTTGAGTATCTGCCAAGAACCATCTATCACATCATCAGGCGAACTCTCTGGCCCATCAAAGGGCACTCTCCAAATGCCAAGCTTGAGGGTGCAATGAAGACTTTGGTCTTCTATATTCTTCATGGAAAATGCTTCAATGCACAGGACTTATTCATCCGCCAACTTGCTGCATCAGGCTCTGATCTGTTTGGCTTGAAATTCTACGCCCCATGGGTAATGCGGCTAATTAAACTTCACTCCGATATCTCATATCAGCCATCTGCTCGCAATCATAGGATTTTTCTGCCTGATGTGGATATCTCTACTGAAGCCATCTATCCTGAGCCTGCAAAGGAACCTCTAAGTCTTCAGAATGCAGAGCATCAGAGTTTCTCACAGAACATTGAAGGAGTTGAAGCAGTCACTCGGGTGTATCCTTTGGCTGGCACTACACGTGCACCACACCCTGCGTCTACTGAAGCCACTGATAGTACAACTGCTCCAAGACCCAAGAAGCGCACTCGTGTTCTCAACGACCGAGAGCTTCTTGTGGCTCTTCATCAGAAACAGGATAGGCATCATGACTGGCTGAAGCGTCAGATGAAAAGCCTCTTGGTGGATGTTAATCGCATTCGCAATCTTGCCACCAAGAATGCTTTCGTTGCCCATGAAACCTGTCGCCGCACATGGAAAGGGCTCACGATGATGTGTTCTGAAGCTGATCTTCAAGAGGATGGCTTCACTGAGCGATTCAAGTTTGACTCCACACCTCCTCGAAGGGCTGTGCTGCGAGGAACTCCATCCCTTGAAGACTCTGAGTTCTCTTCATCTGCTGCAACAGTGACTGCCAGAGTTATCGAGGATGAAGATGATGCTACTTCACCACCACCTCCTTCAGCACGCGTCAACTCTGCTCCAAGCTCTTCAGCACCGCCAAACACCACCAACGACCCTGCTACTTCACCTACTCCGCATGGGAACGAGTAGATGCTCTATGTCTTCAAACCTTTTTGGTCCTTACTGACAAAAGGGGGAGAAGCATATGAGGTTGATAGTCTTCAAGCGGGTCCATATGGGCGGGTGCTTTATATTTTGCTTCGTGCTTACAACTCTCGTTTTGCTACATTTGGTTCTTTGAGTTGTAACACTTAAACTCGATGGTCGTCTGCTACTTATCTGCCACTTTGTTTTGCGATGATAAATTCCGCATGTGCGACGATAAATTCCGCACTTAGATCATTCTGCAGACGTCCATTTTCCATTATGCATTGTCATTATCTTCATATACTTTCACATGCATAGTGGATTGTCATCATAAGTTGAAGTGGATCTCCACAAGTACAACCTGCCATGTGCATTTGCATTCCAAAAGCAAATTACTTATATGCACATCTTCAGGGGGAGCCCTTGCAACTTATGAAGACAATTCCTTATCCTTTACAATTTCACAGATTATATTCCCCGTTGAAAACTTCAACTAGTTTGTCATCAATCACCAAAAAGGGGGAGATTGTAAGTGCATCTAGTGCCACCCCTAGTTGGTTTTGGAGTATTGACGACAAACCTAGTTGAGGGACTAATGTGTTTGTGAGAATTGCAGGATAACACAGGTAGAAGTCCCTCATTGATTCGGTTTTCCTACCAGAGATGACCCCTAAAAATGTATGAAGACATTGAAGTCAAAGGTGGTATATGAAGATATTCACATTGAAGACTATGACAAGAGAAGACACCACATGAAGCCTATGGAGCTCGAAGACTTAGATCTTTCGTAGTTCTTTTTCTTTTGTGTTGAGTCATAGGAACCACCGTACTGTTAAGTGGGGTCCAAGAGAACCAGTCAGAATGACTGAAGTGATGCCTAACCAAAACCTATGTCTTCGAGTGAAGACTATGAGAGCGAATCTTGTCCAGAGTCGGACAAGTCAGCTTTGCTTGTAGCCCAAGTAAAGTTGCCGTGTGAGTTTGAAATCTGACCGTTGGAACACGTGTCAGTTCCTTAGTGACCCAGGGTCATTTCGGACAAATCAGGTCGGGTTGCCAAGTGGCTATAAATAGCCCACCCCCTACAACCATAAACGGTTGGCTGCTCAGATTGAGAGTACGGCTTTTGTCGTTTGAGAGCAACCCACCTCGAAGCCTTTGAGAGAGAATTCCTTGCGAGGATAAAGCCCTAACCACCCAGAGCCAAAGAGAATTGGGCATCACTTAAGTCTTCTTGTCTGTGTGATCTGAAGACTTATTACACTTGAGGAATGTGCATCCTCCAGCCGGTTAGGCGTCGCGTTCTGAGCATCCAAGAGACATTGTGGATTGCCGGTGAACGAAGTCTGTGAAGGTTTGGGAGTCTACCTTGAAGACTTACCAGAGTGATTGGGCGAGGTCTGTGTGACCTTAGCTCAAGGGGAATACGGTGAGGACTGGGTGTCCTGAGCTGCGTGTTCAGGACTGGGTGTCCGGGACTGTGTGTCCTAAGGTTTAAATACCTAGCCGCCCCAACCAGACGTACAGTTGTCACAGCAACTGGAACTAGTCCAACAAATCATTGTCTTCAACGAGTCACTGGTTTCATCTTCCCTTCCCTTTACTTACTGTTACTCCTTGTGAAGTCATTGTATGTTTGCACTATCTTTTGTCTTCACTGAGTGACTGCGTGTTCTGTCTGGCTTCACAATATCTTCCTACCTGATCCTTACTACATTGCTGCTATTAGTCATTGTGCTTTCACTCTATTGAATACTTGACTATGGCTTGCCTAGTGTAGTCTACCTTCCGCTGCAGGGTATTAGGTTTATTTCTATCGTTTGTCTTCATAACTCCCACGTTTTGAAGACTTTCATAAAAATCGCCTATTCACCCCCCCCCTCTAGTCGATATAACGCACTTTCAAAAGGGACCTTAAAATCATGTCTGTAGTCAAGTTCCCATATGTCCACTATGTAACCATAATATGTGTCCTTTCCCCTCTCGGTTGCTGCATCAAAGTAGACACCGCTATTTTGGTTGGTGCTCTTTTGATCTTGGGCAATCATGTAAAATGTATTCCCATTTATATCGTATCCTTTGTAAGTCAATACAGTCAAAGATGGTCCCCTGGACAACAAGTACAACTCATCACAAACAGTGTTGTCACCTCTGAGACGTGTTTCCAATGAACTGCTGAAAGTCCTGATGTGTTCACATGTAATCCAGTCGTCGCACTGCTTCGGGTGCTTAGAGCGCAGACTGTTCTTGTGTTCATCGACATACGGGTCACCAAGGTAGAGTTCTGTAGAACTGTGTAGTGTGCTTGAGACCAAGAATATCCGTCCCTGCATATTATTGAGGCCCCTCCCAGCGTGCCTTTTCCAGTCAGTCTCCCCTCATACCGCGATTTAGGGAGACCTATCTTCTTAAGGCCAGGAATGAAGTCAACACAAAACCCAATGACATCCTCTGTTTGATGGCCCATGGAGATGCTTCCTTCTGGCCTAGCGCGGTTACTGACATATTTCTTTAGGACTCCCATGAACCTCTCAAAGGGGAACATATTGTGTAGAAATACGGGCCCCAGAATGACAATCTCGTCGACTAGATGAACTAGGACGTGCGTCATGATATTGAAGAAGGATGGTGAGAACACCAGCTCAAAACTGACCAGGCATTGCGCCACATCACTCCTTAGCCTTGGTACGATTTCTGGATCGATCACCTTCTGAGAGATTGCATTGAGGAATGCACATAGCTTCACAATGGCTAATCGGACGCTTTCCGGTAGAAGCCCCCTCAATGCAACCGGAAGCAATTGCGTCATAATCACGTGGCAGTCATGAGACTTTAGGTTCTGGAACTTTTTCTCTGGCATATTTATTATTCCCTTTATATTAGACGAGAAGCCATTCGTGACCTTCATACTGAGCAGGCATTCAAAGAAGATTTCTTTCTCTTCTTTCGTAAGAGCATAGCTGGCAGGACCTTTATACTGCTTCAGAGGCATGCCTTCTTTTTCGTGCAAACGTTGCAGGTCCTCCCGTGCCTTAGGTGTATCTTTTGTCTTCCCATACATGCCCAAGAAGCCTAGCAGGTTCACACAAAGGTTCTTCGTCACGTGCATCACGTCGATTGAAGAGCGGACCTCTAGGTCTTTCTAGTAGGGTAGGCCCCAAAATATAGATTTCTTCTTCCACATGGGTGTGTGTCCCTCAGTGTCATTCGGAACAGCTAGTCCGCCGGGACCCTTTCCAAAGATTACGTGTAAATCATTGACCATAGCATGTACGTGATCACCGGTACACATGGCAGGCCTCTTCCGGTGATCTGCCTCGCCTTTCAAATGCTTGCCTTTCTTTCAACATTGATGGTTGGTCAGAAGAAATCGACGATGGCCCAGGTACATATTCTTCCTGCATTTGTCCAGGTACATACTTTCAGTTTCTTCTAAATAGTGCGTGCATGCATGGTATCCCTTGTTTGTCTGTCCTGAAAGGTTACTGAGAGCGGGCCAATCGTTGATGGTTACAAACAGCAACGCGTGCAGGTTAAATTCCTCTTGTTTGTGCTCATCCCACGTACGTACACCGTTTCCATTCCACGGCTGTAAAAGTTCTTCAACTAATGGCCTTAGGAACACATCAGTGTCGTTGTCGGGTTGCTTAGGGCCTTGGATGAGAATTGGCATCATAATGAACTTCCGCTTCATGCACATCCAAGGAGGAAGGTTATACATACATAGAGTAACGGGCCAGGTGCTGTGATTGCTGCTCTGCTCCCCGAAAGGATTAATGCCATCTGCGCTTAAACCAAACCATACGTTCCTTGGGTCACTTGCAAACTCAGGCCAGTACTTTCTCTCGATTTTTCTCCACTGCGACCCGTCAGCGGGTGCTCTCAACTTCCCGTTTCTTATGGTCCTCACTGTGCCATTGCATCAACTTGGCTCGCTCTTCATTTCTGAACAGACGTTTCAACCGTGGTATTATAGGAGCATACCACATCACCTTCACAGTAACCCTCTTCCTGGGGTGCTCGCCGTCAACATCACCAGGGTCATCTTGTCTGATCTTATACCGCAATGCACCGCATACCGGGCATGCGTTCAGATCCTTCTACGCACCGCGGTAGAGGATGCAGTCATTAGGGCATGCATGTATCTTCTGCACCTCCAATCCTAGAGGGCATACGACCTTCTTTGCTGCGTATGTACTGTCAGGCAATTCGGTATCCTTTGGAAGCTTCTTCTTCAATATTTTCAGTAGCTTCTCAAATCCTTTGTCAGGCACAACATTCTCTGCCTTCCACTGCAGCAATTCCAGTATGGTACCGAGCTTTGTGTTGCCATCTTTGCAATTGGGGTACAACCCTTTTTTGTGATCCTCTAACATGCGATCGAACTTCAGCTTCTCCTTTTGACTTTCGCATTGCGTCCTTGCATCGACAATGACCCGGCGGAGACCATCATCATCGGGCACATCATTTGCTTCCTCATGATCTTCAGCAGCTTACCCCGTTGCAGCATCATTGGGCACATCGTCTGGTTCCTCTTGACCTTCAACAGCTTCCCCCGTTGCAGCATCACCGTATTCAGGGGGCACATAGTTGTCATCGTCCTCTTCTTCTTCACCGTCTTCCATCATAACCCCTATTTCTCCGTGCCTCGTCCAAACATTATAGTGTGGCATGAAACCATTGTAAAGTAGGTGGGTGTGAAGGATTTTTGGTCAGAGTAAGACTTCGTATTCCCACATTTAGGGCATGGACAACACATAAAACCATTCTGCTTGTTTGCCTCAGCCACTTGGAGAAAATCATGCACGCCCTTAATGTACTCAGAGGTGTGTCTGCCACCGGACATCCATTGCCGGTTCATCTACGTGCATTATATATAATTAAGTGTGTCAAAAACCATTACAGAATATCATGAATAGATAATTAAGTGACCAAATTAATAGAAGTTAATCATCACATTAAAACCAAAGTACATACATAGTTCTCATCTAACAACATATAGCTCTCAGAGCATCTAATTAATTAAACCATACATTGAAACTATGTAAAACATTTCAATGCGAAAACAAATGCGATCAGAATTGCAACCAAGGTAACAATTGATCCAACGGCATAATGATACCAAGCCTCGGTATGAATGGCATATTTTCTAATCTTTCTCATCTTCAACCGCATTGCATCCATCTTGATCTTGTGATCATCGACGACATCCGCAACATGCAACTCCAATATCAACTTCTCCTCCTCAATATTTTTTATTTTTTCCTTCAAGTAATTGTTTTCTCTTCAACTAAATTTAATCTCTCGACAATAGGGTTGGTTGGAATTTTCGATTCAACTACCTCCTAGATAAATAAAATCTATGTCATGTTGGTGGGAATAATTGTCATAAACAATAAATGAACCAAATAGTTATAAAAAGATAATATATACCACATCCAAATCATAGCCAGGACGAGGGCCGACGGGGGCGGATACCAAAACCATCGCACTATATAATAACAAGCAATAATAAAAGTAAGAAAATTAGACAAGTATCTAGCTAGCTAAAGTAAGATTTTTTTCTTTTAGAAAGAAGATAAGAACAAGAGGCTCACCACGGTGGTGCCAGCGATGAGATCGGTGCGGGCGATCCACGGCGATGAAGATGGGAGTGGGACATGACGGGCCGCTAAACCTAGATAAATCTCGAGGGAAGTGGAGCTTTGAGGTCGAGCTTCGAGAGGAGAAAGCTTAACTAGTGTGGCTCGGGCATTTCATCGAACACCTCATGTGCATAGGAGGTGAGCTAGAGCGCCACAAAGCTCTCCCCTCGCCAGCCAGAAAAAATAGAGCAGTGTGGAGTGCTCTGCTCGCCGGCGAGTGGGTATATATAGGCACCTCATTGGTCCCGATTCGTGGCATGAACCGGTACCAAAGGGAAGCATGTGGTCCCGGTTCAAGCCACCAACCGGGACTAATGGTGGTGGGCCAGGAGCGAGGCCCATTGGTCCGGGTTCGTCCCACCAACCGGGACCAAAGGGGCATGACGAACCGGGACCAATGCCCCCACGAGGCCCGGTAGGCCCCTGGCCTCACGAACCGGGACAGATAGCCCCATGGGTCCCGGTTCTGGACTGAACCGGGACTAATGGGCCACCTCGTCCTGGACCAAAGCCCTGTTTTCTACTAGTGCTTTGAGAGAGAATCCTTGCAAGGACAAAAATCCAAAACACCCAAAGCCCAAAGAGTGTTGGCACCACTGAAGTCTTTTTCTGTCTGCGTGATCTGAATACTTATTATACTTGAAGACCGTGATCTTCCAATCGGTTAGGCGTCGTGTTCTGAGGATCCAAGAGTCATTGTGGATCGACGGTGAATAAATTCTATGAAGGTTTGGAAGTCTACCTTCACTACCAAGGAAAACCTCATACACAGAATCTTAGCAGCAGCGTGGGTCAGGAAGAGACGCTACTGCTAATTAGCAGTAGCGGGGCCCCAGGCAGACGCTACTGCTACCAACTTAGTAGTAGTGTGGCTTTGTCAAACCACACTGCTACTAAAATTGACCGACCGTTCCCGCCACCCTAGGTTTACCAGTAGCACGCCCGCGCTAACCGACTACTGCTAAAGTAATAGTAGTAGCGCACTTTTTTTCGCAGGTCGCTACTACTAATTTTGAAACTAGCCACAAGGCGGGCCCCGCTTAGTAGCATCGCTTGTGGCAAAAGCTCGCTACTGCTATCTTATTAGCAGCAGCACGTTTTGTGACCAGCGCTACTGCTAAGCCGCAGCCATACCACCTTTTCCCTCCCCCTCCCTCTCCCCCCTCCTCTCTTCTTCACTTTCCCCTAGCTCCCACTCCTCTGTCCCTCACTTTGCTTCTTCCTCACTACTTCTCCCCCATTACTCTCCTTCTTCTACCTACCTTTCTCTCTCTTTATTACTCCTAGCTAACTACACCACCTCCATTAATGCATCTCCTTTCTCTTTTTCCTTCCCCCTCCACTAGTTGAACTTATCTCCTCCCAAACTAGCTAGCTAGGTAGATGTAGCATTTAGTGAAGTGACCTATGTACCCCCTAACTAGATCTAGCATTGTCAAGAAGAGCTTTGTCCACTTTTGATCACCGATCCCTAACTACATCATCATCTCACGTGCTCGATCTCGAGATAGGTGATTCAAAATTTATACTTTTGCAAGAATGGAAATATTGTATGTGTGTGTGATATGACATAATCGGGCGATATGATGGAAACTGTGTGTGTGGCATGAGTTGACACTGAATTGTGCTTGTGAGTTGCCTATGTTTTGCCGAAATGTTGATTTATTTCCGTTTCGATGAATTCCGGGCAAACTCTATATGTCCTATTTTTAGGGAAGGTCAAGCCGAATTTTTGTATGACTTTGATGCATGCATGCATTTTTATAATCAAATTATTTTTTATTACCATGCAGGCGTTCATGATGGTTAGTGGAACGATGGTGGATAGGTGGTTGCGGTCGGTGGTGCAGGACATGAAAGAAAATAACCTAACAGAGGTTTTATGTCCATATAGAAAATGCAAAGGACGAGTTTGGCTCGACCCCTATGACGATGGTCGTGTGGAAGCGCACCTGCTCATGACTGGCTTCATGGATGGCTATACTCAGTGGATAATTGAAGATGAGGATGATGATGTTGAGGACGTCGACGGGGCATGCAATGACGACACGGGGCAAGACGAAGAGATGATCGACAATGGCGGCAGAGAAGGGGCCGGACATGGCGGCGGAGAAGGGGCCGGACATGGCGGCGGAGAGAACATGGACTCCACGCCACATAATTCATCGGTACTAAGTTCAATCGTGCAGGACCCTCATGTTCAAGCACTGCTTCACAAGGAGACGGGTACTGAGAGAGCTACTTCTAGAGAGGAGGCCAAGCTGCAACAACTTGTGGTAGACATGAACACACCATTGTATCATGGTTACAATCCTGAGGTGACCAGCTTGAGTTTCACGCTCGAACTCCTGAAGACGAAGGCTAAAAACAAATGGACCGACACTAGCCTCGATGAGCATCTCAAGTACCTAAAGGATGTTCTTCCCGCGGGGAATCTATGTCCTACTAGTGTGGATGAGGCCAAGAAGATCGTGTGCCCTCTTGATATGCCACACGTTAGATACCATGCATGCATCAATGATCTTATCGAAAGGAGCACGCGGAAAAAACAAGCCGTCCGGTGTGAAATGCTTCTCGATACAAGAAGGCCGGGAAGAAATCTCCCCAGAAAGTTGTATGGTACTTACCGATCACTCCCTGTCTCTAGCGGTACTTCGTAGATCCCAAGGAAGCAAAGCTCACGCGTTGGCATGCGGAGAGGAAGAAGCCTGGCGATGGAGATGATCCGAAGCTGAGACACATCAAGGATGGAAGCTAGTGGAGAGCGTTGAACGGTGAATATCGGTATCTCAAATGTGATGCAAGGAACATCGTGCTCGGCGCGTGTAGCAATGGCATGAATCTGTTTGGCAACCAGAACACCAACCATAGCACATGGCCCGTGTTTGTATGGATGTATAACCTCCCCCGCTAGTTGTGCATGAAGTTGAAGTACATACACATGAGCATGCTGATTCAAGTGCCAAAACAACTAGGAAATAATATTAATCTGTATCCGGGGCTACTTCAAGAGGAGTTAGACACGTTATGGAAAACACCGGCCAAGACATGGGACGCCAGCAAAGGCGAGTATTTCTATATGAGAGTCGCCCTGATCACGACGGTGCATGACTATCTTGGTTATGGATATGTCACGAGCTAGGTGTGCCATGGATATTGCGGATGCAGGCCGTGCATGGATGATATGACGTCTCAGCAGCTAACGTCAAGGAAAGATGGCGGGTCTAGGAAAATCGTGTACATGCGGCATCAAAAATGGCTCGAGAAGGACGACCCGTGGAGAAACCGTGGAGATCTATTCAATGATGAGGCTGAGCATCGAGGATCTCCACGTAAGCGGAGCGTCGCTAAAATCGATGAGCTGTTGAAAAACTGGGAACAGTGCCCCGCGCCAGGAAATATGATGAAAAAGGTGCCGGAGCCATTGCTAAAGGTATGGAAGACGAGGTCTATTTTCTGGGACTTGGAGTACTGGCACAAACTCGACACACCTCATTGCCTTGATCAAATGCATATCTGTAAGAATGTCCTTGAGAGCTTGCTTGCGACACTGATGAACATGCCGGATAAGACCAAGGATGGGCCAAAGGCAAGAAAAGACTTGCAAGATTTGAAAATCAGGGAAGATCTACACATGCCGCCCCGTAAAAAGTCAGAGGAGACAGAGACGGAGACAGAGGCACATGAGAAGATGGGAAAAAAAGTAAAGGAAGAGGATTATTGCCCCCCATCTTGATTCACCTTAAGTCTGACAGAGATCAATCAATTCTTTAAGTGCCTTACCGGAGTCACAGTTAGTTCCGGTTACTGTGGCAAGATAAGCAGATATCTAGGCACGAACAAGAAAAGGTTCAGCGGGATGAAGTCCCATGACTGTCATGTGATGATGACGCAGATACTACCTATTGGCCTTAGAGGGATAATGGACAAGCACGTCCGTGACACACTTATTGGTCTCCGCAACTTTTTTGACATCATCTCTCGAAAGTCAATCAGTGTGAAGCTTCTCCTGTTGGAAATATGCCCTAGAGGCAATAATAAAAGCATTATTATTATATTTCCTTGTTCATGATAATTGTCTTTATTCATGCTATAATTGTGTTATCCGGAAATCGTAATACATGTGTGAATAATAGACACCAACATGTCCCTCGTAAGCCTCTAGTTGACTAGCTCGTTGATCAACAGATAGTCATGGTTTCCTGACTATGGACATTGGATGTCATTGGTAACGATATCACATCATTAGGAGAATGATGTGATGGACAAGACCCAATCCTAAACATAGCACAAGATCGTATAGTTCGTTTGCTAGAGTTTTCCAATGTCAAGTATCTTTTCCTTAGACCATGAGATCGTGTAACTCCCGGATACCGTAGGAGTGCTTTGGGTGTACCAAACGTCACAACGTAACTGGGTGACTATAAAGGTATACTACGGGTATCTCCGAAAGTGTCTGTTGGGTTGACACGGATCAAGACTGGGATTTGTCACTCCGTATGACGGAGAGGTATCACTGGGCCCACTCGGTAATGCATCATCATAATGATCTCAAAGTGACCAAGTGTCTGGTCACGGGATCATGCATTATGGTACGAGTAAAGTGACTTGCCGGTAACGAGATTGAACGAGGTATTGGGATACCGACGATCGAATCTCGGGCAAGTAACATACCGATTGACAAAGGGAATTGTATACGGGATTGATTGAATCCTCGACATCGTGGTTCATCCGATG
Source organism: Triticum aestivum (assembly GCF_018294505.1). Taxonomy (NCBI): domain Eukaryota; kingdom Viridiplantae; phylum Streptophyta; class Magnoliopsida; order Poales; family Poaceae; genus Triticum; species Triticum aestivum. The sequence continues at coordinate 264,371,464 of NC_057794.1, forward strand.
AGATCATCGAGGAGCATGTGGGAGCCAACATGGGTATCCAGATCCCGCTGTTGGTTATTGACCGGAGAGCAATCTCGGTCATGTCTACATGTCTCCCGAACCCGTAGGGTCTACACACTTAAGGTTCGGTGACGCTAGGGTTGTAGGGATATGTATATGCAGTAACCCGAATGTTGTTCGGAGTCCCGAATGAGATCCCGGACGTCACGAGGAGTTCCAGAATGGTCCGGAGGTAAGGAATTATATATAGGAAGTGCTATTTCAGGCATCGGGACAAGTTTCGGGGTCACCGGTATTGTGTCGGGACCACCGGAAGGGTCCCGGGGGTCCACCGGGTGGGGCCACCTGCCCCGGGGGGCCACATGGGCTGTAGGGGTGTGCGCCTTGGCCTACATGGGCCAAGGGCACCAGCCCCAAGAGGCCCATGCGCCTAGGGTTCAAGAAGGGAAGAGTCCCAAAGGGGGAAGGCACCTCCTAGGTGCCTTGGGGAGGAGGGATTCCTCCCTTGGCCGCCGCCCCCCTAGGAGATTGGATCTCCTAGGGTCGGCGCCCCCCCCCCCTTGGCCCTCCTATATATAGTGGGGAGATGGAGGACTTCTTACCCCACGCCTTTGGTGCCTCCCTCTCCAACACATCCTCCTCCTCCATAGTTCTTGGCGAAGCCCTGCCGGAGTACTGCAGCTCCACCACCACCACGCCATCGTGCTGCTGCTAGAGCCATCTTCCTCAACCTCTCCTTCCTCCTTGCTGGATCAAGAAGAAGGAGACGTCACGCTGACCGTACGTGTGTTGAACGCGGAGGTGCCGTCCGTTCGGCGCTAGGATCTCCAGTGATTTGGATCACGTCGAGTACGCCTTCCTCATCCCCGTTCTTTGAATGCTTCCGCGCGTGGTCTACAAAGGTATGTAGATGCAATCCGATCACTCGTTGCTAGATGAACTCATAGATGGATCTTGGTGAAACCGTAGGAAATTTTTTGTTTTCTGCAACGTTCCCCAACAGTGGCATCATGAGCTAGGTCTATGCGTAGTTCTCTTGCACGAGTAGAACACAATTTGTTGTGGGCGTTGATGTTGTCAACTTTCTTGCCGCTACTAGTCTTATCTTGCTTCAACGGTATTGTGGGATGAAGCGGCCCGGACCAACCTTACACGTACGCTTACGTGAGACCGGTTCCACCGACTAACATGCACAAGTTGCATAAGGTGGCTGGCGGGTGTCTGTCTCTCCCACTTTAGTTGGAGCGGATTCGATGAAAAGGGTCCTTATGAAGGGTAAATAGAAGTTGACAACGTTCTTGCTAGAACCCTATTTCAGCCACGTAAAACTTGCAACAACAATTAGAAGACGTCTAACTTGCTTTTGCAGCAAGTGCTTTGTGATATGATATGGCCAAAGTTGTGATGAATGATGAATGATCTATATGTGATGTATGAGATGTTCATGCTATTGTAATAGGAATCACGACTTGCATGTCGATGAGTATGACAACCGGCAGGAGCCATAGGAGTTGTCTTTATTTTTTGTATGACCTGCGTGTCATTGAGAAAAGCCATGTAAATTACTTTACTTTATTGCTAAACGCGTTAGCCATAGTAGTAGAAGTAATAGTTGGCGAGCAACTTCATGGAGACACGATGATGGAGATCATGGTGTCATGCCGGTGACAAGATGATCATGGAGCCCCAAGATGGAGATCAAAGGAGCTATGTGATATTGGCCATATCATGTCACTGTTATTATTTGATTGCATGTGATGTTTATCATGTTTTGCATCTTGTTTACTTAGAACGACGGTAGTAAATAAGATGATCCCTCATAATAATTTCAAGAAAGTGTTTCCCCTAACTGTGCACCGTTGCGACAGTACGTTGTTTCGAAGCACCACGTGATGATCGGGTGTTAGATTCTAACGTTCACATACAATGGGTGTAAGACAGATTTACACATGCAAACACTTAGGTTGACTTGACGAGCCTAGCATGTACAGACATGGCATCGGAACACAGAAGACCGAGAGGTCGAGCATGAGTCGTATAGAAGATACGATCAACATGAAGATGTTCACCGATGTTGACTAGTCCGTCTCACGTGATGATCGGACACGGCCTAGTTAACTCGGATCATGTTATACTTAGATTACTAGAGGGATGTCTATCTAAGTGGGAGTTCATTGTATAATTTGATTAGATGAACTTAATTATCATGAACTTAGTCTAAAATCTTTACAATATGTCTTGTAGATCAAATGGCCAACGTAGTCCTCAACTTCAACGCATTCCTAGAGAAAACCAAGCTGAAAGACGATGGCAGCAACTATACGGACTGGGTCCGGAACCTGAGGATCATCCTCATAGCTGCCAAGAAAGATTATGTCCTACAAGCACCGCTAGGTGACGCACCCGTCCCACAGAACCAAGACGTTATGAACGCTTGGCAGACACGTGTTGATGACTACTCCCTCGTTCAGTGCGGCATGCTTTACAGCTTAGAGCCGGGGCTCCAAAAGCGTTTTGAGAGACATGGAGCATATGAGATGTTCGAAGAGCTGAAAATGGTTTTTCAAGCTCATGCCCGGGTCGAGAGATATGAAGTCTCCGACAAATTCTTCAGCTGTAAGATGGAGGAAAACAGTTCTGTCAGTGAGCACATACTCACTATGTCTGGGTTACATAACCGCTTGACTCAGCTGGGAGTTAATCTCCCGGATGACGCGGTCATTGACAGAATCCTCCAGTCGCTTCCACCGAGCTACAAGAGCTTTGTGATGAACTTCAATATGCAGGGGATGGAAAAGACCATTCCCGAATTATTTGCAATGCTGAAATCAGTAGAGGTAGAAGTCAAAAAGGAACATCAAGTGTTGATGGTGAATAAAACTACTAAGTTCAAGAAAGGCAAGGGTAAGAAGAACTTCAAGAAGGATGGCAAGGGAGTTGCCGCGCCCGGTAAGCAAGCTGTCGGGAAGAAGCCAAAGAATGGACCCAAGTCCGAGACTGAGTGCTTTTATTGCAAGGGAAGTGGTCACTGGAAGCGGAACTGCCCCAAGTACTTAGCGGACAAGAAGGCCGGCAAAACGAAAGGTATATGCGATATACATGTAATTGATGTGTACCTTACCAGTATTCGTAGTAGCTCCTGGGTATTTGATACCGGTGCGGTTGCTCACATTTGTAACTCAAAACAGGAGCTGCGGAATAAGCGGAGACTGGCGAAGGACGAGGTGACGATGCGAGTCGGGAATGGTTCCAAGGTCAATGTGATCGCCGTCGGCACGCTACCTCTACATTTACCTTCGGGATTAGTTTTAAACCTTAATAATTGTTATTTAGTGCCAGCTTTGAGCATGAACATTGTATCAGGATCTCGTTTAATTCGAGATGGCTACTCATTTAAATCCGAGAATAATGGTTGTTCTATTTATATGAGAGATATGTTTTATGGTCATGCTCCGATGGTGAATGGTTTATTCTTAATGAATCTCGAGCGTAATACTACACATGTTCATAGTGTGAGTACCAAAAGATGTAAGATTGATAATGATAGTCCCACATACTTGTGGCACTGCCGCCTTGGTCACATAGGTGTCAAACGCATGAAGAAGCTCCATGCTGATGGACTTTTAGAGTCTCTTGATTACGAATCATTTGACACGTGCGAACCATGCCTCATGGGTAAAATGACCAAGACTCCGTTCTCAGGAACAATGGAGCGAGCAACCAACTTATTGGAAATCATACATACTGATGTGTGCGGTCCAATGAGTGTTGAGGCTCGCGGTGGCTATCGTTATGTTCTCACCCTCACTGATGACTTGAGTAGATATGGGTATGTCTACTTAATGAAACACAAGTCTGAAACCTTTGAAAAGTTCAAGGAATTTCAGAGTGAGGTTGAGAATCAACGTGACAGGAAAATCAAGTTCCTGCGATCAGATCGCGGAGGAGAATACTTGAGTCACGAGTTTGGCACGCACTTAAGAAAATGTGGAATAGTTTCACAACTCACGCCGCCTGGAACACCTCAGCGTAATGGTGTGTCCGAACGTCGTAATCGCACTCTATTAGATATGGTGCGATCTATGATGTCTCTTGCCGATTTACCGCTTTCTTTTTGGGATATGCTTTGGAGACTGCCGCATTCACTTTAAATAGGGCTCCGTCGAAATCCGTTGAGACGACACCGTATGAATTATGGTTTGGGAAGAAACCTAAGCTGTCGTTTCTAAAAGTTTGGGGATTCGATGCTTACGTCAAGAAACTTCAACCTGAAAAGCTCGAACACAAGTCGGAAAAATGCGTCTTCATAGGATACCCTAAAGAAACTATTGGGTATACCTTCTACCTCAGATTCGAAGGCAAGATCTTTGTTGCCAAGAATGGATCCTTTCTAGAAAAGGAGTTTCTCTCGAAAGAAGTAAGTGGGAGGAAAGTAGACCTTGTTGAAGTATTACCTCTTGAACCGGAAAATGGCGCAACTCAAGAAAATGTTCCTGAGGTGCCTGCACCGACTAGAGAGGAAGTTAATGATAATGATCAAGATACTTCTGATCAAGCTCCTACTGAAATTCGAAGGTCCACAAGGACACGTTCCGCACCAGAGTGGTACGACAACCCTGTCTTGGAAATCATGTTGTTGGACAACAGTGAACCTTCGAACTATGAAGAAGCGATGGCGGGCCCGGATTCCGACAAATGGCTGGAAGCCATGAAATCTGAGATAGGATCCATGTATGAAAACGAAGTCTGGACTTTGGCTGACTTGCCTGTTGAGCGGCGAGCCATAGAAAATAAATGGATCTTTAAGAAGAAGACAGACGCGGATGGTAATGTGACCATCTATAAAGCTCGGCTTGTCGCTAAGGGTTATCGACAAGTTCAAGGGGTTGACTACGATGAGACTTTCTCACCGGTAGCGAAGCTAAAGTCCGTCCGAATCATGTTAGCTATTGCCGCATTCTACGATTATGAGATATGGCAAATGGACGTCAAAACGGCATTCCTTAATGGTTTCCTTAAGGAAGAATTGTATATGATGCAGCCGGAAGGTTTTGTCGATCCTAAGAATGCTGACAAGGTGTGCAAGCTCCAACGCTCGATTTATGGGCTGGTGCAAGCATCTCGGAGTTGGAACATTCGCTTTGATGAGATGATCAAAGCGTTTGGGTTTACGCAGACTTATGGAGAAGCCTGTGTTTACAAGAAAGTGAGTGGGAGCTCTGTAGCATTTCTCATATTATATGTAGATGACATACTTTTGATGGGAAATGATATAGAACTCTTGGACAGCATTAAGGCCTACTTGAATAAGAGTTTTTCAATGAAGGACCTTGGAGAAGCTGCATATATATTAGGCATCAAGATCTATAGAGATAGATCAAGACGCCTCATAGGTCTTTCACAAAGCACCTACCTTGATAAGATATTGAAGAAGTTCAATATGGACCAGTCTAAGAAGGGGTTCTTGCCTGTGTTGCAAGGTGTGAAATTGAGCTCGGCTCAAAGTCCGACCACGGCAGAAGATATAGAAGAGATGAGTGTCATCCCCTATGCCTCAGCCATAGGTTCTATTATGTATGCCATGCTGTGTACCAGACCTGATGTAAACCGTGCCGTAAGTTTGGTAGGAAGGTACCAAAGTAATCCCGGCAAGGAACACTGGACAGCGGTCAAGAATATCCTGAAGTACCTGAAAAGGACTAAGGAAATGGTTCTCGTTTATGGAGGTGACGAAGAGCTCGTCGTAAAAGGTTACGTCGACGCTAGCTTCAACACAGATCTGGATGACTCTAAGTCACAAACTGGATAAGTGTATATATTGAATGGTGGGCCAGTAAGCTGGTGCAGTTGCAAGCAGAGCGTCGTGGCGGGATCTACATGTGAAGCGGAGTACATGGCAGCCTCGGAGGCAGCGCATGAAGCAATTTGGGTGAAGGAGTTCATCACCGACCTAGGAGTCATACCCTATGCGTCGGGGCTTATCAAGCTTTTCTGTGACAACACTGGAGCTATTGCTCTTGCCAAGGAGCCCAGGTTTCACAAGAATACAAGGCACATCAAGCGTCGCTTCAACTCCATTCGTGAAAATGTTCAAGATGGAGACATAGAAATTTGTAAAGTCCATACAGATCTGAATGTAGCAGATCCGTTGACTAAACCTCTCCCTAGAGCAAAACATGATCAACACCAGAATTCCATGGGTGTTCGATTCATCACAAGTAACTAGATTATTGACTCTAGTGCAAGTGGGAGACTGTTGGAAATATGCCCTAGAGGTAATAATAAAACCATTATTACTATATTTCCTTGTTCATGATAATTGTCTTTATTCATGCTATAATTGTGTTATCCGGAAATCGTAATACATGTGTGAATAATAGACACCAACATGTCCCTAGTAAGCCTCTAGTTGACTAGCTCGTTGATCAACAGATAGTCATGGTTTCCTGACTATGGACATTGGATGTCATTGGTAACAATATCACATCATTAGGAGAATGATGTGATGGACAAGACCCAATCCTAAACATAGCACAAGATCGTATAGTTCGTTTGCTAGAGTTTTCCAATGTCAAGTATCTTTTCCTTAGACCATGAGATCATGTAACTCCTAGATACCGTAGGAGTGCTTTGGGTGTACCAAACGTCACAACGTAACTGGGTGACTATAAAGGTATACTACGGGTATCTCCGAAAGTGTCTGTTGGGTTGACACAGATCAAGACTGGGATTTGTCACTCCGTATGACGGAGAGGTATCACTAGGCCCACTCGGTAATGCATCATCATAATGAGCTCAAAGTGACCAAGTGTCTGGTCACGGGATCATGCATTACGGTACGAGTAAAGTGACTTGCCGGTAACGAGATTGAACGAGGTATTGGGATACCGACGATCGAATCTCGGGCAAGTAACATACCGATTGACAAAGGGAATTGTATACGGGATTGATTGAATCCTCGACATCGTGGTTCATTCAATGAGATCATCGAGGAGCATGTGGGAGCCAACATGGGTATCCAGATCCCGCTGTTGGTTATTGACCGGAGAGCGATCTCGATCATGTCTACATGTCTCCCGAACCCGTAGGGTCTACACACTTAAGGTTCGGTGACGCTAGGGTTGTAGGGATATGTATATGCAGTAACCCGAATGTTGTTCGGAGTCCCGGATGAGATCCCGGACGTCACGAGGAGTTCCGGAATGGTCCGGAGGTAAAGAATTATATATAGGAAGTGCTATTTCGGGCATCGGGACAAGTTTCGGGGTCACCGGTATTGTACCGGGACCACCGGAAGGGTCCCGGGGGTCCACCGGGTGGGGCCACCTGCCCCGGGGGGCCACATGGGCTGTAGGGGTGTGCGCCTTGGCCTACATGGGCCAAGGGCACCAGCCCCAAGAGGCCCATGCGCCTAGGGTTCAAGAAGGGAAGAGTCCCAAAGGGGGAAGGCACCTCCTAGGTGCCTTGGGGAGGAGGGATTCCTCCCTTGGCCGCCGCCCCCCTAGGAGATTGGATCTCCTAGGGCCGGCGCCCCCCCTTGTCCCTCCTATATATAGTGGGGAGATGGAGGACTTCTTACCCCACGCCTTTGGTGCCTCCCTCTCCCTTTCCAACACATCCTCCTCCTCCATAGTGCTTGGCGAAGCCCTGCCGGAGTACTGCAACTCCACCACCACCACGCCATCGTGCTTCTGCTGGAGCCATCTTCCTCAACCTCTCCTTCCTCCTTGTTGGATCAAGAAGAAGGAGACGTCACACTGACCGTACGTGTGTTGAACGCAGAGGTGCCGTCCGTTCGGCGCTAGGATCTCCGGTGATTTGGATCACGTCGAGTACGCCTTCCTCATCCCCGTTCTTTGAACGCTTCCGCGCGTGATCTACAAAGGTATGTAGATGCAATCCGATCACTCGTTGCTAGATGAACTCATAGATGGATCTTGGTGAAACCGTAGGAAAATTTTTGTTTTTTGCAACGTTCCCCAACAGCTCCAAAGCCTACAGGAAGAGATCGTCGTGATACTGAACGAGCTTGAGATGTACTTCTCGGCCACGTTCTTTGATGTCATGGTGCATCTATGTGTCCATATTGTGGATGACATAATAGACCTCAGGCCATCATTCCTGCATAACATGATGCCGTTTGAGAGGACGAATGGTATCATCAAAGGATTCGTTCATAGCATGTCCCGTCCAGATGGAAGCATCATCCAGGGCTATCTCACACAAGAGTGCATCTCTGTCTGTGAGAATTTTCTATATGGCGTAGACCAGCCGCCTGGTGTTGGTGTTGGTTTGCCTGTTCACAAGCACGATGGGAGGCTCGCAGGAGAAGGTCACTCCAACGGTCGCAGGGAACTGCACGTGGCATACTCAGATCGACGCAATGACTTTGACAGAGCAAACTTGGTAGTGCTACAACACCTAGACGAGGTAGATCCTTTCGTGGCACCGCACAAAGAAATTATCGCAAAGAAGTATCGTGACCGGGGGGTATGCAGGACAGATGCCGAAGTTACTAGAGAGCACAGCTCCACTTTCCTGCATTGGTTCAAAGAGTATATTATTGCTAATCCCCGGGAAGAGGGCTCTAAGGATGGATTGCTCATATACACCTTAGCACATGGCCCCTCGCCCAACCTCGTCAGCTATCAGGCATACGATATCAATGGATACATGTTCTACACAGAGGCCAAAGATATGGACAGTGATGATCAAAACTCAGGGGTGACGATGGAATGCATGACCGGCAGCGATAATGACGCAACTGAGAGATTTTACGGAAGGGTCAAGGATATCTGGGAGCTTGACTACTCTAGAGTGCACAATGCGACGATGTTCTGTGTCAGATGGGCTTAGAATGTCGAAAGAGAAAACCAGTATTTCACTACCATGACTATACCCGACACCAAGAGCTCTACCATGAACGCTATCGCAAAAAACGAGCCATGGGTACATGCTAAGCACGTGACACAATGCTTCTTCATAATCGACCCGTGCAATCCCAGCCGTGTTGTCATGAGGAGAGGCAAAAGGAACATCATTGGAATGGATGGATTCGCCAACGAGGAAGACTACGACTAGTACGACAACCCAATGAGGGAAGATGTCCATGACAATGAAGTATACGTCAAAAGAAGAATCAATACTACATGACCTAAGAAAGATCGTACTCCATGGAAAAGGAAAAGTCACAATGAGGGGCTCAATTATTGTTCAACGAACAAGAAGGGAAGTAAGCTCACTCAAAAACGATAACTTCGACGCTGAGGAACCATTATCGGTCAAATGATGTAATATATATGTTCCTATTATGTGTAAACATTTAACTGTTATGCATGGGTCAAATGATTTAATATATATGTTCCTATTTCGTATACATACTTAACCGTCAAATGATGCAATATATATCACCTTAGTTATATACATTGTATCACCTTCCCTTCGTTCCCGCTCTCGGAAAAAAGGAAAAGAAAAGAAAAGGAAGAAAAATAAAAGGAATAGAAAATAAAGGAAAATAAAATAGAAGAAACAAAATAGGAAAACTGCTATAGGTTCTGGTTATCGCAGTAGCGCTTTTCTGAAAAAGAGCTATAGCTAGTCAAACTAGCAGTAGAGCTTTTTGGCTAAACACGCTATAGGTACCTGTGATAGCAGTAGCGCTTTTTGGCTAAAAGCGCTATAGCTAACTTAGCTATAGCGCGTTTTTCCGAAACACGCTGCTCCTATGTTGACTTAACCCCCCCCCCAATCCCCACTCTCTGCTTCTTCCCACCTCTGCTTCTTCCCGCAAATCCCTACTCTCTCTTCCCCCCCTCATCGATTCCGCAGCCCCGCCCTCGCCGCGCCCCTGTGCTCCCACCTGACTCCCCGACCCCAGCAACCTCGCCCTCGCCCCAGATCCCGGCCACGGCGCTCGCCCCCGACGCCGGCGACCTCGCCCTCGCCCCCGACCTCCCAACCTCGGCCGTCGTAAGGCCTCCTCCTCACCCCTGCACCCTCTATAAGCCCCCCACCTGTAACGCCCCGAGACCGTTTTTTTTGACTGGGAACTGTGGGTCAAAACCCCCACAGCAGATCAAAACTTTATTGAAAAACAACAGATACAAGAAGTTGATTACAAGGAGTAACCAGGTTACAAGAAAGAAGAAAAAAAGAAAGCCCTACCAAACTAGCTTAAGGGGGGAGGTAAGAAATCCACTTGAGCAGGTCACCGTTGCGCCAGGTGTCTTCCAGTTTTTCGCTGTTCTTGCCTTGTCATTTGCTTGCGTGTTGCATATTACCATGTAATCATGTGCATTGCATCATCATGTTTTCAAAACTTGCATCCGTCCCGGTCTCCTCATTCTCTCTGTTGTCCGTTCTGAGTCCAGACACACTTGCACGCGCCCGCGGCACGTCCGAAATATTATTTTATAAGTGGCCGGAAAATGTTCTCAGAATGGGTTGAAAGTTGACATGCGGTGTTGTTATGTTGTCAGTAGACCTCCTATCAAGTTTCATCGCATTCGGAGCTCGTTTGATAGCCCAACCATTAAACATATAGCGGCACTATAGTCGGTCACACGTTGGACGTTTTCGGTCTCCGGAAACCTTGTCGGGCTGCATTTCCGTCTGTCTCTTCTCAGCCCGAGACCTCTCCTGCACAGCCCACAAATCCCACCTAGTTCCCCCTCTATCTCGAACCGCACAATCTTGATCGGAGGCTCTGAAACGCTCCAGAAACCCCCTAGACCCAAATCCTAGCAAAACATGCTATATATAGACCCCCTAGTCCATTTTCGGACTAATCCTAGTCTAAACCTACCCCTAGCCTCCCCTAACCCTCAGCCGCCGCCACCTCCCCCCTCTACCTCGTTTTCCCCTCCCGGCCGCATCGCCTCCGCCACCTGGTGCCGCCTGTGCGGCCAGCGCCGCCGCCCTCCACCATTAAGAGGCCGCCACATCGCCCAACCATCCAACCACCTCCCCGCAGCCCTCCCGGCCCGTAGCAGGCCCGTTCGGGTCCGAAGCATCGCGCCGCCATCCACGCGAGCCCGTCACGCCATCCTCCTTGCGCCCGATGTAGATCGAAGGAAGGAGCCCCTCGATCCCGAGCCGCCGTCCCGTGTGCTAGCCAGCACCGTCGCTCCGCCTCCCGCTGGCGAGATCCACCACCGGAGCACCCACTAGGAGAGCCCCGCCGCTGCAGATGAGCCCCGCCGCTCGCTCCCTTCCTCCCGTCGGTCTTCTTCTTCCTCCCTGCTCTCACGATCTCTATCTCACTCTCTTTCCCATGGCTCTACAGGAATCACCACCGCCGTTTGTGAACGTCGTCGCCAGTGCCGCCAGATCTGGCTGGGAAGGGGCTCCCTCACCTGGATCCGCTGCCCTTGCCGGTTTTGCGCCTTCGCCGACCTCCCCTGCTTCTGCCTCAAGCAGGAGGAGACGCTCGCAGGCGTTCGCCTGCATCGCCGTTGACCGTGCTGGCTAGCGCGTGGGCCATGAGAGCGCGAGGCCCAGCAGTGCCTGTCCTTCGCCCGCTCCTCCGGCCCAGCTCCCGCGTCAAGCCTGCCAACCTTCACGGGCCAAGGCCCATTGGTGAGGCAGCACCCGAGCCCCCCTTGCACTGTTGGGCCGGCCTCTGATTCGGCCTGTTCATTTTTTTCTTCTGTTGTCAGCGATTTGTTAATTTCTCAGAGGTTTGCATATTTACAGAACTGTCCCTATTTTAAACTACTAATAACTTTTGAACCATGCATCCAAATAAAACTTGTCATATATGTAACATGCTTAGAATTTGATCTAGTTTCACAATATCCAACTTTCATGCATGTTTGCAATGTTTAAAATGTTGTTTGCATTAATTTGCATAAATGCCATGTTTAAATGGTTTATTTCATAACTAAATAACCGTAGCTCCAAACTTAATAAACTTTCTATGTAAATGGGGTATAAAAATGCCTAGTTTAACATGGTGGCTTTACTTTGCATGTTTAATAACTCTAAAATTTTGTATAGGGCAGAACAGTACCAACTCTAAAATATGCACATGAGGATTTTCCGGAATTGTTGTTTGTTGTTTCCGGCCTCATTTAAACTTGACTAGATAGTTAGTTTATGTATGCTTCACCTCTTGCCATGTTAATCAACATTTAATATTGTTGGGTACATAAACGAGATCAAACTAAATAACTTGAATATGGTGTTCCATCAATATGCAACACCGGATCTCGTTGCATATTGAGCTCCACTTAATTTGTAGCATTGTTTATACACATTGCCATGCCATGCCTCATTAAACCGGACATGCATAATACTTGGTTGTGCATCATGCCATGTTTATGTGGTGGTTGTTTACTATGTTGCTTGCTTCTTTCCGGGTTGCTTCTCTCGTTAGCTTCGGTTTTGATCCGGAGTTGTGAGGATTCGTTCGACTCCGTCCGTTTGTCTTCTTCATGGACTCGTTCTTCTTCCTTGCGGGATCTCAGGCAAGATGACCATACCCTCGAAATCACTTCTATCTTTGCTTGCTAGTTGTTCGCTCTATCGCTATGTCGCGCTGCCTACCACCTGTTATATCATGCCTCCCATATTGCCATGTCAAGCCTCTAACCCACCTTCCTAGCAAACCGTTGCTTGGCTAAGTTACCGCTTTGCTCAACCCCTCTTATAGCATTGTTAGTTGCAGGTGAAGCTGAAGTTTGTTCCATGTTGGAACATGGATATGTTGGGATATCACAATATCTCTTATTTAATTAATGCATCTACACACTTGGTAAAGGGTGGAAGGATCGGCCTTGTGCCTGGTGTTTTGTTCCACTCTTGCCGCCCTAGTTTCCGTCATACCGGTGTTATGTTCCTTGATTTTGCGTTCCTTACGCGGTTGGGTGTTATGGGAACCCCTTGACAGTTCGCTTTGAATAAAACTCCTCCAGCAAGGCCCAACCTTGGTTTTACTTTTGCCTAACAACCTATTACCCTTCCCTTGGGTCGGCCAACCCAAGGGTTATCTTTATTTTAACCCCTCCAGGCCAGTGCTTCTGTAAGTGTTGGTCCGAACCGGGCAACCTACGGGGCCACCTCGGGGCAACTTGAGGGATGGTTTTACTCGTAGCTTGACCTATCCGGTGTGTCCTGAGTACGAGATATGTGCAACTCCTATCGGGATTGTCGACATATCGGTCGGCTTTGCTGGTCTTGTTTTACCATTGTCGAAATGTCTTGTAATCGGGATTCCGAGACTAATCGGGTCTTCCTGGGAGAAGGAATATCCTTCGTTGACCGTGAGAGCTTGTGATGGGCTAAGTTGGGACACCCCTGCAGGGTTTGAACTTTCGAAAGCCGTGCCCGCGGTTATGTGGCAGATGGGAATTTGTTAATGTCCGGTTGTAGAGAACTTGACACTTAACTTAATTAAAATGCATCAACCGTGTGTGTAGTCGTGATGGTCTCTTCTCGGCGGAGTCCTAGAAGTGAACACGGTTCTTGTGTTATGCTTGAATGTAAGTAGATTCAGGATCACTTCTTGATCACTTCTAGCTTCACGACCGTTGCGTTGCTTCTCTTCTCGCTCTTATTTGCGTATGTTAGCCACCATACCAGCTTAGTGCTTGTTGCAGCTCCACCTCACTACCTTCTCCTACCCATAAGTTTAAATAGTCTTGATCTCGCGGGTGTGAGATTGCTGAGTCCTCGTGACTCACAGATACTTCCAAACAGTTGCAGGTGCCGATGATACCAGTGCAGGTGATGCAACCGATCTCAAGTGGGAGCTCGATGAAGATCTTGTTCATTGTGTTGTTTCGTGTCCTGTTGATCAGTAGAGGAGCCCAGTTGGGACGATCAGGGATCTAGCATTTGGGGTTGTCTTCCTTTATTTTGATCAGTAGATGTTCCTCCTTTATATGCATATCACCTGTAGCCCCCAAGTCTTAAGAAGGGAGCATAGTAACAGCTTAAGACTTGCTTCAATATAAATGTTGCAACCTTGAAGAAATTCAGGTTGTTCATCTCAATCACTAGTCAAAACTGAATATTCCACATATGTAGCCCCCAAGTGCCGGGTTGTCATGCTTGCAGTAGCCTGGGACTTGTAATTGCCTTATGCTCATAAAAACTTTCAATCAGTGTAGCCCCCAAGGGCTGGGTCATTATGCAATAATGAGCAGGGACTTTGTAGATATGATCATCTAGACTTGAACAGCAACGTGTAGGCCCCAAGGGCCGGCTCAGTAAGATAATATTGAGCTAGGACTCTATATATACTTCTTTGAAAAGAACATCATATGATGTAACCCCCATCATGGGGCTTGAACCCACGTCCACAAGGTTAAGAGCTTTGTGCTTTACCAACTGAGCAGTGGACCCTTCAATATAATGGATTAAGACTTGTGTACCTTGAATTGTTGACAGGAGCAATTGATAACCCCCAAGGGCCGGCTCATTATGATGTGATGACTCGGATCTTCAATAAGGCCAGTAAAAATGACTTTGCATTAGCCCCTAAGTGCCACAGTGCATGCTGGCAGTGACATGGGACTTGCATATTTGACATAATCTCCACTTGAATAATGTAGCCCCCAAGTGCCGGGTCGTAAGCCTGCAGTGACTCGGGACTATTCCTTCCATTCTAGAATAAATTATATCCATTGATAAAATAATAACCATTACGCTGAAGCGACTTTGAAAACCTCACTTATAATACTGGTTATTGATAACCATAATAAAAATCCAGCCATGTTGGCTATTCAAGATTTGAATAATATAATCCGGTATGAAAATCTCAATCATTCAATATCATCATGACAATCCAGCCAAGTTTGTCTATTAATGATTTTGAATACCTTATCGGTTGATAAGTAAATCCGGAGTTTAAATACTCAGTGGCTCTTGGCCGATGCCGACTTAATGCGCTTCCGTTGTAATCCAGGATGTTTGTAACCCGGCGGCTTATAGCCTTTGTGAAAATCAATAATTGATAACCCTTTTGAGACACCAATTTCAATTTTTGATGATGGGCTTGAAATTAATCATTTATGTAAGTCATAGCTCTGCAAATCCTGCATAGAGTTTAAACAACATATGCCCTGATGACTTAATGTCAAAAGCCAGGGCGGGTAACAACCCAAATATAATATAGTCTTATGCAATTATGGAAAAGACTAGCATTAAGGCCATTCAAGCCTAAACATACTGGAAACTTTGAAGTTAAAAACCAGGGCGGGTTATCCAACCTCGCATATTCATATAACCAGGAAAACATACTTGTAGGATTGATTTATACTGTTGGCTTACATTGCCATCCCAGTGAATGTAATAATCCAATGATTTATAAGCGCATGATTCCAATGGCGCAATCCAAAATATACCAGCGACTTATAGTCCAAAGCCAGGCCGGGTTAATAAACACCGTATAATTTCTCATCATACACTGGCGACTTATAGTCCAAAGCTAGGCCGGGTTAATAAACACCGGATGATTTCTCATCATACACTGGCGACTTATAGTCCAAAGCCAGGCCGGGTTAATAAACATAGAATAATTTCATATATGAACCATAAGGCATCACAACCTGCATCGGTTTTCAAACATGTATTAACATGTCATAGAAGATAAACCTCAAAAGCTTTCAAATAGAAATCGAAAGAAAAACAAGGCTTTTCATAGGGTGCCGGGCCTAAAAATCAAGTGCTTTCAAGGGCCGCACAGCCACTGAGTTAAACCTTCATACAAACCTTATAAGCCGGGCCTCACATAACCAATCATCGTTTTAGCTCTGACAAGTTCAGGGTCTATATAAGATTTGCTTGTCAAAAGTACGGCGGGTCATTCCAGGATTACCTGGGCAGAGTGGCAGACTTAAAAAGGTAGGATAACCCGGGTTTTTAGGTGAACGCACCTGGCTTCCAAGCCTGCCTTTTAAGCCTATTACAAAGGTCATAAAAACTCTTGTCCGTTGAACAAAGAGCCCCCAAGTAACATTTTTGAGCTGTGCTCGCCGGGTACCTATGTTTGAGTTGTGTTGTGCAACAAACTCTCTTTGGTCCCTTTAACCTGGGTAGCAAGCCCCCATGTGTTTTGTAAGCATGGCGTATAAGCCGGGTCAAAGGGTAATCATAGCTTCGCTCAGTGAGCAATAAGCCCCCATGTAACCATAATAAGATAATCCATAAGGCAGGATACCCATGTTTGAACTGCGCATCATGGCAACAAGTTCTCTTCGGCAACCTTTATTTTTTCTGAGAACTCAAACTTGCAAGAGATGAATTCTTTTTGAACTGGAATTTCAAACCGGATATTGAGAGCTTTAAAGCTTTGTGAGAGACAGATTTCCCTTGAATCGAATTTTGAACCAGAATCCTTCCTGATAACCCAGAATTCTTCTATTGAGCCTGAACTCTATGATTGTCAATCACTTTTTTAAGCCGGAAATTTTCTAACGGCCATCAAATTTTCACCAACAGGGTAGTAGCCTCCAGGGCCGGGTTATTTTTCCCTCCAATGACCCAGAGTTCTTGAATTTTGCTAAAACTGGCAACATTTGCTGAATCATGTCATCATAGCCCTCGAGTCTTAAGACGACTCGAAAAGTTGGCTTGAGATTCTTCATATTTTGATCATAGCATAAGATGTATATCATTAGCGTTGTTAATGCGATGTGAATCTATAGAAGGTTGAAGTGATTGTGGCAGGTTATAGATGATCCCGTATGAGCTGTGTCAGCAACTCGGCCAATGGTTCATCCCAACTGGCTCTTTTGAAGTTAACCAAAATGTAGTGGCGGCGACTTGTGCGCCTTCCCATTGAGCCATCTAGTGCAGACGGTGGTTGATAATATATGATAATTTGCCGCCAATTTGTTGAAAGAAAGAACCGGGCTACTCGAGCAGTGACTTGCTTGTACTCAATAAACAGCTCATGCAGACAGATGCGACCCGGTGTGTTGATGTAGACCAGCCCATGAAAGACGGACGGTAAACACGACCGCAACATCAGAGGCGGCACAGACAGATGAGTCGGTCGTGGCGTTGTAAGACGGTGCGGCCGGACGAGTCAACCATGTCATATTGATGTAAATTGGGCTGTAAAAACACCGGTTTGCACATATATTCGTCGAGCATCATGGCACGGTCAGATGCTAGCGCATGATAACGATGGCACGAGCTATACATCCATGACACGACCATCACTCTTGAAGTGAACAATTGTCCTGCGTCAAAAAATATCACATGCGAAAGTAATTGTTCACACAAAAATTAATATGTGCTATGAAAAAAAATAGGACAGATATCACCTTTGATGATTTGTCCAGAGAACAGATGATCCGCAGATGATTAGTACTGCGTAAAACATGCACATCGTCGGACTTGTCCAGGTTATAATGCTCCATCCTTTCTGCTGGCTGCTGAGATAGCGAACGCAAACGGTAGCATCTATTGTAAGTATGGCATCTGTGATAACATATGGTAGAGACAGAAGCAAACTCCAGCAGGACCGGCTCACAGTAGCAAAGGTCACCGGGCGACCGCGACAGCTCAACAGTAGCAGAGGTCGGGTCGAAGTGGCTCGGAAGCGGCAGCTCCATGAGGCGGTTCAAGGCAGCAAGGGCCGCTCGGAAGTGACAGGAACGGAGCATGGACGACATGGAGCAGCACAACGCAGGCGCTCGTGGAGGCTTAGCCACGGCTTAGGCGCGATAGCTCAGGGTGCAAGGAGGCCATGGGAATGGTAGCTCAAACATGGAGCAAACGGCCTGATGCAGAGAGTTCAATGGCAACTTGATGCGTCGGCGGAAGCAGACTAATGTGGCACCACGGCTGAGGAGCAAAGCCAAGGCGAGGCTTTGGTGTTGACTTGGCATAGCAGTAGCCGGCTCAGAAACAATGACAGACACTGGCCCCTTCAACACGCGGCGGTGAATGGCCCAGAGGCAGAGCTGGCTTGAAGGCAACATGAATCTGGGTCGTAGTTGGTTTGAGCGACTTGTTCAATCGTTTGCACACTGGAATCTTGCATTGATGTTTCCGATAGTAGGCAATGTTTGAAAACCCAATAATCTGGTCTATACTGAATTAGCACTAGCATCACGTATAGTACAACAGGAGACAAAAAAATTAATCTTATGGATTAGCCTTGACCACCATGTGAGGAGCAGTAGCATTATAGTACTATTTCTCGATTGATGATGAGTTCTTGGAGTCGGCGGCAGCAAAACCTTTTAATATCACAGGGGCAGTAGGCTGTACCAAAAATTGTGTAATAGCTGGTGGTCTCCTCGGGACTTGAAGCATATATGTGGAGGCGAGGAGGAGTACGGGAACTCGGCAGCTCTGGCCGTAACCTTGTGTCGGTTTGTCCGTACACGTACAACAGATTAACCCCTTCGATCTTGGACTTGGCGGAGCTACGGTTTAGACGGATCTCGTCACGTCTGATGACTCAAACAATAGAACCCTTATCCTCTTGATCTCGAAACTTTGCACTGTAAAATCCAAATTTAATGATGACCCTGATCGTCAAACCATCTTTTCTTCATCTGACCAATCACGAGCTTTCCGAAACCCTGAGAAAGATCCTTCCAAGAACTCAACACCACCGTGCGCAGGCCCCACGGTGGGCGCCAACTGTCGTGGATTTATCACGGCAGATATCCTAGTCTTTCTTCCTTTATAGGAGAATATCCCTTATGCCTTTCCTCTTAAGCCGGACCACCATCATACGAACCGGCCTACTAGGCCTTGGGCCTTGTCGTCCATCTGACCAGCCTGCCGGGTTACTAAAGACTTGTCAAGATCGGGTGGGTTACCCGTGAATCGCCAAGCTCCGGGCGGGTCACCAGTGAGTCGCCAAGATCCAGCCGGGTCATACATCCAGCCAGGTTACACCGCGGGGTATATCCCCGACAGCTTCCGTGCGGCAAGGAGTTCCCCCGGGCTGGGCGGCACCCAAGGCCGACCTCACCTTCACTGGGGGGATCACCCCGTCACCACCGTCGGCTCGGGCATGCTCCCAATGCTTTGCACGCCCACCATCTGCAGTGTAGCTGTCACCAAGACCCTCATCGACGGTGGAGCCGGTCTCAACGTGCTCTCTATGGAGGCTTTCAGCCTTCTTCACGTACCACTCGAACGGCTCCACCCCAGCAAGCCCTTCTCCGGGGTCGGCGGCAGCTCTACCAGCCCCTTGGGGAAAATCCGCCTTCCTGTGACCTTCTGCACTCACGACAACTACTGCACCGAGCTGATCGACTTCGACATCGCCCGCATTGACCTCCCATACAACGCCATCCTCGGATACCTGGCTCTGGCTTAGTTTATGGCGGTGACCCTTCCGGCCTACAACCTCATGAAGATGCCCGGGAGCAAGGACGTCGTCACCGTAGTTGGAGACACCAAGGAAGCTTTGGCGGCGCTCAAGTGTGCCCTCAAAACCGCCGCGGTAGCACAACCGGCCAACGAGGCCACCCCAGGGGTTAAAGAGGCCGCGCTAGCAAAGAAGAAGTAGTTGTTCACTCAAGATCGGGCCGAAACCAAACAGGTGCCAGTCGAGGAAGATGGGTCCTCAGGAGCCACCTTCACCATAGCCGCCAACCTCGACCCGAATCAAGAGGAGGCATTGGTGAAGTTCCTCCGTGCAAATAAGGATGTATTTTCCTGGGAACCCAAGAAGTTAGTAAGGGTCCTGTCGTGGAATTGTCACGGCAGATGTCCTAGAGAAAGGACTTAGTCGTAGGGCCATCGCAACTAGGAAGCTTAAAGGGGTTAATCGGGACAAAGGACACGAGAGGTTTTATACTAGTTCGGCCCCTTACGATGAAGGTAAAAGCCTACGTCTAGTTGTGTTGGCATTGCTGAGGTTTCGATCACCAAGAGGCTCAACTCACCGGCTTGGTTGTCGATCTCTTGTTTCTTGCCCTAAGCCGCCACCGGGTCGTCCCCTTATATACACGGGTTGATGCCTGGTGGCCTACATAATCCCGTCCGGCTCATAATCGTGTCCGTCTCGGTGACTTCCTTTTCATGCCTTTCTTTACAAGTCTTTCCTTACATACGGCGGTTTATAATATCAGGCTTTAAGCCGCCTCCAGGCCTTTGGGCCTTCTATAAGATTTAATAAACTATCATCTTGCATGCTTACTGGGCTTCTTGTGTAACCCACCATTGGGGCTGACTCGGCCCCTTCCGGGCGGGTCATAACTAATAGTTATATCCCCAACATTAGGCCCCAGGTTGACTTTGAACTTCGTTCTTTGTCAATCTTCAATACTTAGACAAAATCCATCTTCTTATCTTCACTGAAGTTTTTGTAACCCGCCGTGACGTCATCTCTTGAAAACACAAAAAACTTTCACGACGTCATCTCCCAACGGATCTTTTATCTTTAATGTTTCCCGAGAATCGAGGCATCTGTGTAGCTAGATAACCATTATTCGGCTCTCCTCGATTTTTGCGCCCGTCTGTTCGCATCTTTCCCTTATAAATAGGCACGCCTCGGCCTTCCTCATTCTCCTCTCTCGCTCCGTCTTCTTCCTCTCGTGCACCCCTGCTGCTCGAGCTTCGCTGCCGCCGCGCTTCACCTCCGTCTCCGTCGACATTGGCCGCTGCATCAACCTGAACCGATCCAGAGAACGGCGGCAACCTCCGCAAAAGACCTGTGACTGTAAGTTCTCTTCTTTTCACTTCTCAGATCCGCACTTAGGGTTTCCAGATTCCTTCGTGTTCTTCCGAGTTCATCGCAGTCCCTTGTAGTTTTTCTCGTGCGGTAGTGTTTTTGTGCCTTTTCTTGATCCACAGATCCCTTTCTCTGTTTCAAAGACTGCATTAGAACTTACATACTCTTCTGCGCTGAACTATTTTAGGTCTAGAATTTTTAAAATTTTAAATAGCCATTTGATCTGGAATAATACCAAATAATTTAGGAAACTTGTTTGTCTCAACATTTAGGTGAATTTGCCTTCTTCAAATATCTGTAGTCATGGCGGCTTACCATGCCGGCTTAATTTTCCTTATATGTCATTAGCCCTTAACTAAGCCACCATTACTTGTTTGCATCATCATCACTTAACTGTCAATCGCACCATTAAACTGAACTGGCATGTTGCCTTTCTTTTCAGTTCGTCTTTGCACATCATGCCGTCCAAAGCACCAATCATCTGTAACTGGGTTCCCTCAACCGTAACTGAGGAACGTTTGAAAGAGTTCTTCACCATAGGATTTCTGCCAGCGAAAACCGTCATGTCTTATCGTGCCCCTGACTAGGAAGAAGAACGGCCCAATCCAAGAGACGGCAAAGTGATTGTTTTTACTGACCACATGAACTGTGGCTTATCACAGCCCGGCTCAAAGTTCTTCAGAGAGGTCCTCCACTTTTTCAAACTCCACCCTCAAGATATCGGGCCCAATTCCATATCTAACATCTGTAACTTCCAAGTGCTCTGTGAGGTATATCTTCAACAAGAGCCGACCGTGGAGTTGTTTAGAGAATACTTTTATCTGAATCGGCAGAACGAGTGCACCAACGGCCTCAGCTTAGAACTCGGAGGCATCTCAATTCAGCACCGGCAGTGTGCTGTCTTCCCTCTCATAGTCTTACCATGTCACCCAAAGGACTGGAACTAGACTTGGTTCTACTGTCAAGACATTTCGCCAGCAAACGAGAAGCCACTATCGGGTTATCGCCCCGATCGTCTTGACTCCAAGTTCGCGCTTCCCGACAAGCTTACTGCCGCTGAATGCAAGAGGCTGATACCCTCCATCAAAAGGATTAATGCTCTGTTAGGGAACAGGTTAACTAGAGTTGATCTGACCCGCTGCTGGATCTCATGGCGGGTCATCCCTTTAAGTCATCGATCAAAGCTGATGTATGAGTATGGTGGAGGCCCGGAAGAATCTCTTCGTCACAGCCCCCTCAACTAACAGAGAAGATATTGTTTCAATGTCAACTCTTCTGGTGAATGGGAAATAAGAAGATTGCAGTGTCATCGGGTTAAACCCCTTCTGCCAGCTTAACCGGTGCCAGAAGTAAGGATATTGTTATTTCTCTCCTTTGTATTTTCCCCAGCTGTATTGTTTTAATACTTGCCTGACTCTTCATCTTGTTTTTACCTGTCTGCACGCCAACTCTGACTTCTGGAAAGTTAAGTATGACCACAAGGCTGCCAAGAAAGCGAGAGCCGCCGCCATAAACGCCAAGAAAACGACCCGGAGGTCGAAAAAGAAGAAAAAGAACACTGCTAAAGATTGGATGAAGCTTGATGATACATCTGATTCGGAGGTAGCCATTGATTCCCTTGGCTAATTTTTTAACAATCTTATTAACACTGATCATTACCAAGATGACACTAGGGCCAGTCAGGCTGTGGAAGCAGAGGTAACTATCATTTCCTCCAACTCAGAGCCCTTGCCAAGACAAAAAATTCGACGAGTGATCCGTAAAGTAAGGTTTTCTAACCCTTTAGCTCACTTGGATCCCAACTTTCGTTTGAAAAAGCAGCAACATGAAAGCCGCCGGCAAGCTCGGACTGAAGATGAGCCGGCTGTCATTCTTCAACAAACTCCTCAGAAGCGCCCGAATGAGGTTTACTTCTTTTTGTCTTTAACTCTGTTTAATGGATCCTTCCCCTTGTATTACTTTAACTCTATTTTATCTTTTCAGGAGGTGTCTCGCTCTTCTGGCGATTCATCGCAAACTCAATTTCCGGCCTTCAAGACTGCCCCTGGGTAATGAAAAATCCTCCCTTTTTCTGGGTTGTTCAAATTGTATCTCTGTACTGACGGTTCTGCAACATCCCTCTTAGTGGCCAAGCTAAATCCAAGAAGGCAAAGGCAGCTAAGCCGGCGGAAGACCCGCCGATGCTTGCATCTAACCTGGCCAGGCCATCTTCTCCTCCATTAACTGACGCTCCAGAAGACTTGCCTGTTGATGTAGAAGCAAATCCTCCTGAGCCTTCATTTGATGAGACCACCGTGAATCCTTCCGCAACTGGACCATCAAGCTCAGCCAACCCGCCATCACCGTCTGCACAAGACGTTCAGATCACCGGGAGCCGTTTTATTGAGCCGTGGAATCCAACCGTGCTGGCTCGGTTTACTGCGAAACAAGAGGCATTGGAGAGGCAGAAAGTGCGCTTTGACATTGCCAATTACAACCATCTAAATGCCAACGATATTTTATCTGGTTATCTCAGCCATGTACACTCCAGTCGCGACTCTGAGATCGAAATGGTCAAACAGTTGCAGTTGAAATACGAGGTACATTCTTCCGGCTTATCTATATTCCCTCAGCCCCCAAGTCTTCATATTATGAGAGAACCGGAATGATCTGTATAATTTATAATATAGGCCAAGACGTTTACCTTTGAAGCTTTTCTTGAATTCACTAAAATAGAACAAAGCTTCACTTGTAGTCCCCAAGGTCTGGTTCCTTTTGATCATAAATGAGCCGGTACCTTAAATTTTTTTGTACCATATTCAAATGACTTAATACTCCGGCTTAACCTTGAAAAACTTGCTGAACTGCATATATTAGCCCCCAAGTGCCAAGTGTTGTTACTTTGTAAAGTACTTGGGACTTAAACTATATCTGTAGAGTCATAAGAAATTGTTTTGGCATACATTAGCCCCCAGGTGTCAAGTGGTTTTTTGTAAAGTACTTGAGACTTGAATCTTGATATTTGAACCTTTGAGCAAAATCTTGACTTATCTGAGTATGTATTCTTACAGAATGCCTTATCTGAACTAAATTCGCAATTGACTGATGCGAAGACCCGGCTAGCAGGTCAGGAAGCAAAAATCAAGTCTGCTAACTCCAAATTGCAAATACGTCTCTCTGAGACGGAAAACTTAAAGACCAATTTGGCTGCCAAGAAGAAGACCTGGGCAGAGGAAAAAATGCTTCTGACACAACGGGCTGAGAGAGCCGAAGCAGCCCTTGAAGAGGTGTCAACAGAGCTGGACGGCTTAAAGGGCCGGGTGTCTCAAATGGTGGCCGCCATCTTTGGTAAGCCGTCCGTTTTTAATCATATGTACTTTTTGCTGATCCGGAATATAAGCCACCAGCTGACTTTGTGTATAAAACATGTGCAGGCCCACGAAGCAAGAACCTGAGCCAAGATCCTTTGATTAAATTGAAGGTAGTGAACAACTATATATTGGCGCACAACGGGCACTTGCCGCCATCTCTCCTGTCAATCAAGGACTCAACCTACTCAGCGGACGTCTTGAAGAAACTATTAATCCTGCCTACCAGATTTCAAAGGTGAAGCGCTCATGTACGCGAGCCGGGGCTTTGACTGCCCTGAGCCACTCCAAGGCTTGGGTGCCAAACCTAGACCCAGTGGACGTGGCCAGAGGCTATCCCACCGTGAAGGAAGACGGATCTCCCTTTGAGTAGGATGACTTCATGGCTTGCGTGCGCGGAGTACGGCCTCATGCAACTACCCTTGGAGATGATACCAACATTGACAAATATTAGCCGGGTTTTGATGCTGAAAATAAGAAGATGGCGACTCCCTCGTACAAGGTGACAGATTTGATCCCGCCTGTAAGAGAAAATACATTTGCCCCGGAAGTTGACCCGGCCAGCCTGATCGATGATGAAGCCAAACTTGTCGCTGTGAATGGTTTTGACTGGTCAAAACCCAACTTCCAGCCAACAGAGGGCGGTGAACTGGCGAGGGAGGAGTAACAACCATCTTCATTGGCTTTATAAAAAGCCTTGTAATAGTTTAGTTGTGAAAACACTGAATGCCTTGCCTATGCCATCGTGCATAAAACACTGTGTGTGACTCCGTATTTCCTGATGGCAATCATATGCATCATATTCGACGATTGTTTCTGCAACACTTTAACTCTGTTCCTGTAGATACAAGAGGAAAAACTGGCTTGGCGGCTTAGAACCGAACGGGTTAAAAAACCCGGTTTATAGCCAATATTTTGCCATAATAGAAAATAGGAATATATATAACCAAAGGACATGGGCTGAAACTGACCCTTTGGTTAATGCAGCAAGCAATTGCGTATAAATAATAGCCATACTTGTACCTTTGATCCTTAGATCACCGGCTTGAATAAACCATTCGGTAATGAAATTGATAATTCAATCTTTCTGAGAAGTCAATGCCTCTGAATACTTAATGACCATCATACCTTGGTGGCCTTGTTGTCAAATAAACAAGCGGGCGAAAAAGATCATGATAATTATTTGTGGAATTGAGACAAAAAAACTAAAAGGCAAATAACAGGTAACAACTATGATTTACCCTTATATTTAAAGGTTGGTGGCTTCTGATTCAAATACGATCAGTAAACCGGACCAAAGGGGTTAAGCTAAGGTTCGAATACGACCATATAGCCCCCAGTGGCTTTGGCGTTGCGCCAATCAAGAGGGTACCGACAGTGCCGGGGTTTCTGATCCACGGACACCTATGGGACCGGCGGACCGGGTCCCTTTTGGTTCGGCGGGGGGCGGAGGTCGCGCAAAGAGCAGATCGAGGCGAAACACGCGGGCGGTTGGTCGTGCGAAGGGCAAATCGAGGTGAAGCACGCGAGCGATTTACCCAGGTTCGGGCCCCATGGATGCGTAAAACCCTACTCCTGCTTTGTGGTTTGGTATTGATTTCTAGCTCGGGAGCGCGGAGTGCTACAGTACACTCCAGCAGCTAGCGAGACCGAGCGTGAGTGTTCGAAGTGGCTCTCCAAAAATGGCCGACCCCTCTCTACGTTGCACACGGGCCTCCTTTTATATGCTCAAGGGGTTACCGACATAGCAACGGAGGTCGAGGGCAAAAATGGAAAGGGTGCCGTGGATAGGCACAGCTAGGTGCTGTAGTAGGCACAGCTACCTGCTACAGTGTTATCATACCTAACCCTGACGGCAGGGGACAAGGGCATTAAATGCCCGTCTGTGTCGCCTAAACAGTACCGAGAGGGACCGCTTAGGGACGCCACCGTTTGCCACGATGGTTATCTCGTCAGCGCCTGCTCGCCACCTCGCACCCCTAGCTGCACGGCCTCCCGCCACGCGTGCCCGGGAGAGCGACACGTGGGCGGGTGTGCTGGAGCGCGGGCTCGGAGAGGCGGTTCGCCGCGGCATGCGCCTTGCCGCGTTCGTCGCCTTGTCGCGCCCAGGAGCTTGTCGCTCACCGGGTCTTGCCTGGGCGCGTGCGTGGTTTCCGAGGTGGGCGCGTACTGGACGGGGCCGGTGCGCGGTTTCCGAGGCGCCCACTCCCCGTGATCACGGGGCGGGGTGAGGCCGCCTCATGCGTCGCTTCGGTCCCGTATTCTCGCCACGCGGCTCCCATGCGCTTGGGATCGCGGACGGTGGAAGTGGGAAGCTGGGCCGCCGCGAGCAGAGGTAGTGGGTTGGCCCCGACTCCTCGCCCTTCTCGTGCCTTGATTCGCCGAGCGGGGCGGCCGAGCCCCCACCTCGCTCCTTTATAAAGAGCGGGAGGGGAGCACGGAAGCCCGCACTCTCCCATCTCCTCCTTTCTCCAGCTTATGCTCCCCTTTCTCTCATCCGCCATGGAGAAAGGGAATCCTGGCCCTTCATCTATGGCGGCGAGGGTCGCCGCCAGACAGCGCACCCCTTCCTCTCCCGCACCCGTGGTGGCAGAGCCGGCCACAAGGGGAAGAGGGAGGGGGCGAGGTTGTGGACGAGGTCGAGGACGAGGTCGAGGCGCTTGGGGAAGAGGCGGATGGGGCGGCGCGCCAGCTCCGCCTCCGCCGGCGGCTCCCCTCCCTATGGCGGTCCATATAGGGGACGACCCTTGCGAGTTCTTCGTCAGGCTGCGCCGGGCGCCTCGTCGTCGCCTCCGGCTTCCATCTCCGTTTGCGAGTGCGATGGAGTCGGACCCGCCCGAGACACTGAGGCTGCACATGAGGGGTTGTGGGATCAGCGGCACGCGGGTCCGCGTTGTATTCCCAGCCCCTAATGTGATGTATCTTGATCGAGGGTGGAAGACGTTCGCACGTATCCACAGCCTGGCGGGGGGCTCACCCTCCATTTTAAGTTGTTGGAGGGCGATCTCCTCTCCGTCAAGGTCTTCGGGTGCTTCGGCACTCGGGCGAAGTGCTGCGTGGACAGCTCCTCCGATAGCGAAGGCTCCCCCTCGAGCGAGAGTGACGAGGAGGGGAGCGACAGCGACGATGAGGGTAGCGGGCGGCGGGATGGCGGGTCCGACTAGGTGTCGGGCGACGCTCCGCGTGGCACCGGCGACCCCGTCATCTGTGTCGCCGGCTCCTTGAACTCCCCGGGGGCGTCTCCTTGGGCGGCTGTCGTAGGGAGGCTGCGGAAGGGGAAGAGGGCTAGCGACAAGGCCGTCAGGTCGGAGTACGAGGGCGTGGTGCCCTCGACAGCATGCTGACGTCCTGCCGCCCCGTCTTCGAGCCCCGCTTCCGGCGTCGCCATCACCGTCAAGCCCTCGGTCGGCCCCCCGGGATGTTCTCTTGGTGTCTTCTGGCACCTGTAGCTCGCCTAGGCGCCCCTTTTTCCCCTTTTCGCCTCCTTGACCTACCTCCTGAAAAGAGGGACAGGAAAGGGATTACGGGCACCTTATCTTTTTAATTTGTAAGCCCTCGGGCCTTAGCTGCATTTAAGACTTGTAATCCCCTCTTTCATGTTTTTCATCCTCTATGGACTGTACCTGAGTGGGATGTTTTTTAATGAAAAGGGGATGCTTGCCGGGTTATTTGTCTCGCGGGTTGAACCCACGCCAAGGAGCGAATCCTTGGTATCCCTCGGACAGACATTCCATCTCCCGGCAACAGGCCCTGCCGTCTCCCCACGCCGCTCGACCTTTCTCGCGCCTTTGGCGGAGGCGGGAACGAGGTGGGTGCGGTCTCCTCGTTTCATCCCTTTGCTGCCGCGACTACGACCAAACTTGGCCCCGGGAACGCGCTCCGGGGCCTAGAGTCGGGGGAGCACGGTAGTTTTCGGGAAGAAATGTGGTTTCACATTCCCCAGTCCATAAGAGGATGCATGATGTGGGATGAAAGACTTATCTGATATCACAGCCCCCGGCACTCTGGCTTGCCGGGATCGAATCTTGGTACCCGCAGCGCCCGGCAACACTGGCTTGCCGGGGCTCAGGTGCCGGCGCGCCCTTCTTCTCCTTTTCGTCCTTAAGCGGTCTGGCCAGGATCTGCGAGCCCTGCGAACGAAGGAAAAGCAAAGGGACGGACACTCGACCTCTAAGCTAGGGGTTAGGCGCTGTTAGGCACTATCGACCCTAACCAAGGACAAGACTCAACCTAGCATGCATGCTCTAACCCCGGGGTGATCAGCGCTTCATTTACTGGTGCTCAGGGTCTGCGCCTGGCTCTGTACAAAGGATTACATGCAACAGCGGCAAGACTTGTACAGAAGGGTGGTTGCCGGACAGGGTCCGACAACCGCGCCTTACGGGTAAAACTTATGAATATGCTCGATGTTCCAGGAGTTGCTCACTGGCACGCCATCTTCGGTCTCAAGGCGGACAGCGCCAGGCCTTGTGACTCGCTTCACCCGGTAAGGGCCTTCCCACTTCGGCGTCAACTTGTTGGAATTCTTGGCCGACTGAACGCACCGAAGAACAAGGTCGCCTTCCTCGAGACTCCTAGCATTGACTCTGCGGCTATGGTAGCGGCGCAGAGCTTGCTGGTAGCGAGCAGCTCGCACAGTAGCCTGGAGACGATCTTCCTCAAGGAGCAGCGCGTCATCTTGCCACAGCCGCTCTTGCTCAAGCTCATCGTAAGCGAGCACTCGAGGTGACCCGTATACGAGTTCCGTGGGGGTAACTGCCTCTGCTCCATAGACTAGAGCAAAGGGTGTCTGTCCAGTGGCTCGATTTGGCGTCGTTCTGATTGACCAAAGAACCATCGGTAGCTCCTCGATCCAGTTTCTTCCGCACTTGTGCAGCCTGTCGAAAGTTCTGGTCTTGAGCCCGCGCAGCACCTCGGCGTTTGCCCTCTCCGCTTGACCGTTGCTTTTTGGGTGAGCAACAGAAGCGAAGCAGACCTTGGCGCCAAGATCTTGGACGTACTGCATGAAGGCGTGGCTCGTGAATTGTGTGCCGTTGTCGGTGATTATCCGGTTAGGGATCCCGAAGCGGCAAACAATCGACCTGAAGAACTTGACGGCTGACTGGGCGGTCACCTTCCTCACTGGTTCCACTTCCGGCCACTTTGTGAACTTGTCGATTGCGACGTACAAGTACTCAAAGCCCCCGACAGCTCGGGGGAAGGGGCCGAGGATGTCGAGCCCCCAGACCGAAAATGGCCAGGATAAAGCGATCGTCTGGAGAGCTTGATCTGGCTGGTGTATCTGCTTGGAATGGAACTGGCACGCTTCACACTTGGTTACTTGTGCAGTTGCATCCTGAAGGGCTGTCGGCCAGAAGAAACCTTGCCGGAACGCTTTGCCGACAAGTGCTCTTGCGCCAATGTGGTGACCACATATGCCTCCGTGTATCTCTGCCAACAGCTCTTGTCCGTCTTCCCGGGGAATACACTTCAATTTCACACCGTTGAGTCTTTTTCTGTACAGTGTCTTGTTGACGAACTGGTACATACTCGACTGCCGGGCTACTCTTTCCGCTTCTTCTTGCTCTTCGGGAAGTTCTCCTGTCTGAAGGAAATGGACAATCTGCTGCGCCCATGCTGGAGCTCGTGGCTCGACAACAAGGACTAAAGGCGACTCTGCGGCTGCGGGAACGTCCGCTTCTACGGCGAGAACCTGGATCTCTGCCAGAGCTTGACGTTCCCCGGCAAGCTTGCTGGAGCAAAACTTGCCGGGAGCTTCTGCTTCAACGGAACAAACCCTGGGGCTTGCCGGAGCATCTTGCTCCTCAGCGCTCTTGGTGTTGGACTCAGCTGCCGCGGGAACATCCGCTTCTACGGCGAGAAGTTGTGTCTCTGCCGGAGCTTGACGTTCCCCGACAAGCCTGCCGGGAGCTTCTGCTTCAATGGAACAAACCCTGGGGTTTGCCGGAGCATCTTGCTCCTCAACGCTCTTGGCGTTGATCTTGGGGACCCTCTTGGCGGCGGCTTCGGGAAGCTCTGCCGGCAAATAGTCACCAGAAACCAACTTCCTCTTCTTGCTCTGTCCAGTTGATGGCGTTACGGACGGTTGAGTCAGCTTGAGCACAAAGGTCCCTGGTTCCACAGGTAACTTAAGTGCGGCGCACTTCGACAGGCCATCTGCAATGGCGTTCTGAGTTCTTGGAACGTGCTCCATTTGCAGGCCGTCAAAGTGCTCTTCCAGCTTTCTCACTTCGTCGATGTAAGCTTCCATCAACGGACTCTGATAATTCTTGTTTACTTGGCGGACGACAAGCTGCGAGTCACCCCTGACAATGAGCTTCTTGATCCCAAGGTCTGCCGCGATCCGGAGACCGGCAAGCAATCCCTCATACTCTGCAGTATTGTTTGTTGCTTGCTCCTTGGGAAAGTGCATCTGGACTATGTACTTGAGGTGCTCTCCGGTGGGTGCGATAAGCAGCACACCAGCGCCGGCGCCTTGCAGCGAAAAGGCACCATCAAAGTACATCAGCCACTCTTTGCTTGCTTCCTTGTCGGGGATGCTCGTTTCTGGAATTTCTTCATCTGGTGTTGGCGTCCACTCTGCTATGAATTCTGCCAATGCTCGGCTCTGGATAGTTGAAGTGCTTTCAAACTTGCGGCCAAAGCTTGACAGTTCCAGTGCCCACTCAACAATCCTGCCTGTTGCTTCGGGATTCTGCAGTATCCTCTTCAGCGGAAAGCGAGTAACGACTGTGATCTCATGTGCTTGGAAGTAATGGCGCAGCTTTCTCGAGGCCATGAGAAGGCCGAAAAGCAATTTCTGCACACCAGAATACCTTGACCTAGCCCCCTGCAGGAGGGAACTGACAAAGTAAACTGGGCGCTGCACCATTCTCTTTCGTGTCTCCTCATGCATCTGCGCAGATCCATCTTTGTCAGGACCAGAGCTTGTCGGGGAAGCCCCTTGCTTGTCGCCAGATGCGCTTGCCGCGTTTGCCGGCTCATCTTCTGCCTCCCTTTCTGCTACTAGCGCAGCACTAACCACTTGATTGGTCGCCGCTATGTACAGCAGCAACTTCTCTTGTGGCTTAGGTGCGACAAGGATAGGAGGGGAGGACAGGTATCTCTTCAGGTCTTGCAGCGTAGCCTCCTCTTCCGGAGTCCATTTCATTGGACCTGCCTTTTTCAATAGTTTGAAAAACGGCAGGGCGCGCTCAGCCGACCGAGAGATAAACCTGCTGAGAGCAGCCACGCAACCGGCAAGTTTCTGTACATCCTTGACGCGCCTTGGTGCTTCAATCTGCTCGATGGCCTTGATCTTGTCGGGATTGGCTTCAATTCCCCGCTGAGACACGAAGAACCCGAGAAGCTTGCCGGAGGGAACTCCGAACACACACTTCTCCGGGTTGAGCTTGAGGCTGATCTTGCGCAGATTTGCAAAGGTCTCGTCCAAATCTCGAATCAGGGTTGCTCTGTCCTTGCTCTTGACCACTATATCATCCATGTAGGCTTCCACATTTCTGTGTGTCTGCGGCCCGAGAGCAATATGGACTACTCTTGCAAATGTCGAACCAGCATTTTTTAATCCGAAAGGCATCCGTACGAAACAGTACGTGCCACATGGAGTAATAAATGCGGTCTTCTCCTCATCCTCTTCTGCCATGAAGATCTGATGATATCCTGAGTATGCGTCAAGAAACAAAAGCAAATCACATCCGGGGGTGGAGTCAACAATCTGGTCAATGCGCGGCAAAGGAAATGGGTCTTTGGGACAAGCTTTGTTAACATCGGTAAAATCGATACAAAGCCTCCATTTCCCGTTTGCCTTGCGCACGACTACAGGATTGGCCAACCACGTGGGATGGAGCACTCCTCTGATGAGGCCTGCTGCTTCCAGTTTCTTGATCTCCTCTGCAATGAATTCTTGGCGCTCCATTGCCTGCTTCCTGACTTTCTGCTTGATGGGCCGCGCATGGGGACAAACGGCAAGGTGGTGCTCAATCACTTTCCTGGGAACACCGGGGATGTCAGACGGCTGCCATGCAAACACGTCGACATTCGCCCGCAGGAAAGTAACGAGCGCGCTTTCCTATTTAGGGTCAAGCGTGGCACTGATGGTGAAGGTACCACCAGCGCCGTCCACCTTGGCGGATACCCTCTTCGTCTCTGGCGGTGCTGCCATCGTCTTCTTGCACTTGCCGGTGGAGCTCGATGCTGCATCCTCGACGGCAGCGCAGCACTCCGAAGAGGTGCGCTTGTCGGAGTGGGCATCAGAGCTCTTGCCGGGCTTGGTCTTGCCGGTGGAGCTCGATGGTGCGTCCTCGACGGCGGCGCAGCACTCCGAAGAGGTGCGCTTGTCGGAGTGGGCACCAGAACTCTTGCCGTACTTGGTCTTCTTCCCCCCGGGAGCTTCAGCGGCAAGTTGATCACGATCTGCCGTGGCTGGTGCTTCCCGGTAAATCTTGTCGGCATAGATGAGAGCATCCTTCCTGTCGCCAGGGACAGAAATGACGCTCATCGGGCCTGGCATCTTCAGCATGTTATACGCGTAGTGAGAGGCCGCCATGAACTTGGCGAGTGCTGGACGGCCAAGTATCCCATTGTAAGGCAATGGAATATCGGCAACGTCAAATGTGACCCTCTCAGTCCTGAAGTTCAGCTCGCTGCCAAATGTTACCGGCAGCGTGACCTTTCCCTTCGGCTTGCTCCTTCCCGGGTTGATTCCTTGGAACGTGCTGGTCTCTTCAAGCTTGCTGTCAGGGATCTGGAGTTTTCGGAGTACATCGGAGGAGATCAGGTTTAAGCCGGCCCCGCCGTCAACTAGCATCTTGGTGACTTTGAGGTTGCGAATAGTTGGTGAAACCAACATCGGCAGACACCCGACCGCAGTTGTGCGATCAGGGTGGTCCTCAATGTCAAAGATGATAGGCGTGCTGGACCACTTCAGAAGCTTGCACGATTCGATGGGTGGTTCTGCCGCATTGACTTCCCGCACCCACTGTTTGAGTTGGCGGTGCGAGGTATGCAGAGAAGCACCACCGTCAACGCACAAGACCTCTGTGGCTTTCTGAAACTCCTGCTCACTGGAATCAACGTCATCCATGTCTTTGTCCTCGGTGTCGTCTTCACCCTTGTCGCGACCGCGGGGAGGTCTGTCTCCTTGCCGCTGCTTGGCCTTGCCGCGGTGCCCTTCCTGGCCGGTGCGCTTCTGGCCAGATTTCTCGGCACCCCCTTGGGCTCTCTCCTTGTCGCGCCGCTCGTACTCAGCCCTCTGTTGCTGGACGAGCTGCTCGACCTTCTTGCAGCTTTGGAGGTCATGGCCCTTGGTGCGGTGAATCTTGCAATATTGCTTGTCGGAGCCATCCCGCTTGTCGGCGACCGCCACAGCCTGGCAGTTGGTGCACGCGGCAACTTCCTTGCCGGAGCTACCAATCGCAGCCTTCTTGGCGTCACGTTCATCGCCGGACTGCTCAACGACCAGCACCTCTTTGCCTCTCTTCTTCCTGTTGCACCGCCGGCCTTTCTTTGCCGGGGCAGCATCCTCACTGTCAGATCCCTCTGCTCCAGTGCTTTCTCCGGGGAATTTCCTCCCTTCCTCAGCGCACGCACACTAGTCGGCTAGGGCATATAGCTCGCTGACGTCCCGAATCTTGCACATCGCCATCTCCTCCCGCATCCTGCGGTTATGCACGTTTTGATGGAACGCGCTGATTACCGCGGCAGGGTGGATATTTGGGATGTTGTGGTGTACACGGCTGAACCTCTGGATATACTGGCGCAGGGGCTCTCCTTCCTTCTGGACGAGTAGATGTAGATCACTCTCTTGGCCATGGGGTTTGTGGTCGCCTGTGAAGGCGCCAACAAACTGATGGCACAAGTCAGCCCAGGAGGATACGAAGTTGTCCGGCAAGTGCATGAGCCAGGACCTGACGTTGGGTTTAAGCACCAGCGGGAAGTAGTTGGCAAGGATCTTGTCGTCCCGTCCCCCAGCAGCCCGCACCGTGATGGTGTAGATGCTGAGGAACTCCGACGGATGCAACTTGCCGTCGTACTTCTCTGGTACGTCCGGTTTGAAGTTCTTCGTACTGGGCCACTGGACTTGCCGCAGCTCACGAGTGAACGCAGGGCAACCTACCGCGTACGGCAGGTCACCTGGTTCCCCCGGCGCATGCATGTCAATAGAGGGCCCAGCGCGCTGGTCTGACTGACGTCGCGCTTCTCTCCGATGCTCGATGCGAGTACGAGCGTCTTCCCGCTGTCATTCTTGAAGAACTTGGCGTTAATCGCGACGAGCTCGCGGATCTGACGACGCGGTGGAGTCGCTGTCGAGGTGGATCCGGCGAGTCGGCGATCTTGGCCTTCGGGGTGGGGAGTGCACGGTGGTCGTACCCTCGCCTGCCTCGTCGCCACCGGCTCGCGCATGGCTGACTCGCTGCGGCTGCGATGTGCTCGGCTGCCGAGGAGTGTCACCGTTGGCGAAGCCGATGAGACTCTGGATAGTGGCCCTCCAGTCATCGATCTTGTCCGCCGCTGGAGGGTAGTCTAGGAGCAGCTGAGCTCGCACCAAAGCTTCGGCTGTGGTGGCGGCCGGCGGTAGCGAACGGTGCGAGGAGCGGGATATGCTCGGACTCCTAACCACGTTAGAAGGAGCAGCATCCCGTCCAGGCGACCGTGTGTCGCTCGCGCCGGCTTGTTGACGTGCATGGTGGTCTTGAGCGCTCCGAGACCCACCCGCTCGGTCTTGGTCTAGCGAGCGCATGGTACCGTGAGTACCATGACGCTGCCGGTCCCACGCCTCCTGAGACGGGCGCGGTGCATGCACGGACGCCGAGGCCTTGGTGTGCGCCCGGTCGTTGTGGGAGCCGGCTACGCCGCCGATGGGCAGCGCAGCCTTATCCTTGGACCCGGCAGCACCGCGAGCTCCCTCGTCGACGCGTGCCCTTCCGCCGGCGCCTGCCTCACCAACCGTTTGCCCCGGCAGTGGCTGGCTCGGCGCGGACGGAGCAGCTGCCTCCAAAACCTTCTTCTTCGGGGGCATGTTGATGAAGATGATGAAGATCTAGCCCGCGAAAACGCCGGATCTGAGGACGATGAAGATCTAGCCCGCGAGGACACCGGATCTGGTTCACACAACTTCGACGCCCCCTACCTGGTGCGCCAAAGATGCCGGGGTTTCTGATCCACGGACACCTATGGGACCGGCGGACCGGGTCCCTTTTGGTTCAGCGGGGGGCGGAGGTTGCGCAAAGAGCAGATCGAGGCGAAACACGCGGGAGGTTGGTCGTGCGAAGGGCAAATCGAGGCGAAGCACGCGAGCGATTTACCCAGGTTCGGGCCGCACGGATGCGTAAAACCCTACTCCTGCTTTGTGGTTTGGTATTGATTTCTAGCTCGGGAGCGCGGAGTGCTACAGTACACTCCAGCAGCTAGCGAGACCGAGCGTGAGCGTTCGAAGTGGCTCTCCAAAAATGGCCGACCCCCCTCTACGTTGCACACGGGCCTCCTTTTATATGCTCAAGGGGTTACCGACATAGCAACGGAGGTCGAGGGCAAAAATGGAAAGGGTGCCGTGGATAGGCACAGCTAGGTGCTGTAGTAGGCACAGCTACCTGCTACAGTGTTATCATACCTAACCCTGACGGCAGGGGACAAGGGCATTAAATGCCCGTCTGTGTCGCCTAAACAGTACCGAGAGGGACCACTTAGGGACGCCACCGTTTGCCACGATGGTTATCTCGTCAGCGCCTGCTCGCCACCTCGCACCCCTAGCTGCACGGCCTCCCGCCACGCGTGCCCGGGAGAGCGACACATGGGTGGGTGTGCTGGAGCGCGGGCTCGGAGAGGCGGTTCGCCGCGGCATGCGCCTTGCCGCGTTCGTCGCCTTGTCACGCCCGGGAGCTTGTCGCTCACCGGGTCTTGCCTGGGCGCGTAGCGCGCCGCGGCAAGTTCCTTGAAATGCCTCGAGTGGACTTCCCGGCATGCTCCCCTTGCCGAGATCTCGAGGTGCCTTTGATAGCCTTCCCGGCAAGCTCCTCTTGCCGGGGCCTTGGTTTGCCTTCCCGGCAAGCTCCTCTTGCCGGGGCCTTGTTTTGAGTACTTTGTTCTTGAATGGCCTTCAAAGTAGCCGCGGAGGGTCTTGGCAGTCACCCGGCAAGCCTTGCCGCGGGGATGCTGCGACTGCCCGTGCACGAGTTCAGGGTACTAGGGTACCCCTACTCTAGTACACCGACAGACATCTATGTTCTCTTTGGTTCGAATACGACCTATGTTTGAACAAGATGCCCCCAAATGACCTTGAGAGGTTTTTAACGACCCTGATTCGAATACGATCCAAGTCGTACCCAAAAGGGGTTAAGCTATGATTCAGATATGATCAAGAAGCCCCCAACTGGGTTTGGCCTTGAGCCGATCAAGAGGGTTACGATAGCTATGTTCTCTTTGGTTCAAATACGACCTATGTTTGAACAGGAAGCCCCCAAGTGACCATGATATTGCAGCTAGATTCGAATACGATCATAAGCTAGACCAAAAAAGGTTAGACTTGATTCAAATATGATCAGCTCCTTAATAGTTATTTGAAAATATTAAAAAATGACAAAGATGCATAATCTTTGAAAAGAAAAGAGACCGATGGTCTTACTTTATTTCTTATCATGGTATATACAATGTTAAAGTATGTACATGAAGAGAGCCGGTGGCTCAGATGTAGTATGGCCGAAGTTGAGCAATGTTCCACGGCCGGCGGGTCTCCTCCTCCGACTTACGTGAGTCTTTGTGCTCTCGAACGTCAATGAGGTAATACGACCCGTTGTTTAAGTTTTTGCTGACCACAAAAGGTCCTTCCCAAGGTGGGGATAACTTGTGTGCATCTGACAGATCCTAGATGAGCCGGAGCACCAGGTCGCCTTCTTGAATAGTCTTGGACTTAACCCGGCGGCTGTGATAACGGTGCAGATCCTGTTGGTAAATTGTTGATCGAGCCTCTGCTAAGTCTCTTTCTTCATCTAACAAGTCAAGTGCATCCTGTCTGGCTTGTTCATTACTAGCTTCAACATAAGCCGCTATGCGGGGCGAGTCATGACGGATGTCACTAGGCAACACTGCTTCTGCTCCATACACCATGAAAAAAGGTGTGTAACCTGTAGACCTGTTAGGCGTGGTGTTGATACTCCACAGCACCGAGGGTAATTCCTCTACCCAACAACCTAGTGTTCGCTGTAAGGGAACCATAAGATGGGGCTTGAGACCTTTTAAAATTTCCTGATTTGCCCTCTTAGCATGACCATTGGATTGCGGATGAGCTACAGAAGAAACATCAAGCCGAATATGCTCACGTTGACAAAATTCCTCCATAGGCCCTTGGGATAGATTAGTGCCATTGTCCGTGATAATGCTATGTGGAAAACCAAAGCGGAAGATCACCTTTTTCATAAATTGAACCACCGTGGCCGCATCACACTTACTCACCGGTTCTGCCTCAACCCATTTTGTGAATTTATCAACTGCCACTAAAAGATGTGTCTTTTTATCCTTAGACCTTTTGAAAGGCCCCACCATGTCAAGCCCCCAGACCACAAACGGCAAAGTGATTGGAATCATCCGAAGCTCTTGAGCCGAAACATGTGCTCGTCATGCAAATTTTTGACATCCATCACATCTGCTGACCAGATCCTCTGCATCAGCATGAGTCGTCAACCAGTAAAAACCGTGACGAAAAGCTTTGGCCACTAGAGATTTTGACCTGGCGTGATGACCACAATCACCTTCATGGATCTCACGAAGTATTTCTTGGCCTTCTTCAGGGTAAACACACCGTTGAAACGCTCCAGAGACGCTGCAATGGTATTGTTCTCCATCCGAAATCGTCATTGACTTAGACCGCCGGGTTATCTGTCGAGCCAGGGTCTCATCCCCTGGCAACTCTCCCTGGGTCATGTAAGCCAAGAACGGCACTGTCCAATCTGGGATGACATGAAGAGCCACCACCAACTGCACCTCCGGGTCAGGAACAGCTAAATCTTCTTCCGTGGGCAACTTGACAGACGGGTTATGCAAAACATCCAAAAAGGTGTTAGGTGGTACCGGCTTACGCTGAGACCCCAACCGGCTTAAAGCATCAGCCGCTTCGTTCTTCCTACGGTCAATGTGCTCCACCTGATAACATTTAAAATACCCTGCAACAACATCAACCTCCCGGCGATAAGCCGCCATGAGAGGATCCTTGGAATCCCACTTGCCTGATACCTATTGAGCCACTAAATCTGAGTCGCCAAGACATCTGACCCGGCTCAAACTCATCTCTTTTGCCACTCGAAGACCATGGAGCAAGGCCTCATACTCTGCTATGTTTTTAGTGCAATGAAACATTAGCCGTAACACATAACAAAACTTGTCACCACGAGGAGAGGTTAAAACAACTCCAGCCCCCGAGCCTTCCAACTGTGTGGACCCATCAAAATGAATAGTCCAATACATGTTGTTTGGTTTCTCCTCTGGCATCTGCATCTCTGTCCAGTCATTAATGAAGTCAACTAGTGCTTGAGATTTGATCGCAGTACGTGGTACATACTTCAACCCGTGAGACCCAAGCTCAATGGCCCACTTGGCAACTCGTCCAGTAGCTTCTATGTTTTGAATGATATCCCCCAAAGGAGCAGAGCTAATCACCGTGATTGGATGACCTTGAAAATAATGTTTAAGCTTCCGGCTCGCCATGAACACCCCATACACGAGCTTCTGCCAATGTGGATATCGTTGCTTGGATTCCATTAGCACCTCACTGACCTAGTAAACCGCCCGTTGAACCGGATGCTCCTTGCCAACCTCCTTGCACTCCACCACAATAGCCACACTAACAACTCGTGAGTTGGCGGCCACGTATAATAGCAGTGGCTCTTTCTCAACTGGAGCAGCTAGGACCGGCGGCTCAACAAGCTGTGTCTTCAGATCTTCAAAAGCAGAGTTTGCAGCATCGCTCCAAACAAAACCATCTGTTTTTGTCATCATCTGATATAGAGGCATTGCCTTCTCCCCTAACCGGCTTATGAACCGGCTCAAAGCAACAACACGACCCGCTAGTCGTTGAACGCCATTGATGCATGTTGGTTTGGCCAGGGATGTAATTGCCCTGATTTTCTCTGGGTTAGCTTCAATACCTCGGTTAGACACCAAAAACCCCAAGAGCTTGCCGGCTGGGACTCCAAAAACACACTTGGCTGGGTTAAGCATCATTTTGTAGACCCGGAGATTATCGAAAGTCTCTTTCAGATCTGCGACCAAGGTTTCCTCTTTCCTGGATTTTACCACTATATCATCCACATAAGCATGAACATTACGCCCAATTTGATCGTGAAGACAATTGTGCACACACCGTTGGTAAGTCGCCTGGGCACTCTTAAGCCCAAAAGGCATAGACACATAGCAGAAAGCTCCAAAAGGAGTGATAAAAGCCATCTTCTCCTCATCTTTGACTGCCATCTTGATATGATGATAACCAGAATAAGCATCCAAGAAACTCAAACGTGCGCAACCCGCCGTAGCATCAATAATCTAATCAATATGACAGAGGGCAAAAGGATCGGACAAGCCTTGTTCAGATCGGTGTAATCCACACAGATACGCCAGGTGCCATTCTTTTTGAGTACAAGCACCGGGTTGGCTAACCACTCTGGGTGAAAGACTTCTACAATGAACCCAGCTGCCAAAAGCTGGGCCACCTCTTCTCCAATGGCCTTGCGCCTTTCTTCATTGAACCGTCGGAGAAACTGTCTGGCAGGTTTAAACTTTGGATCAATATTGAGAGTGTGCTCAGCAAGTTCCCTCGGGACACCCGGCATGTCTGAAGGTTTCCATGCGAAGATGTCCCGGTTCTCACGGATGACCTCGATGACTGCGCTTTCCTATTTTGGATCCAAGTTTGCACTGATGATGAACTGCTTGGATGAGTCGCCAGGCACAAAGTCAACCATTTTGGTGCCATCAACTGATTTGAACTTCAACATCGGCTCATGGTCTGTTGTTGGTTTCTTTGGTGACGTCATGTCTACCGGGTCAACATGATCTTTGTAAAACTCTAACTCCTCTGTTGCACAGACAGATTCAGCATAGGCAGCATCACCTTCTTCACACTCCAAAGCTATTTTCCGGCTCCCATGTACTGTAATGGTGCCCTTATAACCCGGCATCTTAAGCTGCAAATACACATAACACGGTCGAGCCATGAATTTGGCATAAGCCGGCCGTCCAAACAGAGCATGATACGGGCTTTTGATCTTAACCACCTCAAAGGTTAATTTTTCTGCTCTGGAGTCATACTCATCCCCAAAGGCTACTTCTAGTTAAATCTTACCCACTGGGTATGCCGACTTGCCAGGAACCACATCGTGAAAAACAGTGTTGGATTGTTTAAGACTCTTATCAGTCAATCCCATCCGGCGGAACGTCTCATAGTAGAGGATGTTGATGTTGCTGCCTCCATCCATGAGTACCTTAGTGAATTTGTATCCACCAACTTGAGGCACCACTACCAAAGCCAAGTGACCCGGATTATCGACTCGGGGTGGGTGATCCTCTCTGCTCCACACAATAGGCTGCTCTGACCAACGTAAGTAATGTGGAATCGCCGGCTCAACGGCATTGACGGCCCTCTTGTGAAGCTTCTGGTCTCTCTTACATAAGCTAGTGGTGAATACATGGTATTTCCCACTATTCAGCTGCTTCGGGTTGCTCTGATATCCGGACTGTTGCTGCTGATTACCTTGGTCGGGTTGTGGATTATATCCTCCTTGGTTACCAGGATGGCCCTGACCGTGGAATCCTCCTCCACCTGAGCCGGCACCCGGGCCTTGGAAACCGCCTCCACCTGAGCCGCCACCTGGGCCATGACCTCCATCAAACGCGTTTGAATTTTTAAACGCCTTCATGATCATACAATCTTTCCACAGGTGGGTGGCTGGCTTCTCCTGGGTGACGTGCCTTGGACAAGGCTCATTTAGTAATTGCTGATGGGTGGGACCCGACCCGCCCGACCGAGGGGGTTGTCTGCCCTTGCGCCGTTGATTTCTTCCATGTGCATTGGTGTTAGCAACAAAATCATCAGCCTTACGTTTATTACCTCCTTGATTTTCCGGGTTATGCTGGTGACCCTTGTCGTTGCCGTTCTTCTTTCCCTTCGCTGTCTTTTCTTCGTCAGACACTGGGTCTTTGGTACTATCTGAATCAGCAAACTTGACGAGAGCCACCATCAACTGACCCATGTCATTGCAGTCACGCTTGAGCCGCCCCAGATTCTGCTTCAGAGGTTCAAAACAGCATTTTTTCTCCAACATTAAGACTGCCGAGCCGGCATCCATCTTATGAGATGAATGTATTATCTCCTTGACTCGGTGCACCCAATGGGTTGTGGATTCACCATCCTCTTGCTTGCAATTGGTCAGGTCCACAATCGACATGGGCTGCTTACAAGTGTCTTTGAAGTTCTGGATAAACCGTGCCTTTAACTCCGCCCATGAGCCGATAGAATTAGGTGGCAATCCCTTCAACCAAGTACAAGCTATCCCATCCAACATCATGGTGAAATACTTGGCCATTGCTGCGTCGCTGACCTCCAACAACTCCATAGCCATTTCATAACTCTCAATCCAAGCCCCGGCTGTAAGTCAGCCGTGTAATTAGGCACTTTACAAGGCCCCTTAAAATCCTTTGGCAAATGCTCATTACGTATGGATGGCACCAAGCAAGGTACGCCTCCGGTTCTTGTGGCCACTCCTGCCTCGACCGAGGTTGCTGGATAAGCCAGAAAAGTTTGATGAGCCGCTTGATCCGCTGTCATTTGCACTGCTCGTTCCGCCTCTTGTCGAATCCTCTCCTGATCCGCCAAGTTAAGGGTTCCAGCCTGCACTGGCTCATGCCTGTTGTCACACCCTAGTTAGTTCAAGCATTAGAGTGTGCATCCTGTTTAAATTCCTCTTAAATTTGAAATGGGGAAGACAGAACCCCCAACCCCCTGGAAATAACTAGGGTTTACTAAAATTATTTTTCAATGAACCTGAAATGCCCTTCTAAAAAGTTCACTCTCTTTGTCTTGGGTTAGAACCTCTGGCAAAATTGGTGCACAATTTTCTAGGTCAATAGAAGGTCATTGAATTAAATCATAAGTATTTGATTTTGGGCATTTAAATGCTATAAAATAATTTAAATGCTCAAATAATTCTGGAAATAAATGTTTGCTGTTGGAAATATTCTAAACAGAGCCCACAATTATTTTCAGGATTTTTGGAAACGTTTTAGTATTTTTAATAAAGCCCAACAGTTGCAGTTAAATAGAAAAACAGAAACAAATCAAAAAAAGAGAGAGAGGGAAGCCCACCTGGGCCTTACCTGTGCTGGCCCAGCCCACCTGGCTCGGCCCAGCCGACTGGCCTTGCCAGTCGTCGTCCTCCTCCCGCCAGGAGGACGAGGAGCGCGTGGCCGGCGCCCGCGGCCACACGCCGGCCACCTCCTGCTTCTGCCGACGCCCTGGAGACGTCCAGGGATGCCACGCCGACCCCCACGTCCCCCTCTCATCCTCCCTCACTCTCCCCCTCGTCTCCCTCACCCTCTCCCGCGATGGCCGAGCGCGATCCTCGCCGCCGTTCGCCGTAGACGTCACCAGAGCCACCCCCTCGCCCCTCCGACAAGCCCAATAGCTCCGCCTCGTCGCCCTGGACCTCTCCGCTGACCCACGCGACTCCAAACGCCGCCGAACGCCGTCTTCGCCCTCGTCTTCAACCTCGGGCACCCGAGCCGTCTCCGGTCGATTCGTCGCCGCCAGGACCTCCCCGAGCTCGCTGACCCCCTCTCCGACCCCGCTGTGAGCTCCTCTTCCTCTTCCCCTAGCTCCCGTGCTCGTTTGGCCTCTGTAGTCGCCACTTCCACCGCACCCGAAAGCTCCCCGCCGCCGGCCATGGCGCCGTCGTGGCTAGAGCCACAGTGGCTCGAAGCCAAGCTCACCGTTGTGCTCAGCGCAGCACCAGGAGCCCGTAGCCACCACCAGCTCCTTCTCCCGTGCACCGTAGCGTCGAACCCAACCCCGTCCGAACTCCAGCCGCCGCTGTCGAGCTCGCCGGCGTCGTTTCCGGCGTCCCCGTGTCCAACCACTTGCACCACTGGATGCGGCAGCTCCCCAGCTACGCGTAGCACGTCTCCACCGGCGATTTTGGTCACCGGAGGACCAAATCCGAAGCTCTCCGCCGTCTCGGCCTCGCCGGCGACTCAACGCCGGCGGGATTAGCCCCGCTGACCAGGGGTTTGACCCCAGTTTGACTCCATCTGAGACACTGATGTGTGGGGCCGGCTTCTAACTAATTTATATTAGTTTAAATTAGAGCTAATCACTCTGTTAGAGGTTAATGACGCTGTTAACTACCCCTCTCTCACTGACATGTGGGCCCAGAGCCTAACTAACCCAGTTTAGTGCTAACAAAACACTAACCAACTCTGTTAGTTAGCTGAGAGACTGACAGAAGGGGCCCACCAGTCAGGTTTGACCTGGGCTGGCGCCTTTGACCCGCTGACGTCACAGTGACGCAGTGCTGACGCATTAATTCAATTTCTGGATTTATTCTTTAATAGAAATTCCAGAAAATAGTCAAAACTTCTAAAAATCATAGAAAATCAACCATAGCTCCAAATGCAAAGATTTATATATGAAAAATGATCAGAAAAATTCAATCTATCCATCTGTAATGGTTTCATGCATGACAAAACAAGTTAACCTTGCTGTTTAAGCAGAATGAGGTAATGCACTAATAAAGCCATGTTTAATAAGCTAATAATTGAATCTTTGACTCAAATGAGTTCATCCCTTTCTGTTTTAGCTTGCATTAGGCCAAGACACCTTCATCTTGCCATGTCATAGCATGCATCATATTGTTGCATATTGCCATGTGTTGATTATGTTTCGGTGTGTCTTTCGTGGTAGGTTCTGCCTCCGAGGATAACCCCGAGTATCCGTCTGAAGGGCAGTACCCTACTACCACTACAACAGGCAAGCAACCCATTGATCATTCCGATACAAAACCATGTTCTCGCTTCTGCTCTTGTTTACTGCATTAAGACAACGCGATTCAAACTGCTGTGTGTTACGGTAGTTGAACCCTTATCCTCTGCATGACCTGTCATTGCCACAGTAACTAGATGAAACCCACTAGCATGT
This sequence comes from Triticum aestivum, assembly GCF_018294505.1. Lineage (NCBI taxonomy): Eukaryota > Viridiplantae > Streptophyta > Magnoliopsida > Poales > Poaceae > Triticum > Triticum aestivum. The sequence goes on from NC_057794.1 coordinate 264,415,634, forward strand.
GTAGGAGTTGATTGAGCCATGTATGTGATTCCTACCTTGCTATGCCTGCTATGCTTAGAGTTGTGTCAGGTCTGGTTCATCTGGGTGATGGGCTAGAGTGATATGATATGTCGGTAATGTGAGGAATGTGTTGAACATGTTTTGGTAAAGGTATCGATGAGAGGCCATGTAGGAGTACATGGTGGGTTGTTTCATTGAGACCGTCCATAAGAACTGAGATCTGTATGCGTGATTTAAGATTCAGCTACTACCACACATTGGGCCCTGAAATATGACCCCGCTCGACTTACTGACCCCTCTCGCCCTCTGTCCAGGAGTTGCAACTAGTTTCTGGTGTTTGTAGGATATGTGTTGGCGGCCGTGCGTAGCGCTGACCCTAGGGGTGGGCTATGATGCGGTAGATACACTGTGGCCGGGTATGCCGGGCGCCCGTTTGGCGTCTCGGGACCCTGTACACATCGTTTGGGGCCGTTGAGGACACCCCGGCCGGATTTCCTTGCGGATGGAACCTGAATAGGCGATAAACCTGGACTAGAGACTTGTGAGGTTAGTCAGGTCGTGGTCTACACCCACGTCGGTTTTCGCTTGAAGTCTGCCGAGCACATGTCGTGTGCAGACGCTAAGTGGTGGAAACATGTGTGACGAAGTACACCCCTGCAGGGTATAAAACTATTCGAATAGCCGCGTCCGCGGTAAAGGACTACTTGGTTGCCTATGCAGTTCATAGACAAGTTAATGGATACTACTAAAAGACTCAAGATAAGTGTGAGTACCGAGGATGGCCCTCTCGTAGGATGACGAGGGAGGATCCTCGGTGGAGTATTGTGTTGGTGAGTAGTGGACTCGTGTGCGAAAACTATTTTACTGGTGGAGTTCCGTAGGATAGCTTAGCCAAGAGTCAAAGCTGGCTTGCTGCAATAACCCCACCACCTTCTTGAGAATAAGCATGTATAGTAGGTTCTGTTGTAAGACTTGCTGAGTACCCTTGTACTCATGTTTGCTTAATTACTGTTTTCAGACGACAACACCGCCCCCTCCGATGGGTTCTACGTAGACCTTGACGTCGACGAGTGACTAGCCACCCAGGTGGTGATCCTGGCCATGGAGGGCCCTATGTAGATAGACAGGCTTCGAGAAGCCTTCTTTCTTTCTAGTGTCTGTACTCAGACTAGTTGCTTCCGCATGTGCTTGTATGATTGTATGACTTGAGTGTCGGGTCATGTGACCCCTATCTGTATGAACATGTTATGTATGGCTCTCTGGAGCCTTTAAATAAAGTACTTGAGTTGTAGAGTTTTGTTGTGATGCCATGTTGTATGTACTCATATCGGGCATATTGTGTGTATGATTGAAATGCTTGGTATGAGTGGGATCCGACAATCTAGTTGTTTATCCTTGGCAGCCTTTCTTATGGGGAAATGTAGTCTAGTGTTCCTCGAGCCATAGTAGTCCGCTACAGCCCGGTTCACCGGAGTCCTGCTAGCCCAGCACTACTGTTCAGGACACTTGGCTGGCCAGCATGTGTTTCACTTCGTTCCTATGTCTGTCCCTTCGGGGAAATGTCACGCGGTGACTTCCGGAGTCCTGCCTAGCCTGCTACAGCCCGGGTTCCCCGGAGTCCTGTTAGCCCAGTGCTACAGCCCGGAATCACTCGCTGATGACCGACATGCTCGATGTGATTCATGTATGCCTGTCTCCATAGGTCTGTGCCGCTTTGGGTTCACGACTAGCCATGTCGGCCCGGGTTCTCTGTCATATGGATGCTAGCGACACTATCATATACGTGAGCCAAAAGGCGCAAACGGTCCCGGGCCATGCTAAGGCGACACCCGTGGGATACCGTGCGTGAGGCCGCAAAGTGATATGAGGTGTTACCGGCTAGATCGATGTGGCTTGGAATCGGGGTCCTGACAGCGTTGGTATCAGAGCCGGACTGCCTGTAGGTTCGTTGAGCCAAGCTGGTCGATGTCGAGTCTAGAAATGCTTTAGTTATATGTAGGGGAATTGATTGTGGGAGGGAACGTAAGGCTCTTTTACTCCTTTACCCTATGCCTCTGATCTGAGTCATTCTCTTCTCATTCAACGTGGGTTAAGGACTAGGCTCTCTTCTTCTATCAGGTTCACGTGTTACTAATCCGTAGTAGCTTATAGGATTGTTGTTACAAGCCCCAGTTCAGTTTCTACTATTTTAGTATGTTGCTAATTGGATCAGAACCTTGATATGATGTTGTTGAGTGGTATTGCGAACTGTTGTGGATGTCTCAAATCTTTTTCTGAGCATTTACAGCTGTTATGCTGTCCAATTTTCCCTAGAAATTCTGATGTCTTTGCATTGTGGTTGTGCTTTCAGATGGCCAACCGTGTTCAAAACCAAGTGGTTCGCCTGACCCGGTGCCTCGACGTGCCCGGTCATACTGCTATGTTAGTCCGGGTAATGATCGAGACGGGTTACCGTTGGTATCCCGAATACACCGTCGAAGAGCAATTCCGAGACTTTAATCAAAGCCAATATTTCTGCACCGTCAGGATATTTCCTTCTTATCCTGGATCTACCGAGCCCCTTCACTGTTCCTATGGACTCGGGGTTACTGTTGAGATGGCTGTGCAGGATGCTGCCTATTCCATGATGACCATCATGCGAGTCCGGACTGGCCTGCTTCGGAACACCGACTTCCGTTACATGCCAGCTTCACTTCCGGGAGCGCAAGGGTATCTTCAGGCTATCTATGCTGACTCCACTCAGGAGGACTCATTAACTCGTACCACTGCCGAGATGCTCGAAGATAAGGACCGAGAGAATCGGGCCTTGAGGCTGGAGCTTTTCAATACCCGTGCTGATCATTGGGCTACATTGACTCGGTTTGCACCTGCGGTGCAAGCTGGATGTATGGATACAAGGGATCTGTATCCTGTGAGATCTGCTTTGCCAGACATGGTGGATTGGCGTGATGTGGGAGGCATCACCCCACCCCGTGGTCCCCGCAGGCCACCGTTTGTTGGTCCAAGACCTCATCCTAGCCCCTATGGTCCACAGGCTCCTCAGGACCGTCTGTTCCCGGATGGTCACGTTGAACTTCCAGGCTATGGAGGTGACTTCTATGAGGACTACTACGGAGCTGTCTGAGTTAGTAGTAGTACCACTAGTATTGTAGTAGTTGTATCTCCACTGTCCTGCGTGACTTGTGGAATATGACTTTGTGTGTAATCAATTCCGGAGGTGTAGACAAATAATGTATAGGAGCTTGGGATGCCTCCGATGAGATGTAACGTCTTTCATCATAGTTGTACTATAGCCTGGGCTTGTACTAAACTATGTATGATGTGTATGACCGTTGGTATATATATGGCAGTTTTATATTACCATGACATACGGATGAACATCTCTGCATTCCGTGTTATCCATTACATTCTGCACTTCCTTGCTAAGCTTGAGCCATCCTTATCTAAACCGTTGTCTTGTTTTCTCCTAGGATGGTCAACACCCGCAGCAACCCTGCTGCCTCGGAGCAGGGGGAAGCCAGTGCAGCTAGGGGTGAAAATCTGCCTCACCCGCCGTCTCTGGCCGAAGTAATGCTGGAGGCGGAAAGAAACAAGCGTGAGACTAACCGCCTGCTAGAGCGGATTGAGCAGAACACTGCACGCCACCGCGAAATGACTTGGTGTCAATCAATGACTTTATCAAGCTGTACCCACCAAAGTTTAACCATTCCGTCGAGCCCCTCGACGCGGATGACTGGCTTCGCAGCATCACCCACAAGCTACGTTCTGCCAACGTAGCCGAAGCCGACAAGGTTACTTACGCTGCCTACCATCTCGAAGGCCCTGCTAGCCTCTGGTGGGAAAATTTTGAAGCTATGCGCCCGGTCGGCCAAATTACTACTTGGGCTGAATTCAATGAGGCTTTCCGTGAGCATCACATTCCGGAAGGTCTCATGGATCGCAAGAGGGAGGAGTTCTGCAATTTCACCCAAGGAAGACTGACTGTGGATGCATATAGTCATGAATTTGGGAATCTGGCACGCTATGCCCCTGAAGAGGTATCTACTGACACTAAGAAGAAGGCAAGGTTCCGCAAGGGACTTAGCCCTGAGCTTCGCCGCGATCTTCGTCTGCACGAGTGCACCTCCTTTCAGAAGTTGGTCAATAAAGCCATCAGTGCTGAGACAGGCCAGACTGATTATGACGCTTGACGCAAGCACTCCCGTGATTTTGGCTTTTCATCCGGCTCTGGAGCTCAGAAGCGCCGGGTGTGGATCCCAAGCACGGCACTGCCACGCAGGTTCATCCCGAGGCCATCCTTTGAGGCGCCTCGTCCCAACCAGCAATTTGCACCGCCCAAGCCCTATGGTGGCCCCGCTGCTAATGCTGCTCCACGCCCAATGTGGTGACATGCTTTAAGTGTGGAGAGCCGGGTCACTATAGTCGAGAGTGTCCCCAGAACAACAACCCCACTCAAACTGGAAAGTCCGTTGGCCGTGGTAAGCCCGCGGGAAAGACATTCTACGCCAAGCCGGCCACCACTGCCGTGGCCATGTCAACTATGTTTCAGCCGAGGAGGCTCATGAGGATCCTAACGTCGTCCTTGGTACGCTCCTTGTTAACTGCCATCCGGCATCTGTTCTTTTCGATACTGGAGCATCTCATTCATTCATATCCGAGAACTATGCTCGATTGCATAACACGACATTCTGTGACATGCCCTCTACCATGGAAATTCAAACCCCTGGCTCTAGATGGCAAACTTCTAGAGTAAGCCATGGGAACGAAATTCTTGTCGATAGACTTGTCTTCCTTGCATCCTTAATAGCTCTCAAGTCCTCGGACATAAACATCATCTTGGGTATGGACTGGATGTCATCTCATTATGCTAAGATCGATTGTGCCACTAGAACCGTTCAACTTACTCACCCATCGGGCAAGACAGTCAATGTCTTAACTCGAGTGGCCAAGCGCCAACTTTACTCCCTAAATGCCAACCCCCTTCCAGACCTTGAGGATGTTCCGGTAGTCCGAGACTTTCCGGATGTCTTTCCAGAAGAACTGCCAGGTGTTCCACCTGACAGGGATGTTGAGTTTGTGATAGACCTTGTTCCAGGAACCGTTCCAATTTCTAGAAGACCCTACAAGATGGCACCCTTAGAACTAGCCGAGCTTAAGAACCAACTCGATGAGTCCTTGAAAAAGGGTTTCATCCGTCCTAGTTCCTCTCCTTGGGCTTGCCCCGTCCTCTTCGTTAAGAAGAAGGATGGAACGGATCGAATGGTTGTGGATTACCGACCTGTCAACTTGGTCACCATCAAGAACAAATACCCGCTTCCCAGGATCAACGATCTGTATGATCAGCTCGCTGGATCCTCAGTCTTTTCCAAGATGGATTTGAGGTTGGGCTACCATCAAATCAAAATCAGAAATGGGGACATTCCCAAAATGGCCTTTGTTACTCGTTATGGCCAATACGAGTACACCGTCATGTCCTTCGGTTTAACAAATGCCCCAGCTACCTTCTCTCGGTTAATGAACTCGGTCTTCATGGAGTACTTGGATAAATTCCTCGTAGTATACCTCGATGACATACTCATCTACTCCAAGAATGAAGAGGAACATGCCGAACATCTAAGGCTGGTATTGATGAAACTTCGAGAGCATCGCCTTTATGCCAAATTCTCCAAGTGTGAATTTTGGTTGCCAGAAGTGACCTATCTAGGCCATGTAATCTCTGGTAAGGGTATTGCTGTCAATCCCGAGCGAGTTCAAGCCGTCCTTGATTGGACTCCACCTGAGACGGTTAAGCAAGTTCGGAGCTTCCTTGGCTTAGCGAGCTATTGCCGCCGCTTCGTCGAGAATTTCTCCAAGGTTGCTAAACCTCTAACTGAACTCCTCAAGAAAGATAAAAAGTTCGAGTGGACTCCACAGTGCGAGTTCAGCTTTCAGGAACTGAAAAAGACGCCTGACATCTGCTCCCGTACTGGTACCACCAGACTTCTCCAAGGACTTTATTATCTATTGCGACGCCTCGCGACAAGGACTAGGTTGCATACTCATGCAAGATCGTCAGGTAATTGCCTATGCTTCACGGCAATTACACCCACATGAGGAAAATTATCCCACACATGATCTAGAGCTTGCAGCTGTAGTCCATGCACTTAAAACTTGGCGACATTACCTTCTCGGTAATCGTTGCGAGATCTTCACCGATCACCAAAGTTTGAAATATATCTTCACCCAACCAGATTTGAATCTCAGGCAAAGACGTTGGGTTGAGTTGATCTCGGATTACGATTTAGGAATAACTTACACCCCGGGCAAAGCCAATGTCATGGCTGATGCGCTAAGCCGTAAGTCCTATTGTAACAACCTGATGTTACAACAAAGTCAACCACTTCTCCATGAGGAATTTCGTAAGCTTAATCTTCACATTGTTCCTCGAGGATTCCTATCCACCCTGGTGGCGAAACCTACCCTTATGGATCAAATCATAGCTACCCAGAAGCGTGATAAGGGCATATCCCGGATTAGGGAAAACATTGCTAGCGGAGTTGCTAAATGTTTTTCCATGGATAAGCGGGGTGCTGTCTTCTTCGAGAACCGTTTGGTGGTTCCCAAGAAACAACATCTACGCCAGTTGATCCTTAAGGAAGCTCATGAATCCCCTCTCACCATTCATCCCGGTAGTACTAAAATGTATCAAGACCTACGCCAGAGGTTTTGGTGGACTAGGATGAAGAGAGAAATCGCTCAATACATTGCTAATTGCGACGTTTGTCGTCATGTTAAAGCAGAGCATCAACGGCCTGCTGGCACCCTTCAACCTTTGGCTATTCCTGAATGGAAATGGGATAAAATCAGTATGGATTTCATCACTGGGTTTCCCAGAACCAAGAGAGGGAATAATGCCATCTTCGTCGTGATCGACCGACTTTCCAAAGTAGCCCATTTCCTACCTGTTCGTGAGAGTATCACCGCTAGCCAGCTAGCAGATTTATACATCTCCCGAATAGTGTCTCTTCATGGTGTCCCATTGGAAATTAACTCAGACCGTGGGAGTCTCTTTACCTCTCGATTTTGGGAAAGTTTCCAAAATGCTATGGGAACTCGTCTCTCTTTTAGTACCGCCTTCCATCCTCAATCAAGTGGTCAAGTAGAACGAGTTAATCAAATTCTGGAAGATATGCTCCGAGCTTCTGTTATCTCGTTCGGAATGAGTTGGGAGAAATGCCTTCCATTCGCAGAGTTTGCTTATAACAATAGTTATCAAGCCAGCTTGGGCAAGGCTCCTTTCGAAGTTCTCTATGGACGAAAATGTCGAACGCCTCTTAACTGGTCAGAAACCGGGGAAAGACAACTCTTTGGCCCGGATATGATTCAGGAAGCAGAAGAGCAGGTTCGCGTTATTCGTGAGAAATTGAAAACAGCCCAATCTCGTCAAAAGAGTCAATATGATCGTAAACATAAGCCTATGACTTATGAAGTCGACGAGAAGGCTTACCTTCGGGTTACTCCGTTAAAGGGAACCCATCGTTTCGGTATCAAAGGCAAATTGGCTCCTCGTTACATTGGACCCTTTCGCATTCTTGCCAAACGAGGAGAAGTTGCCTACCAATTGGAACTACCTTTGCATCTTTCCAGAGTTCACGATGTCTTCCACGTTTCTCAACTCAGGCGTTGCTTCGCGGATCCCATCCGTGGAGTGGACCACGAAACGCTTGATCTACAAGATAACCTCTCCTATCGGGAATATCCCGTTCGTATCCTTGATCAAGCCGAGCGTACCACTCGACGTCATAATATCAAGTTTCTCAAGGTTCAATGGTCACACCATTCCGAGAAAGAAGCCACTTGGGAAAGGGAGGATCGTCTTCGACTCGAGTACCCCACCTTCTTCCCGGAGGATCCTAAATCTCGGGACGAGATTCTTTTGAGTGGGGGTGAGTTCTCACACCCTAGTTAGTTCAAGCATTAGAGTGTGCATCATGTTTAAATTCCTCTTAAATTTGAAATGGGGAAGACAGAACCCCCAACCCCCCTGGAAACAACTAGGGTTTACTAAAATTATTTTTCAATGAACCTGAAATGCCCTTCTAAAAAGTTCACTCTCTTTGTCTTGGCTTAGAACCTCTGGCAAAATTGGTGCACAATTTTCTAGGTCAATAGAAGGTCATTGAATTAAATCATAAGTATTTGATTTTGGGCATTTAAATGCTATAAAATAATTTAAATGCTCAAATAATTCTGGAAGTAAATGTTGCTGTTGGAAATATTCTAAACAGAGCCCACAATTATTTTCAGGATTTTTGGAAACGTTTTAGTATTTTTAATAAAGCCCAACAGTTGTGGTTAAATAGAAAAACAGAAACAAATCAAAAAAGAGAGAGAGGGAAGCCCACCTGGGCCTTACCCGTGCTGGCCCAGCCCACCTGGCTCGGCGCAGCCGACTGGCCTTGCCAGTCGTCGTCCTCCTCCCGCCAGGAGGACGAGGAGCGCGTGGCCGGCGCCCGCGGCCACACGCCGGCCACCTCCTGCTTCTGCCGACGCCCTGGAGACGTCCAGCGATGCCACGCCGACCCCCACGTCCCCCTCTCATCCTCCCTCACTCTCCCCCTCGTCTCCCTCACCCTCTCCCGCGATGGCCGAGCGCGATCCTCGCCGCCGTTCGCCATAGACGTCACCAGAGCCACCCCCTCACCCCTCCGACAAGCCCAATAGCTCCGCCTCGTCGCCCTGGACCTCTCCGCTGACCCACGCGACTCCAAACGCCGCCGAACGCAGTCTTCGCCCTCGTCTTCAACCTCGGGCACTCGAGTCATCTCTGGTCGATTCGTCGCCGCCAGGACCTCCACGAGCTCGCTGACCCCCTCTCCGACCCTGCTGTGAGCTCCTCTTCCTCTTCCCCTAGCTCCCATGCTCGTTTGGCCTCTGTAGTCGCCACTTCCACCGCACCCGAAAGCTCCCCGCCGCCGGCCATGGCGCCGTCGTGGCTAGAGCCACAGTGGCTCGAAGCCAAGCTCACTGTTGTGCTCAGCACAGCACCAGGAGCCCGTAGCCACCACCAGCTCCTTCTTCCGTGCACCATAGCGTCGAACCCAACCCCGTCTGAACTCCGGCCGCCGCTGTCGAGCTCGCCGGCGTCGTTTCCGGCGTCCCCGTGTCCAACCACTTTCACCACTGGATGCGGCAGCTCCCCAGCTACGCGTAGCATGTCTCCACCGGCGTTTTGGTCACCGGAGGACCAAATCCGAAGCTCTCTGCCATCTCGGCCTCGCTGGCGACTCAACGCCGGTGGGATTAGCCCCGCTGACCAGGGGTTTGACCCTAGTTTGACTCCATCTGAGACACTGATGTGTGGGGCCGGCTTCTAACTAATTTAGATTAGTTTAAATTAGAGCTAATCACTCTGTTAGAGGTTAATGACGCCGTTAACTACCCCTCTCTCACTGACATGTGGGCCCAGAGCCAAACTAACCCAGTTTAGTGCTAACTAAACACTAACCAACTCCGTTAGTTAGCTGAGAGACTGACAGAAGGGGCCCACCAGTCAGGTTTGACCAGGGCTGGCGCCTTTGACCCGCTGACGTCACAGTGACGCAGTGCTGACGCATTAATTCAATTACTGGATTTATTCTTTAATAGAAAATTCTAGAAAATAGTCAAAACTTCTAAAAATCATAGAAAATCAACCATAGCTCCAAATGCAAAGATTTATATATGAAAAATGATCAGAAAAATTCAATCTATCCATCTGTAATGGTTTCATGCATGACAAAACAAGTTAACCTTGCTGTTTAAGCAGAATAAGGTAATGCACTAATAAAGCCATGTTTAATAAGCTAATAATTGAATCTTTGACTCAAATGAGTTCATCCCTTTCTGTTTTAGCTTGCATTAGGCCAAGACACCTTCATATTGCCATGTCATAGCATGCATCATATTGTTGCATATTGCCATGTGTTGATTATGTTTCGGTGTGTCTTTCATGGTAGGTTCTGCCTCCGAGGATAACCCCGAGTATCCGTCTAAAGGGCAGTACCCTACTACCACTACAACAGGCAAGCAACCCATTGATCATTCCGATACAAAACCATGTTCTCGCTTCTGCCCTTGTTTACTACATTAAGATAACGCGATTCAAACTGCTGTGTGTTACGGTAGTTGAACCCTTATCCTCTACATGACTTGTCATTGCCACAGTAACTAGATGAAACCCACTAGCATGTGTAGGAGTTGATTGAGTCATGTATGTGATTCCTACCTTGCTATGCCTGCTATGCTTAGAGTTGTGTCAGGTCTGGTTCATCTGGGTGATGGGCTAGAGTGATATGATATGTCGGTAATGTGAGGAATGTGTTGAACATGTTTTGGTAAAGGTATCGATGAGAGGCCATGTAGGAGTACATGGTGGGTTGTTTCATTGAGACCATCCATAAGAACTGAGATCTGTATGCGTGATTTAAGATTCAGCTACTACCACACATTGGGCCCTGAAATATGAATCCGCTCGACTTACTGGCCCCTCTCGCCATCTGTCCAGGAGTTGCAACTAGTTTCTGGTGTTTGTAGGATATGTGTTGGCGGCCGTGCGTAGAGCTGACCCTAGGGGTGGGCTATGACGCGGTAGATACACTATGGCCGGGTATGCCGGGTGCCCGTTTGGCGTCTCGGGACCCTGTACACATCGTTTGGGGCCGTTGAGTACACCCCGGCCAGATTTCCTTGCGGATGGAACCTGAATAGGCGATAAACCTGGACTAGAGACTTGTGAGGTTAGTCAGGTAGTGGTCTACACCCACGTCGGTTTTCGCTTGAAGTTTACCGAGCACATGTCGTGTGCAGATGCTAAGTGGTGGAAACATGTGTGACGAAGTACACCCCTACAGGGTATAAAACGATTCGAATAGCCGCGTCCACGGTAAAGGACTACTTGGTTGCCTATGCAGTTCATAGACAAGTTAATGGATACTACTAAAAGACTCAAGATAAGTGTGAGTACCAAGGATGGCCCTCTCGTAGGATGACGAGGGAGGATCCTCGGTGGAGTATTGTGTTGGTGAGTAGTGGACTCATGTGCGAAAACTATTTTTACTGGTGGAGTTCCATAGGATAGCATAGCCAAGAGTCAAAGCTGGCTTGCTGCAATAACCCCACGACCTTCTTGAGAATAAGCATGTATAGTAGGTTCTGTTGTAAGACTTGCTGAGTACCCTTGTACTCATGTTTGCTTAATTACTGTTTTCAGACGACAACACCGCCCCCTCCGATGGGTTCTACGTAGACCTTGACGTCGACGAGTGACTAGCCACCTAGGTGGTGATCCTGGCCATGGAGGGCCCTATGTAGATAGACAGGCTTCGAGAAGCCTTCTTTCTTTCTAGTGTCTGTACTCAGACTAGTTGCTTCTGCATGTGCTTGTATGATTGTATGACTTGAGTGTCGGGTCATGTGAACCCTATCTGTATGAACATGTTATGTATGGCTCTCTGGAGCCTTTAAATAAAGTACTTGAGTTGTAGAGTTTTGTTGTGATGCCATGTTGTATGTACTCATATCGGGCATATTGTGTGTATGATTGAAATGCTTGGTATGAGTGGGATCCGACAATCTAGTTGTTTATCCTTGGCAGCCTTTCTTATGGAGAAATGTAGTCTAGTGTTCCTCGAGCCATAGTAGTCCGCTACAGCCTGGTTCACCGTAGTCCTGCTAGCCCAGCACTACTGTTCAGGATACTTGGCTGGCCGGCATGTGTTTCACTTCGTTCCTATGTCTGTTCCTTCGGGGAAATGTCATGCGGTGACTTCCGGAGTCCTGCCTAGCTTGCTACAGCCCGGATTCCCCGGAGTCCTGTTAGCCCAGTGCTACAGCCCGGAATCACTCGCTGGTGACCGACATGCTCGGTGTGATTCATGTATGCCTGTCTCCATAGGTCTGTGCCGCTTTGGGTTCACGACTAGCCATGTCGGCCCGGGTTCTCTGTCATATGGATGCTAGCGACACTATCATATACGTGAGCCAAAAGGCGCAAACGGTCCCGGGCCATGGTAAGGCGACACCCGTGGGATACCATGCGTGAGGCCGCAAAGTGATATGAGGTGTTACCGGCTAGGTCGATGTGGCTTGGAATCGGGGTCCTGACACCTGTGTGGCCGGTTGTGGCATTGAGCATTGCTTGACATGTCTGCGGATTCCATATGCCTACTGTAGCTCGGGCTCGGCTTGGGTGAGGAGTTGAATGGATCCTGTCTCGACTGTAGGAGTACACATCCTGCTGTGCCAGAGCTGTTTGAAGAAGCTCTCTTACCCTCCACGTTTCAACCACCGCCGGTGAGTCACCTTCCATTGGGAGAGCCACCAGATGAGCCGATGCTGCAATGAGGTTTTCCAAGGGGTTGGAGAAGTGACCCGGCGGCGTGGGGACATAGTGAGGCAGGGCGGTAATTATACGAGGTGGATCCATGGCACGCGGCTGGACCGTTGCGCCAGGTGTTGTGATCCGGGGTGCCTCCGGCGGGTTGCTTCCCCCTGCCCCGGGTGTATGGAATAGGTTCCTAGGATCAAGCGTCAGAGGTAGACGTGACTGAGTTTTCTGATGCCTCCTCCTCATGACCTTGTTTGACGCCTTAAGATCCACCAAGAGCCGGAAAGTCTCTGCTTGAAGCTGCTGAGCACGAACGTCCAAAGCCGCCCGCTCTGCTGCCATCCTGACTTCCTCTGCGGCTAGATTTTCCTTAGCTTGTACCATCTCTTCACGTACGCGTGCCACCTCTGCATCGTGCTGGGCTTTATCCGCCGGTTCTACCACAACGGTCAACAGAGTTGTCAGTTTATCCATGAGGTCCATTAGAATCTGAGCCGAGGGGCGCACGGGGTCTCCTGACCCGGCGGCAGCCGGCCCAGCAGCTGTTGTTGCCGCTGCTGTAGAGTTCTGCCCGGGCTGTGTCCCTGCCATGAAGACTCCAGCCCGATTTGGCGGCTCAAGAGGGTCCGGAATACTGCTTCCATCGGAACAGCCCCCGAGCATGCCGTCCTGCAGCTGGTACAAAGAGTCCGTCTCGCCCGTTGACGATGCAATGTCAGAACAGACGGTCGTCTCACCGCCCTCCATCGATCCTTTAGAGTATTCACCGCCGTGGACGCAGCCTACGAAGGCATGCTTCACGACAGATTGAACACGGGTGGTCCTTGCGTGCTGAGCCGTTTCGATGAGGTTGGTGTAGACATCCGGCTCAGGGCCTGACTCGCCGATCCGGCCGATGAAGACGTGAATTCCGCCGAAGGGGACCCGATACCGGTACTCAATTGAGCCGGCCTCGGGGCCCCAACCTTCGTCATCGATGTAGAGCTTGCCGCGACGACTCCTGGTCATCCGGCCCACAACGTATCCCTTGAGCCCTTTGAAGTTGCCCTTCAAGAACTCAAATCCACCGTGCGCTGGCCCCACGGTGGGCGCCAACTACCGTGGAATTGTCACGGCAGATGTCCTAGAGAAAGGACTTAGTCGTAGGGCCATCGCAACTAGGAAGCTTAAAGGGGTTAATCGGGACATAGGACACGAGATGTTTTATACTAGTTCGGCCCCTTACGATGAAGGTAAAAGCCTACGTCTAGTCGTGTTGGTATTGCTGAGGTTTCGATCACCAAGAGGCTCAACTCGCCGGCTTGGTTGTCGATCTCTTGTTTCTTGCCCTAAGCCGCCACCGGGTCGTCCCCTTATATACACGGGTTGACGCCTAGTGGCCTACAGAGTCCCGGCTGGCTCATAATCTTGTCCGGCTCGGTGACTTCCTTTTCATGCCTTTCTTCACAAGTCTTTCCTTACATACGGTGGTTTATAATATCAGGCTTTGAGCCGCCTCCAGGCCTTTGGGCCTTCTATTTGATTTAATAAACTATCATCTTGCATGCTTACTGGGCTTCTTGTGTAACCCGCCATTGGGGCTGACCCGGCCCCTTCTGGGCGGGTCATAACCGATAGTTATATCCCCAACAGGTCCCAAGAGGGGTGATCGAGCATCACTTAAGGGTGTGCCCCAATGTGCGCCCTGTGAAGCAGAAGGCGTGGCGACAGTCTACAGAGAAGCAGTCCTTCATCGTCTAGGAAACTCACAAGCTGGAGGCAGCAGGTGTCATTGACGAGGTTCGGTACCCTGAGTGGCTGGTGAACCCCGTCATCATACCGAAGAAAGGCGGGAAGGAGCACATGTGTGTCGACTTCACCAACCTCAACAGGGCCTGTCCCCAAGACCCATTCCCGCTCCCGCGCATCGACCAAATTGTCGACTCCACCGCCGAGTGCGACCTGCTGTGCTTCCTGGACGCATTTTCAGGCTATCACCAGATCAAGATGGCAGTGGAGGATGTGGAGAAGACGGCCTTCCTGACCCTGTCCGGGGTGTACTACTACACTTGCATGCCGTTTGGGCCGCGCAACGCAGGCGCGACCTTTCAGCGGGTAATGCACATCGCCCTGGGTCAGTAGCTCGGGAGGAACGCTAAAGCCTACGTCGATGACATTGTGGTAAAGTCTCGGGAGGCAAGATCTTTGATTCAAGACCTGGAGGAGACCTTCGCAAGCCTGCGCCAGGTAGACCTGCGGCTCAACCCAGAGAAGTGCATGTTCGATGTCCCCTCTGGCAAGTTGCTGGGCTTCCTCGTGTCCCACAGGGGGATCGAAGCTAACCCGGAGAAGGTCAAGGCGATAGAAGACATGAGCCCACCACAAACTCTCAAGGAGATGCAGAAGCTTGCAGGCTGTGTGACCTCGCTCGGACGCTTCATCTCCAAGCTAGGAGAGTGTGCACTGCCATTCTTCAAGCTGATGAAGAAGAAGGGCCCATTTGGGTGGACCCCGGAGGCTGACCAAGCATTTCAAGACCTCAAGAGATACCTGACCAGCCCTCCAGTGATGGTGGCGCCTCGCCCTCTTGAGCCCCTGGTGCTTTACCTTGCCGCCACTCCCTACTCCGCTAGCGCAGCTCTAGTGGCGGTTCCAGAAGAGTGCCAGGCCAAGGGTCTGTCATGCCGTGCCCCCCTGAAAGTGCAACAATCCCTAGGTGGTTTTGGTAATTCATAACAACATATAGCTCATTGAGCTAATGCTATTCCAAGATGATTATTTCAGGAAAGCTCAATGATTGGCATGGCATGGATGTGAAAGTGGAACCCTCAAAATGCTAAGGACAAAGGATTGGCTCAAGCTCAAAAGCTCAAGACTCTTCATTTTATATTTTAGTGATCCAAGATCACATTGAGTCTTTAGGAAAAGCCAATACTATCAAGGAGGGATGAGGTGTTGCTTAATGAGCCTCTTGCTTCATGTGCTTAGTGATATGCTCCAAAACCCTCAACTACTTTCCCATATCCACATATGACCTAAACCCTAAGCCAAACTCGGTCCTACCGATTCTTCCTATCCGGCGCCACCGAGTTTCACTTGTCATAAGCCACTGCCAAACCCTAGCAATTCGGTTCTACCGATAGGGATCTCGGTCTCACCGAGATGGGATTGCAAACTCTCTGTTTCCCTTTCGTAACTTTTCGGTCTCACCGAAAGAGCGAATCGGTCCCACCGAGATTGCAATGTAAATTCAGTGTTTCCCCTTTGTAACTTTTCGGTCTCACCGAAAGAGCAAATCGGTCCCACCGAGTTTGCCTGACCAACTCTCTGGTTAGCTAATTACCAAATTCGGTCTCACCGAGTTTGTGTAATCGGTCTCACCGAGATTACGTTATGCCCAAACCCTAACCATATCGGTCCTACCGAGTTGCATGTCAGTCCCACCGAAAATCTCTAACGGTCACTAGGTTTACATTTTCGGTCCGACCGAGTTTGTTGATTCGGTCCCACCGAGATTGGAAAACTGTGTGTAACGGTTGGATTTTGTGTGGAGGCTATATATACCCCTCCACCTCCTCTTCATTCGAAGAGAGAGCCATCAGAACACATACACCATTCCAACTCATATGTTCTGAGAGAGAACCACCTACTCATGTGTTGAGACCAAGATATTCCATTCCTACCATATGAATCTTGATCTCTAGCCTCTCCAAGTTGCTTTCCACTCAAATCTTCTTTCCACAAAATCCAAATCCTATGAGAGAGAGTTGAGTGTTGGGGAGACTATCATTTGAAGCACAAGAGCAAGGAGTTCATTACCTACACACCATTTGTTACTTCTTGGAGAGTGGTGTCTCCTAGATTGGCTAGGTGTCACTTGGGAGCCTCCGACAAGATTGTGGAGTTGAACCAAGGAGTTTGTAAGGGCAAGGAGATCGCCTACTTCGTGAAGATCTACCGCTAGTGAGGCAAGTCCTGTGTGGGCGATGGCCATGGTGGGATAGACAAGGTTGCTTCTTCGTGGACCCTTTGTGGGTGGTTGCTTCTTCGTGGACCCTTCGTGGGTGGAGCCCTGTGTGGACTCGCGCAACCGTTACCCTTTGTGGGTGGAGCCCTGTGTGGACTCTCGCAACCGTTACCCTTTGTGGGTTGAAGTCTCCATCAACGTGGATGTAGGATAGCACCACCTATCCGAACCACGGGAAAAACATCCGTGTCTCCAATTGCGTTTGAATTCTCCAAACCCTTCCCTTTACATTCTTGCAAGTTGCATGCTTTACTTTCCGCTGCCAATATACTCTTTGCATGCTTGCTTGAATTGTGTGATGATTGCTTGACTTGTCCTAAAATAGCTAAAATCTGCCAAGAACTAAAATTGGGAAAAGGTTAAGTTTTTATTTGGTCAAGTAGTCTAATCACCCCCCTCTAGACATACTTTCGATCCTACAAGTGGTATCAGAGCTTTGGTCTCCATTTGCTTTGATCTCCATAGCTTTTGGTGGTCATAGCCTTGGTTTCACAACCTAGGAGAGTATGGCGTCTAGCGAGGGAAATTATCACCGTAGAGGTCCCTACTTTGATGGTACTAATTTTGCTAGTTGGAAGCATAAAATGAAAATGCATATTCTTGGACATAACCCCGCCGTTTGGGCTATTGTGTGTGTTGGTTTGCAAGGTGACTTCTTTGATGGGAGAGAACCAAACCGTGAAGCTACCGCGGATGAGTTGAAGATGTTGCAATACAATGCTCAAGCTTGTGATATTCTCTTCAACGGATTGTGCCCCGAAGAATTCAACAAAATCAGCCGTCTTGAGAATGCGAAGGAAATTTGGGACACTTTGATTGATATGCACGAAGGTACCGACTCCGTCAAGGAATCCAAGTTGGATGTGCTTCAAAGTCAACTTGACAAGTTCAAGATGAAGGATGGTGAAGGTGTCGCTGAAATGTACTCTAGGCTTGCTCTCATCACAAATGAGATTGCCGGCTTAGGAAGTGAAGAGATGACCGATAGATTCATCATCAAGAAGATTCTAAGAGCCTTGGATGGAAAATATGATACCGTGTGCACATTGATCCAAATGATGCCCAATTACAAAGATCTCAAGCCAACGGAGGTGATTGGAAGAATTGTTGCTCATGAGATGTCACTTAAGGATAAAGAGGAACTTCACAACAAATCAAGTGGTGCCTATAAAGCCTCATGTGAAGCCCCTACATCATCAAGTGAGAAACAAGACTTCAATGAAGAATTGAGCTTAATGGTGAAGAACTTCAACAAGTTCTACAAGAGTAGAAGCAAAGATAGAAGCTTCAAGTCAAGGTCCTACAATGACAAAAGATCTTCTAGTCGAGAGCGAAACTGCTACAGTTGTGGAAGACCCGGACACTATTCCAATGAGTGTACGGCTCCCTACAAGAGAAGAGAAGATTCTCCAAAAAGAAGAAGCAAAGAATCACCACCAAGAGAGAGAAGGAGTAGAGATGATCGTTATGAACGAAGATACTCACGGAGAAGCAAGGATTCGGAAAGGAAGGAAAAATCATCAAGGAGCTACACAAGACGAAGACATCAAGCTCATGTTGGTGAATGGGTATCCGGCTCCGACTCCGACAGCCACTCCGAGAGAAGTTATCACTCCGACTCCGAAGATACTCAAGATGAAGGTGTTGCCGGTCTAGCACTTGTGTCAACCAACTCCTACGACATATTTGACTCACCAA
Organism: Triticum aestivum; assembly: GCF_018294505.1. Lineage (NCBI taxonomy): Eukaryota > Viridiplantae > Streptophyta > Magnoliopsida > Poales > Poaceae > Triticum > Triticum aestivum. The sequence goes on from NC_057794.1 coordinate 264,433,684, forward strand.
ATGAAGGAATTGGAAGATGCTTCATGGCCAAAGGTCCTAAGGTAACACACCCCGAGTATGTTGATTTCAATAGTGATGAAGATGACTTGTTAGGTGATGATTTGCTTGTTGACAACTCTAGTGATGAATACTATGATGAAAAGTCAATTAATCATGCTAATCAAGATAAAACGAATGACAATGATAAGGAGAAGATTGAGGCTCTAACTAAAGAACTAAACACTCTTAAGTTAGCTCATGAAACTATCTTCGAAGATCATCGAGAACTTTTAAGAGCTCATGAGAAATTACGCTTTGAAAAGCTCAATCTTGAGCAAGAGCATGAGTTCTTAAAAGCAATCAATGATGATCTCCGCAAGAAAAGTTCTTCTTACATTGCCAAGCGTTTACTCTTATCCACTTACATGCCTAAAGTCAAGTCTAGTAACAAGAACAAGAAAGATTCTTCCTCTAGCAGTAACAATGATCATGCTAAATCCAATATTGTTGCTTCTAGTAGTTCTCTTGATTCCACTAATGATTCTCTTAGCCAAGTTACACTTGAGCAAGAAAATAGCTTATTGAAGGGAATTATAGAGAAAGGAGTGTACAAAAGCCTTGCCGGGAGCAAGCAATTCGAGGAAATTGTGCGCAAGCAAGGAATGCACCGGAAGAATCAAGGTGTTGGTTTTGAACGAAAGTTCAATGCCAATGGAGTTGAGTGGGAAGAAGATCAATACCCCAAGACAAAGTTTGTTCCTCAACAAGAGAAGTATGATACTTCTTTCAAGGGGACACAAGCTCAAGATGATCTTCCACCACAAGACTACAAGCAAAAAGGCAAGGACAAGCTTCAAGAGGAAATTGACGCATTTGAAGAAGCTCCTAAGACCTTAGTCAAGTGGATTCCCAAGACTACTTCAAGTTCCACTTCATCAAGTACGACTACAACTCCAAGGATTCCCATCAAGATGATGTGGATCCAAAAGAAGAAGAACTAGAGAGTTCTTGAGGGTGACTCCGCCAACATACTTCACTCTTATCATTTTGGCAAGAACAAGTGCAATCAACTTCCACATCTTGCACTAGTTCAAGGAGTCACAAACCCTCTTGTTGGTAAGACAAGGGACAAGGTAACCTAAAAGTTTTCATGGACATCATCTTGTGTGTGCATCACTCTATGTCTATGGATATCCTTGTTTGTTCCTTGTGGGACTAACCCATGTAGGTATTGAAAGTGCAATTCACTCAAATGGATAGCTCCAAGTGATCTACATCAACATTGAGCATCCACATCTTCAACATCTACATGAAGTCATCATCGACAAAACCCAAGGTTAGTTCATCCCTCAAAGGGGGGATATCACATCTAGGGGGAGCTTTACTCTAAGACTTGAGCTAAAGCAACTCTAAAGATGTGAACACAACAATGCTTTATGTAAAGGTGGTAACCCCACTTGAGCTTAAACGATGAGTATGACCTATGATCAAGTGTTCTCACTTGACTCCTAAGTCAATATACTCATATATAGATGACCTTGTCATCGCAAATTGCTTGATAGATGCTAGAATTGGTTGTGCATGCCTTGCCACATATTTCATTTGCCATCTTATTGTGTGAGCATGTTGGTTGCATATTTTACTCATTCGAGGACATCCACTTGTTGTTTTGATTGTTTGGTTTTATTTTCTTTTGCCAAGTGGATGGACAAGAGTGCCTAAGAACCTCCTCTAGCTATCTATGCTTTTCTCGTCTCAAACTCTATTCATGCTGCATCACAAATTTGATCAAGTCAGATTCGAACCACTCTGTGTGAGGAGCGCTCGGAGTCCCCGATTCGTCATAGACTTAAACTTCCAAAACCACTTTATGATTCTCGGTCTGACCAATACCCCACTTTCGGTCCTACCGAGATCATTAAGTTGATCTAGGTTTTCGATCTCGGTGCAACCGATTTGAACATTTTGGTCACACCGAGTTTCAGTAACTGCATGCAGTTATGAATCTCGGTGCCACCGAGTTGTTCCACTCGGTCACACCGACAGGGTCGGGCTATATATAGTCACGGGCAAAATTTGGAAATTTCTCCGAACCCCTTCGCCCGCGCGATAGCCTGCTCTGCCAACATGGTCTCCGGATCGTCTTCTCGCCGCCAGCCGCCTCCAGTCGCTGGTCTCCGTCGCCGTCAATGGGAATTCTGCCCCGCCGTTGCCGCCGTAGAAAGTCTCCGCCAAGCTAGGGTATGGACTCGATCTTTGTGCTATTCTCCAATCCAATTCTCAGCACATTGTGATCATCATGATTCTTGCCACGATTTAAACACTCCTATCCAGTCAATACGCCCGTAGATTAGCTTTGATTCGAAAATTTTAGGGTTAGGTTTCCGCCGAAACCATCTCGGACCCACCGAGTTTAAAAACTCGGTCCCACCGATTTGGCTTATGCCATTGCACAAGTGAGACTCGGTCTGACCGAGAATTACTTATCGGTGTGACCGATTTTGGAACTCTGTGAAACCCTAGCAGTCTCGGTGCCACCAAACTGTGACTCGGTCCAACCGAGTTCACTAGTTTAGGTTCCAAAGCTGCTTCGGTATCACCGAGTTTAAAAATCGGTAGATCCGAGATGATTTCAGTGGGAAAGTAAAACTAAGTTTTTGGATCATTCTTTTGCAAAAATCTCTGCATTTTGTGATGCTCATCCACTCTACCTCATCTATAAACTGTTCACAGGGTCAGCAGTCAGCTTGTTCAACATGTCAGATCAGAGTGACAGCCAGAATGTGTCAGAACAGCAAGTGGTGATGAGTGAGGGCACTAGTCCCTCCAGCTCTTCAGATGATGGCAGCAGAAGTACCCCAAGCAATCTGCCAAAAGCTGCCACCAGACAAAGGAAGAAGAGAACTTCAGACTCTGAAGATGAAGATTATGTGGCAGAGGAAGAGGCCACATCAAAGAGAGTTGAGCCAGCTCAAGGCACAAAGCCAGGTCTAAAGATCAAAAGGCCAGCAGGCAGGCAGCCTATGTCAAAGGCTAGAGCCTCAACTGAGAAGCCCACTCCCCAAGAGCCAATTGCTGCAGAAAGCAAGAAGAGGAAGGAAAGGGTCAAGAAGACCGTAGCCAGAGTGCTAGGAAAGGCTTCCATCATGGAAGAGGAAGAGGAAGAAGAGGTAGCTGCACCAGCACCTAAGGCACCCAAGCTGATGGGTGATGCCATAAGAGCAGGGGCTACTGCATCTAAGCCCAAAGCTGCCTCCAAGCCAAAACCAAAGAGGAATACAAGGAGCATTCCTGCAGCTGAGAAGAACAAGGCCCCAGTGCCCGAGACTGTTGCTGAAGAAGAGGATGAAGAGCAAGTTCTTAGAAAGCTCAAGCCCAAGATCCCAGACCACAACGATGCCCATCCTGTGGTTGAGGACATGAAGCTCAGGAGAGATTCAGGGCTGAGGAAGTGGAGAGAAGCAGACCCGTATGTTTCAAGGAGAAGGACTGCTGTGGATTACAGATTTCACACCAAGGAACAGCAGGACTTCTATGAGACAATGATATTAGATAAGAAGCCCATTGTCTGTGATATGAGATGGGTTGACTGGCAGTACATCAAGGACAACGAAGAGCACTACCCTGGAGTGTACGATAGCTTTAGTGCTTGTGGAGTTGCAGACTTTGTTGGGCAGACGCTCACAAAGTGGAACGAGGAGCTTATCATGCAATTCTACTCCACGGCACACTTTTATCCAGATGGGAGGATAACTTGGATGTCTGAAGGTACGAGGTACCAATCAACTGTTGAGGAATGGGCAAAGTTGATCAATGCCCCAGAGGAGCAAGCAGATGACTTGGACATTTATGCCAAGAAAAAGATGGATCATAACTCAATGTCCAACATGTACAAGGAAATTCCAAATGAAGCTCTTGACACCTTCAAATTTGGCTCAGTGCATTATCTTCTGTCAGGGCTGCCAACCATCAATTGGATATTGAGGCACACCTTGTTGCCCAAGTCAGGTGATCACAAGATGATCAGAGGCCACGCGATCAATTTGCTCCATGTGTTTGATGTGCCTCAGAAGTTCAAGGTGATGAGCCTCATAGTAGAGACTATTAAGAGGACAGCAGCTGATCAGAAGAGGAGCTGTGGATATGCCCCTCAGATTCAGGAGCTCATCAACTCCAAGATGGGCACAGGCATATACTTATTGGACAAGGAACACCTGCCCATCCGTCCAGATTTTGAGGACAATCAAGTTGTCATGACTGAGAATGAGCCATCGTCTGCCCAAGCACAAGCAAAGAAGGAGAAGGCAAGGAAGGAGAAAGCTGCCAGGATGCCAACTCAAGAGGAGGCATCTGAGTATTTCTTGAAGACCAAACAAGAGCAGATTGGTTACCTGATTGCATCCACCCCGCGGATTGAGAAAGTACTAGCCACCCTAACTCAAAACTAGGCAAGCTTAGAGAGGATCATGGAACAAAACTTCTATGACTTGGATGTCAAGGTGACAGAAATTCAGACTGCAATGGAGCAGCTCCAGGATGATATGCAGGAGAGGAAAGGGAAGACAACCACTGATGCCTTTGCCAGAGTGCCACGAGGTCCGAGGTCGTCTGCAGTGCCAGTTCCTGACACAAGAGCAACTGCCTCAGCTCCAGCCGTAGCACCAGCCCAACAAGCTCCAGCATCTACTTCAGCTCCAACTCCAGCGTCTACTTCAGCGTCTACGGAAGCCTTCGTCCTTGGAGTGATCCGGACTCCACCACCACCATAAGATCAAGCCTGAGCGTCGATCTAGCACTATGCATTTTCTAGGAACTTTTTGGTAACTTGTTGCCAAAGGGGGAGAAAATGTATAGATCATAGGCTTCGAGAGAGAGTGTTGCTTTTATTCTCTCTTGTTTTATTTGGTGGTTTTTCGAACTTTGTTTGCTTTTGTGTGAGATACTATGTCATTGCTCGTGAGACATTGATGATCATGTGTTTGATCATAAGCTACACTTAATGTTTGCTTAATATTATCATCTTATCTATCTTATGTGATCATTCACTATTCTTGGTGATGAGTGCATGTATTTCATTCTTATCATTTTAAGCGCTCCACCAAGATGTATGTGACATGGAAGAGTAACCCATGACTCTAACTCTTTGTGCATTTGCAGTCCAAAGAAAATTTTAAATATGCACAAATTTAGGGGGAGCTCTTACTTGTCACATACTTCTCGAAGCGACGATATATTTCATGCTTATTATCATTTGTCGAAGCTTTGATCTATATGTTGTCATCAATTACCAAAAAGGGGGAGATTGAAAGTGCAACTATCCCTAGGTGGTTTTGGTAATTCATAACAACATATAGCTCACTGAGCTAATGCTATTCCAAGATGACTATTTCAGGAAAGCTCAATGATTGGCATGGCATGGATGTGAAAGTGGAACCCTCAAAATGCTAAGGACAAAGGATTGGCTCAAGCTCAAAAGCTCAAGACTCTTCATTTTATATTTTAGTGATCCAAGATCACATTGAGTCTTTAGGAAAAGCCAATACTATCAAGGAGGGAAGAGGTGTTGTTTAATGAGCCTCTTGCTTCATGTGCTTAGTGATATGCTCCAAAACCCTCAACTACTTTCCCATATCCACATATGACCTAAACCCTAAGCCAAACTCGGTCCTACCGATTCTTTCTATCCGGCGCCACCGAGTTTCACTTGTCATAAGCCACTGCCAAACCCTAGCAATTCGGTTCTACCGATAGGGATCTCGGTCTCACCGAGATGGGATTGCAAACTCTCTGTTTCCCTTTCGTAACTTTTCGGTCTCACCGAAAGAGCGAATCGGTCCCACCGAGATTGCAATGTAAACTCTTTGTTTCCCTTTTGTAACTTTTCGGTCTCACCGAAAGAGCAAATCGGTCCCACCGAGTTTGCCTGACCAACTCTCTGGTTAGCTAATTACCAAATTCGGTCTCACCGAGTTTGTGTAATCGGTCTCACCGAGATTACATTATGCCCAAACCCTAACCATATCGGTCCTACCAAGTTGCATGTCAGTCCCACCGAAAATCTCTAATGGTCACTAGGTTTACATTTTCGGTCCGACCAAGTTTGTGGGCGATGGCCACGAGTTGAACCAAGGAGTTTGTAAGGGCAAGGAGATCGCCTACTTCGTGAAGATCTACCGCTAGTGAGGCAAGTCCTTCGTGGGTGATGGCCATGGTGGGATAGACAAGGTTGCTACTTCGTGGACCCTTTGTGGGTGGTTGCTTCTTCATGGACCCTCCGTGGACTCGCGCGACCGTTACCCTTCGTGGGTTGAAGTCTCCATCAACGTGGATGTAGGATAGCACCACCTATCCGAACCACGGGAAAAACATCCGTGTCTCCAATTGCGTTTGAATTCTCCAAACCCTTCCCTTTACATTCTTGCAAGTTGCATGCTTTACTTTCCGCTGCCAATATACTCTTTGCGTGCTTGCTTGAATTGTGTGATGATTGCTTGACTTGTCCTACAATAGCTAAAATCTGCCAAGAACTAAAATTGGGAAAAGGTTAAGTTTTATTTGGTCAAGTAGTCTAATCACCCCCCCCCCCCCCTCTAGACATACTTTCGATCCTACACTTCCACGCTTATTTGGTCAAGTAGTCTAATCACCCCCCCTCTAGATATATTTCATGCTTATTATCATTTGTCGAAGCTTTGATCTATATGTTGTCATGAATTACCAAAAAGGGGGAGATTGAAAGTGCAACTATCCCTAGGTGGTTTTGGTAATTCATAACAACATATAGCTCATTGAGCTAATGCTATTCCAAGATGATTATTTCAGGAAAGCTCAATGATTGGCATGGCATGGATGTGAAAGTGGAACCCTCAAAATGCTAAGGACAAAGGATTGGCTCAAGCTCAAAAGCTCAAGACTCTTCATTTTATATTTTAGTGATCCAAGATCACATTGAGTCTTTAGGAAAAGCCAATACTATCAAGGAGGGATGAGGTGTTGCTTAATGAGCCTCTTGCTTCATGTGCTTAGTGATATGCTCCAAAACCCTCAACTACTTTCCCATATCCACATATGACCTAAACCCTAAGCCAAACTCGGTCCTACCGATTCTTCCTATCCGGCGCCACCGAGTTTCACTTGTCACTAGCCACTGCCAAACCCTAGCAATTCGGTTCTACCGATAGGGATCTCGGTCTCACCGAGATGGGATTGCAAACTCTCAGTTTCCCTTTCATAAATTTTCGGTCTCACCGAAAGAGCAAATCAGTCCCACCGAGATTGCAATGTAAATTAAGTGTTTCCCCTTTGTAACTTTTCGGTCTCACCGAAAGAGCAAATCGGTCCCACCGAGTTTGCCTGACCAACTCTCTGGTTAGCTAATTACCAAATTCGGTCTCACCGAGTTTGTGTAATCGGTCTCACCGAGATTACGTTATGCCCAAACCCTAACCATATCGGTCCTACCGAGTTGCATGTCAGTCCCACCGAAAATCTCTAATGGTCACTAGGTTTACCTTTTCGGTCCGACCAAGTTTGTTGATTCGGTCCCACCGAGATTGGAAAACTGTGTGTAATGGTTGGATTTTGTGTGGAGGCTATATATACCCCTCCACCTCCTCTTCATTCAAAGAGAGAGCGATCAGAACACATACACCATTCCAACTCATATGTTCTGAGAGAGAACCACCTACTCATGTGTTGAGACCAAGATATTCCATTCCTACCATATGAATCTTGATCTCTAGCCTCTCCAAGTTGCTTTCCACTCAAATCTTCTTTCCACAAAATCCAAATCCTATGAGAGAGAGTTGAGTATTGGGGAGACTATCATTTGAAGCACAAGAGCAAGGAGTTCATTACCTACACACCATTTGTTACTTCTTGGAGAGTGGTGTCTCCTAGATTGGCTAGGTGTCACTTGGGAGCCTCCGACAAGATTGTGGAGTTGAACCAAGGAGTTTGTAAGGGCAAGGAGATCGCCTACTTCGTGAAGATCTACTGCTAGTGAGGCAAGTCCTGTGTGGGCGATGGCCATGGTGGGATAGACAAGGTTGCTTCTTCGTGGACCCTTTGTGGGTGGTTGCTTCTTCATGGACCCTTCATGGGTGGAGCCCTGTGTGGACTCGCGCAACCGTTACCCTTTGTGGGTGGAGCCCTGTGTGGACTCTCGCAACCATTACCCTTTATGGGTTGAAGTCTCCATCAACGTGGATGTAGGATAGCACCACCTATCCGAACCACGGGAAAAACATCCGTGTCTCCAATTGCATTTGAATTCTCCAAACCCTTCCCTTTACATTCTTGCAAGTTGCATGCTTTACTTTCCGCTGCCAATATACTCTTTGCATGCTTGCTTGAATTGTGTGATGATTGCTTGACTTGTCCTAAAATAGCTAAAATCTGCCAAGAACTAAAATTGGGAAAAGGTTAAGTTTTTATTTGGTCAAGTAGTCTAATCACCCCCCCTCTAGACATACTTTCGTTCCTACACCCCCCCCCAGCCGGGGCGATGCAGGACCCAGAGGGCACCGCAAAGGGTGCAGCAACGCCAACGAGTGACCAGCCCAGCAAGGCGGCATTCGCGGGCCAGCAGAGGCCCCAGTGGGCGACCAGGCTCTTGGGGTCCCGTCACCTCAGGAGACGCCCCAACTTCCGACAGGCGTAGGCTCCATCGACGCTCCCGCCCTTGTCGAGCACCCGGTGTACTTCGCCGGCATGGTACTGTGGGATGCAAGGGCATGGTACCCCATGCCTCAGAAGCTCTTGCTTGCACTCTTGGTGGCCTCGCGTAAACTGCGACACTACTTCCAAGGTCACCCAATCAAGGTCGTCTCGGCCTACCCGCTGGAGAGGGTACTCAGGAGCCCCAACGCTACTGGAAGAGTCTCCGAATGGAACATCGAGCTGCAAGCATTCCAGCTGGAGTTCAACACAACTAGGATCATCAAGGGGGTCGGGCTCACCGACTTCATGGCGGAATGGACTGATGCCCCGGGGTTTGAAGCAGGCAAGGACCAATCCCTCTCGCCAGGAAGTGAAGCACCAGATGGCCGGGTCATGTATTTCGATGCTGCGTTCGCACGCCAGGGCGCGGGAGCTGGAGCAGTGCTCATCTCACCCACTCAAAACAAGATCTACTACGCCGTGCAGCTCTGCTTCCAGCAAGGCGAGAGGTCTCCAACAACATCACAGAATACGAAGGCCTCATCGCTGGCCTCAGGGCCGCGGTGGCCCTGGGGGTGAAGCGCCTCACCATCAGGGGCGACTCGCAGCTCCTCGTCAACTTCTCCAACAAGGTATACGAGCCGAAGGATGAGCACATGGAGGCATACCTCGCAGAGATACGCAAAGGGAAAAGCATTTCCTGGGTCTAGAGTTGCAGCACGTGCCTCATGGCACCAACAAGGAGGCCGACGACATTGCCAAAAGGGCGTCCAAGCGACAACCCCAAGAGCCTGGCGTCTTTGAGGAGCGGCTCTTCAAGTCGTCGGCAGCACCTCCACTTTCAGGGCCGGTGCCGCCTCGGGAGGAGCTCCCCCAACCACCAGCCTCGGGAGACCCGGCCTGCGGCCCGACCTCAGGAGCGCGCCTACTCCTGGCACTCGAGCCTCAGGAGGGTGATGGACCAAGGAGTTTAAGGAATACCTGACGAAAGGGAAGCTGCCGGAGAAAGAGGAGGACGCGGAGCGCGTGGCCCGATAGGCTACGACATACTGCATCCAGGACGGTGAGTTATATTGGAAGCGGCCAAATGATGTTTCCTTACGATGCATCTCCAGGGAACATGGGAATGAGTTGCTAGCTAACATACATGGCGGAGACTGCGGGCACCACTCGTCGTCGCGAACCCTCGTCGGCAAGGCGTTTCACAACGGGTTCTACTGGCCTACGGCGCTCAATGATGCAACCGAGCTGGTGAAGTCCTGCGAGGCCTGCCAATTCCACGCCAAGCAGATCCATCAGCCAGCTCAGGGCCTCCAGACCATCCCGCTCTCGTGGTCGTTCATAGTCTGGGGGCTGGATATCTTAGGCCCGTTCCCTCGAGCGCCTAGGGGCTACCGCTACCTCTACGTCGCCATCGACAAGTTCACCAAATGGAGGTAGAAGTTGTCCGCACCATCCCGACCGGATCTGCGGTCAAGTTCATCAAGGGTCTCATGAGCCGGTTCAGGGTCCCTAGTCGCATCAGTACCGACAACGGCTCGCAGTTCACTAGCAACCTCTTCAAGACATATTGTGCTAACCTTGGAACGCAGATCTGCTACGCTTCGGTGGCACACCCTAGGAGCAACGGTCAAGCCGAACGCGCCAACGCGGAGGTCCTGAGAGGTCTCAATACCAGGACCTTCAAGAAGAAGCTCGAGGCCTACGGCAAGGGCTGGCACGACGAGCTCCAGTCTGTGATGTGGTCCATCCGCACCACCGCCACCAAGCCAACAGGCGAGACCCCGTTCTTCCTCGTCTATGGAGCAGAAGAGGTTCTCCCTCACGAGGTCAGACATCGCTCCGCGTGGGTCCTGGCGTTTGATGAGACGCAGCAAGACGCCATGCGGGGGATGGACCTCGTGCTGGGGGAGGAACGCCGCCGTGAAGCCCTGCTCCGAGTGGCAAGGTACCAGCAGGCGTTGCGGCGGTACCACTGTCACATCATCCACTCTAGGATGCTCGAGGTGGGTGATCTCTTCCAGAGGTGGGTGCTCTCCAGGGAAGGGCTGCACAAGCTCTCGCCCGTGTGGGAGGGCCCGTTTAGGATCACCCCCGTCTCCAGGCCTGGCGCCGCGCGCCTGGAGACGCAGGACGGGATCCCCATCCCGAACGCCTGGAACATCCAGCAGCTCCAGAAGTTCTACCCATGAAGCAAGGCCCCGTGCCTGTGAAGGTCTCCGCTCGTGACACTCTCGCGTAATAATGAGTGGGGATGTACACGCCCCGGAGTCTTAGGAGTGCCGCCCTCGGTCCTCGGGGGCTCCCTCCCATGTCCTAGTAGCAGCACTTAGCTCCGTGCTGGTGAGAAGACTAGGCTAGGTGCCAGACACGGCTTTTCATTTGCTTTCCGTAGTTGGCTTGCCCCTTTTTAATGGAAGTTCGCATTCTGGTGTTTCTTCTCATCTTGGTTCGATCGCCTTTTTCTCTGATCTTCCCTCGGTTCTTTGTTTTGGCCCGTACTCTCCCTCACATGCCTCGCAAGGGGGCTGGACAGGTGCACTCGTGAGCGTTTGTTTTTCCTGTTCTTCGCGAGGCACCCTCGCTCAAGCTAGCAAGCTGGCGCTCCTCCCTTAATACGTGCCCCTCGGGTATCGTGATGTGGAGCTCTGGGTCATGGCCGACCGCTCCTACGACATGGGCTTGGAAGAATAAGAGGTTCTTAACAAATTTTTGCAGTTCCTCGACGCCTCCCAAGCCAATGGCAAGGAGGTCTCACTAGGTACTGGGAGAGGCGCGCCTCACGAGGTGGAAACTACTTCAGACACATCAAGCTAAGTTATCTCTACACGCCTACATAAAATGTTGATACTGCAACACGACACAGGAACGATAGACATAACATAGCGATCACGGTTCATTGCATGCCCTTGCAGGGCCCCATACTTGTTTCTTCTTAGATGAAGGAAGAAAGAAAAGAACAGAACGAAAGCAGTGCGCACCCCCGCGACGGTTCATGAGGGTAGGCCCTTGGCGCCCCCTGGACTCAACCAGACCCCTCCTCGCGCTTCACTAGGGACCGGTGATGAGATGATCCGCTACCGCCTTCGAAGCGGGAGCGGCGGCTGGTCATAACCGCCACTGTTGGAGCTGTCGCCGCAGGAAGAGCAACCGTAGCTAGACGAGCCGTGGCCAGCGCAAAGGATGAGTCCACTTTCATCCTCGTCACGGCCGTCGCCAAGGCCGAGCACCTCACCACCGTCGTTGTCCTCAGGGGCAGCATCCGACACTGCGACCATCTTCCCCGAATACCCGCACGTAGAGGGTTGCGTCGCCGTCGTACTTGAAGTGGAGGGTACACCGCCTGCCCAGGCCACGTGCACTGGCAAACGTCTGCCAGCCGTGGGCCAGGGATGCGTTGCCTGCGACGAAGACTTCCACCGCGACACATGAAGCCTTGCTGCTGCTGCCATTCGCCTGCAGCCAGGGACCACCTGGACCCATGGCCGGCAGTTCGCCGGCGAAGAAGCACGGGAGCTCAAGCCAGGTGCCTGCCGGGTTCTCCGACCACACAATGAACTCCAGCAGCACCTCCATCGAGTGGAAGTGCGGCCGAGGAGGCCGCGCAACCATGGCGTGCCTCACTTCATTGACGGGGCTGCCACGACCTGGGTGAATCCCGGCATGCGAGGAGGCGCCGCCGTGGCCGCAAGGGGCCACGACGGGGGTTGCAGCATGCTTACGCGGGTGACCACGCCCCCTGTTGGGCGGCGGCAAGCCGGGCCCCTCCTGGCGGGCCTTCCCCTTCTTTTCGGCCGAGAACCTCTTTGCAGGCGCCATGTGTGTCACTATGAGCAATGAAGCAAGGGAGAAGAAGTGAGTGGAGCAGGGAGAGATGGGCGATGGGGGCTCCGCCCCCTCCTCATATATAGCAGGAGAAGGCCAACCGGCGACCCCCACGATCACAGGTAATGATGGTTTTCTCTGCATGCAGCTAGGACTCGTCAAGTCGGGCAGTTGCCGAGGCAGCGTGGGGAAGCGGAGACGCCCACGTCCCATCAATCGCCAGACGTCAAACCAAGGCCGTAGGCTGTTGGGGCTCGCGGCGCTCCGCGTTGGCCCCTTGGCTTCGCCTTGAAGCCATGTTCGAGCGCGCCTTGGGCCCGGGGGCTACAGTCGGCGTCCTGGGAACGGGGGTCCCCAGACTTGCCTACCTGCAGCCCACGTCTTGGCTCCACCAGCGGCCCTGTATGGCCCATCCTCATCAGCAAACACTCAAGACCCTCACGAGGGGCCATGCCTCACGAAGGGGATGACACAAGACCTCCTCGGGGCGGCCTCACTAGGCTGGCTCGCGAGGGGCGGAGAGATCAAGGCGAGGGGCACCTCGTGAGGTCCCTGTGATGCAAGCCATGACGACCAAGGCCAGGCGGGCACCAGGCGGGCGCCAGCACGCGTAGTGTCCTCGTTTCCTGTTTAGTGCTAAAGGAATAGGCACAGGCGAGGAGTCCCGAGGCATCAGGCAAAGGTTTCCATATTGGTGCAACAAGACCAAGACCAGCAGGATGGCAGGATGGAGGTCACCATGGAGCTCAGGACGGCGTCACCATCAGAGCCCTTGGCAGGCGAAGACCACCTTTTGTCAGGATAGCTTGTACTAGTTGTCCCCCTTCAAATTGGCCCTTGTGGTATCCCTTCCCGCCTAATATTCAGGAAGAGGACCAGGGCCTCCATAAATAGGACTGGACATCACCATAGGAGGGGACAGATCATTCAGATCATCCTTAGCCGCACAAGCTCACCGAGCTGAAGAACACCTCTCCTCAGGAGGTTGTTCATCCCTTGTACTCGTTCATCCTCAGCCCAAGAGGCAATCCACCATACCACACTGGAGTAGGGTATTACACCACATCGGTGGCCCGAACCAGTATAAACCATGTGTCCTTTGTTCTGCGAGTTCGACATGCTGAGCTTTGAGATTGTTGTGAGAGCGTGAGCTAGTGGGAGGAGAGATCTTCGTGCGCACCCTAGAGTCCGAACCTCAAGTGTTTTGCCGGAACCCGAAATCCGACAGTATGAACCCTAGTTAAAGCCAAAAAAATAGTTTCAAATTTGGGTAGGCTGAATTTAGTTTCAAATATTGTGAATAAAAATGACTTGTGCTATGTGGACATGTGATATTTGGAAAAAAATTAGTTTCAAATTTAGGTAGGCTGAATTATTTTTAGTTGCAAATCACTATTTCTTCCTTTTATATGCAATTTTGAAGTGGACATGTGATATGTGGACATGTGATTTGGACATGTCATATTTGGAATTTGGACATGTCATATTTGGACATGTGATGTTTTGGACATGTCATATTTGGAAAATGATGATTATGTGCAGGGTAAATGATCCGAGTGGCCTATGTTTCGCCGAAATGTTGATTCATTTCCGTTCCAGTGAATTTTAGGCGCCCGATATGTCCAGTTTTTAGCAAAGGTCATGCCAAAATTTTCCATGAATTTTGGCATGACTTGTGCTAGAAAGTAGGCATATCGAGTGCCGGGATTTGCTGGGAAACGACATCCTGGCAAACATAGATCTTTTTTATGTCATTTATCATTTTTTATAGTTTTAGAATTAAACGAGGAGACTTAATCATAGGAAACATGTCAAACAACAAAGAAACCGGGCCTCCTGACCAAGATGCAGACAAGATGGATTATGAGGGTGAACAACAGTACCTCAAATTTTTGTCTGCTAAGCAGAGTCAAGGTTTGCAGGTCGGCCTCGATGATGGTACTAACGCCGACATCGACTCCGACGGCGCCGGCACCGATGGCGGTGCCGAGACCGACGGGGAAGGTACCGGCGCTGATGCCGCTACTGAAAACAAGAAGTAGAGGATATGAAAACCTAACAAACTCGGTATCGGACGACTGGTGATCACAAAGATGGCCCCTGGCAAGTTTGAGCCATTAGAGCCGGAAGAACCTCGCAAGTGCTATGGGAACCAAGTAGGATGCATCCTACGGGAATGCGCGAGCATCAACGATGATGACTTAAGGAGTAAAGAACATTTGAGGCAGTTGCTCCTGACGAAGTTGCACAAGAGATTCAAGTTCCCCGACCGGGATGATAGCATAGAACAACCGTGGGATGATCCAAAGATGAAAAAGAGTAACAATCATGCCTTGGGCATGTTCAGCAATGATTTGGCCTCCTGGAAAGGGAGGGTGAAACGAGCTATTGAGGCTGAGGAACCCCTGTCCAAGATTCTGGAGGAAAATCCGACACTTACGGAAGAGGAGTTCGAAAAGTTCAAGGACACTTGCGCTACCGAGGCAGCCAAGGCTAAGGCTGCGAAATTCAAGAGCCTTCAGCAAAGGAACACGAGGAAGCATCGCCTCGGAAGCCATGGCTACCTTGGAAAAAGGCCCATATGGGATAAGGAGGACGCGGAACGTGAAGCCGCGGGTCTCCCAGACCCCTTCGCAAAGTTCACCAACCCCTTGGAGCGTGACTTCATCAGGGCCCGCTACAAGTGGGACAAGGAAAAGAAGGATTTTTATACAGACTAGATCATGAGGCAATTGATTAGAATACTAGTAATTATTCTTTTACGACCTTACGTTTAGCTCCTGATCAAGTCGACTACATTCGTAAACGGTTTGATGACTACTATGCAACTTCATTCTTGTAGAAACGCATTGGGCCTCCAAGCGTGGATTTTTATAGGATAGTAGCAATTTTCCCTCAAGTTGATGACCTAAGGTTTATCAATCCGTGAGAGGTGTAGGACGAAGTTGGTCTCTCTCAAACGACCCTGCAACCAAATACAACAAATCTCTTGTGTCCCCAACACACCCAATACAATGGCAAATAGTATAGGTGTACTAGTTCGGTGAAGAGATGGTAATAAAAGTGTAATATGGATGGTAGAATGATGTCTACTACACAACCTTCTTCTTGTAGACGTTGTTGGGCCTCCAAGTGCAGAGGTTTGTAGGATAGTAGCAGATTTCCCTCAAGTGGATGACCTAAGGTTTATCAATCTGTAAGAGGCGTAGGATGAAGATGGTCTCTCTCAAGCAACCCTGCAACCAAATAACAAAGATTCTCTTGTATCCCCAACACACCCGATACAATGGTAAATTGTATAGGTGCACTAGTTCGGCGAAGAGATGGTGATACAAGTGGTATATAGATAGTAGATATAGGTTTTTGTAATCTGAAAATATAAAAACAGCAAGGTAACTAATGATAAAAGTGAGCAGAAACGGTATTGCAATGCGTTGAAAAGAGGCCTGGGGTTCATACTTTCACTAGTGCAAGTTCTCTCAACAATAATAACATAATTGGATCACATAACTATCCCTCAACTTGCAACAAAGAGTCACTCCAAAGTCACTAATAGCAGATAACAAACGAACAGATTATGGTAGGGTACGAAACCACCTCAAAGTTATTGTTTCCAATCAATCCGTTGGGCTATTCCTATAAGTGTCACAAACAACCTTAGAGTTTGTACTAGAATAACACCTTAAGACACAAATCAACCAAAACCCTAATGTCACCTAGATACTCCAATGTCACCTCTGGTTATGATTATACGATATGCATCACACAATCTCAGATTCATCTATTCAACCAACACATAGAACCTCAAAGAGTGCCCCAAAGTTTCTACCGGAGAGTCAAGACGAAAACTTGTGCCAACCCCTATGCATAGAGTCCCAAGGTCACGGAACCCGAAAGTTGATCACCAAAACATACATCAAGTGGATCATAGAATACCCCATTGTCACCACAGGTATCCCATGCAAGACATACATCAAGTGTTCTCAAATCCTTAAAGACTCAATCCGATAAGATAAATTCAAAGGGAAAACTCAATCAATTACAATAGAGTAGGGGGGAGAAACTTCATAAGATCCAACTAAAATAGCAAATCTCGCGATACATCAAGATCGTGCCACCTCAAGAACATGAGAGAGAGAGAGATCAAACACATAGCTACTGGTACATACCCTCAGCCCCGAGGGAGAACTACTCCCTCCTCGTCATGGAGAGTACTGGGATGATGAAGATGGCCACCGGAGAGGGATTCCCCCCTCTGGCAGGGTGTTGGGACGGGTCTAGATTGGTTTTCGGTGGCTACGGAGGCTTCTGGCGGCGGAACTCCCGAACTATTGTGCTCCTCGAAGTTTTTAGGGTATATGGGTATATATAGGAGGAAGAATTACGTCGGTGGACCTCCGGGCTGTCCACGAGGCAGGGGGGCACGGCCAGGGGGTGGGCGCACCCCCACCCCCGTGGGCAGCCCGGGACTCTCCTGGTCCATCTCCGATACTCTGTGGGCTTCTTCTGGTCCAAAAATAAGTTCCATGAAGTTTCAGGTCAATTGGACTCCGTTTGATTTTCCTTTTCTGCGATACTCTAAAACAAGGAAAAACAGAAACTGGCACTGGGCTCTAGGTTAATAGGTTAGTCCCAAAAATCATATAAAATAGCATATAAATGCATATAAAACATCCAAGATTGATAATATAATAGAATGGAACAATAAAAAATTATAGATACGTTGGAGACGTATCAACATCCCCAAGCTTAATTCCTGCTTGTCCTCGAGTAGGTAAATGATAAAAACAGAATTTTTGATGTGGAATGCTACCTAACATATTTATCCATGTAGTTCTCTTTATTGTGGCAAGAATATTCAGATCCATAAGATTCAAGACAAAAGTTTAATATTGATATAAAAATAATAATACTTCAAGCATACTAATTAAGCTACCATGTCTTCTCAAAATAACATGGCCAAAGAAAGTTCATCCCTACAAAGTCATATAGTTTAGTCATGCTCCATTTTCGTCACACAAGAATGCTCTCATCATGCACAACCCCGATGACAAGCCAAGCAATTGTTTCATACTTTAGTAATCTCAAACTTTATAAACCTTCACGCAATACATGAGCGTAAGCCATGGATATAGCACTATGGGTGGAATAGAGTATAATGATGGGGGTTATGTGGAGAAGACAAAAAAAGGAGAAAGTCACACATCAATGAGGCTAATCAATGAGCTATGGAGATGCCCATCGACTGATGTTAATGCAAGGAGTAGGGATTGCCATGCAACGGATGCACAAGACCTATAAAATGTATGAAAGCTCAACAAAAGAAACTAGTGTGTGTGCATCCAACTTGCTTGCTCACGAAGACCTAGGGCACTTGAGGAGGCCCATTGTTGGAATATACAAGCCAAGTTCTATAATGAAAATTTCCCACTAGTAAATGAAAGTGACAAAACAAGAGACTCTCTATCATGAAGATCATGGTGCTACTTTGAAGCACAAATGTGGAAAAAAGGATAGTAGCATTGTCCCTTTTATTTTTTATTTTTTTACATGGCCTTCCTTTTTTTTATTTGGCCTTTCTATCTTTTTTTGGCCTTTTTTGGGACAATACTCTATGAATGATGACCATCACACTTCTATTTATTTACAACTCAAAGATCACAACTCGATACTAGAACAAGATATGACTCTATATGAATGCCTCCGGCGGTGTACCGGGATGTGCAATGATTCATGAGTGACATGCATGAAAGAATTATGAACGGTGGCTTTGCCACAAATACGATGTCAACTACATGATCATGCAAAGAAATATGACAATGCTGATGCATGTCATAATAAACGGAACGGTGGAAAGTGGCATGGCAATATATCTCGGAATGGCTATGGAAATGCCATAATAGGTAGGTATGGTGGCTGTTTTGAGGAAGATATAAGGAGGTTTATGTGTGACAGAGCGTATCATATCACGGGGTTTGGATGCACCGGCGAAGTTTGCACCTACTCTCAATGTGAGAAAGGGCAATGCACGGTACCGAAGAGGCTAGCAATGATGGAAGGATAAGAGTGTGTATAATCCATGGACTCAACATTAGTCATAAAGAACTCACATACTTATTGCAAAACTCTACAAGTCATCAAAAACCAAGTATTACGTGCATGCTCCTAGGGGGATAGATTGGTAGGAAAAGACCATCGCTCGTCCCCGACCGCCACTCATAAGGAAGACAATCAAATAACACCTCATGTTTCAAATTTGTTACACAACATTTGCCATACGTGCATGCTACGGGACTTGCAAACTTAAACACAAGTATTCCTAAAATTCACAACTACTCAACTAGCACAACTTTGATATCACTATCTCCATATCTCAAAACAATCATCAAGTATCAAACTTCTCTTAGTATTCAATGCACTTATATGAAAGTTTTTTATTATTTTCCTCTTGGATGCCCATCATATTAGGACTAGTTTCATAACCAAAGAAAATTACCATGTTTTTCTAAAGACTCTCAAAATAATATAAGTGAATCATGAGAGATCAATTATTTCTTCAAAATAAAACCACCACCGTGCTCTAAAAAGATATAAGTGAAGCACTAGAGCAAATTACAAACTACTCCGAAATATATAAGTGAAGATCAATGAGTAGTCGAATAATTATGCAACTATGTGAAGACTATATAACATTTAATAATTTCAGATCTTGGTATTTTATTCAAACAGCAAGCAAAACAAAACAAAATAAAAAGACGCTCCAAGCAAAACACATATCATGTGGCGAATAAAAATATAGCTCCAAGTAAAGTTACCAATGAACAAAGACGAAAGAGGGGATGCCTTCCGGGGCATCCCCAAGCTTAGGCTCTTGTTTGTCCTTGAATATTACCTTGGGGTGCCTTGGGCATCCCCAAGATTAGGCTCTTTCCACTCCTTGTTCCATAGTTGAAAACTTCACAACACAAAACTTAACAGAAAACTCGTGAGCTCCGTTAGCGAAAGAAAGCAAAACACCACTTCAAGGTACTGTAATGAACTCATTATTTATTTATATTGGTGTTAAAACTACTGTATTCCAACTTCTCTATGGTTTATACACTCTTTTATTAGCCATAGACTCATCAAAATAAGTAAACAACACATGAAAGACAGAATCTGTCAAAAATAGAACAGTTTGTCGTAATCTGGATCAAACGTATACTTCTGGAACTCATAAAATTCTCAAATAAATTGCTTGACGTGAGGAATTTATATATCAATCATCTGAAAAAATAATTAACTAAATAGTACTTTCCAAATACAAATGGCAGCAGTTCTCGTGAGCGCTAAAGTTTCTGTTTTTTACAGCATGATCGACAAGACTTCCCCCAAGTCTTCCCAACGGTTGTACTTCGCACAAACACTAATTAAAACATAAAAAATCAATAATAACAGAGGCTAGATAAATTATTTATTACTAAACAGGAGCAAAAAGTAAGGAACAAAAATAAAATTGGGTTGCCTCCCAACAAGCGCTATCGTTTAATGCCCCTAGCTAGGCATGATGATTTCAATGATGCTCACATAAAAGATAATAATTGAAACATAAAGGGAGCATAATGAAGAATATTACTAGCACATTTAAGTCTAACCCACTTCCTATGCATAAGGATTTTGTGAGCAAACAACTTATGGGAACAAGAATCAACTTGCATAGGAAGGTAAAGCAAGCAAAACTTCAAAATTTAAGCACATAGAGAGGAAACTTGATATTATTGCAATTCCTACAAGCATATGTTCCTCCCTCATAATAATTTTTAGTAGCATCATGAATTAATTCAACAATATAACTATCACATAAAGCATTCTTTTCATGATCTACATGCATAGAAAATTTACTACTCTCCACATAAGCAAAATTCTTCTCAATCGGAATAGTGGGAGTAAACTCAACAAAATAATTATCATGTGAGGCATAATCCAATTGAAAACTAAAATCATGATGACAAGTTTCATGGATATCATTATTCTTTATAGCATACAAGTCATCACAATAATCATCATAGATAGTAACTTTGTTCTCATAATCAATTGGAACCTCTTCCGAAATAGTGGATTCATCACTAAATAAAGTCATGACCTCTCCAAATGCACTTTCATCAATATAATCATCATAAATAGGACGCATGCTTTCATCATAATAAATTCGCTCATCAAAACTTGGGGGACAAAAATATCATCTTCATCAAACATAGCTTCCCCAAGCTTGTGGCTTTGCATATCATTAGCATCATGGATATTCAAGGAATTCATACTAACAACATTGCAATCATGCTCATCATTCAAAGATTTAGTGCCAAACATTTTAATGCATTCTTCTTCTAACATTTTCACACAATTCTCTTTTCCATCATACTCACGAAATATATTAAAAAGATGAAGCGTATGAGGCAAACTTAATTCCATTTTTTGTAATGTTCTTTTATAAACTAAACTAGTGATAAAACAAGAAACTAAAAGACTCGATTGCAAGATCTAAAGATATACCTTCAAGCGCTAACCTCCCCGGCAACGGCGCCAGAAAAGAGCTTGATGTCTACTACACAACCTTCTTCTTGTAGACGTTGTTGGGCCTCCAAGTGCAGAGGTTTGTAGGACAGTAGCAAATTTCCCTCAAGTGGATGACCTAAGGTTTATCAATCTGTAGGAGGCGTGGGATGAAGATGGTCTCTCTCAAGCAACCCTGCAATGAAATAACAAAGAGTCTCTTGTGTCCCCAACACACCCGATACAATGGTAAATTGTATAGGTGCACTAGTTCGGCGAAGAGATGGTGATACAAGTGGTATATGGATAGTAGATATAGGTTTTTGTAATCTGAAAATATAAAAACAGCAAGGTAACTAATGATAAAAGTGAGCACAAACGGTATTGCAATGCGTTGAAACAAGGCCTAGGGTTCATACTTTCACTAGTGCAAGTTCTCTCAACAATAATAACATAATTGGATCACATAACTATCCCTCAACATGCAACAAAGAGTCACTCCAAAGTCACTAATAGCGGAGAACAAACGAAGAGATTATGGTAGGGTATGAAACCACCTCAAAGTTATTCTTTCCAATCAATCTGTTGGGCTATTCCTATAAGTGTCACAAACAGCCCTAGAGTTCATACTAGAATAACACATTAAGACACAAATCAACCAAAACCCTAATGTAACCTAGATACTCCAATGTCACCTCAAGTACCCGTGGGTATGATTATACGATATGCATCACACAATCTCATATTCATCTATTCAACCAACACATAGAACCTCAAAGAGTGCCCCAAATTTTCTACCGGAGAGTCAGGACGAAAACGTGTGCCAACCCCTATCCATAGATTCCCAAGGTCACGGAACCCGCAAGTTGATCGCCAAAACATACATCAAGTGGATCATAGAATACCCCATTGTCACCACATGTATCCCATGCAAGACATACATCAAGTGTTCTCAAATCCTTAAAGACTCAATCCGATAAGATAACTTCAAAGGGAAAACTCAATCCATTAAAAGAGAGTAGAGGGGGAGAAACTTCATAAGATCCAACTATAATAGCAAAGCTCGTGATACATCAAGATCGTGCCACCTCAACAACACGAGAGAGAGAGAGATCAAACACATAGCTACTGGTACATACCCTCAGCCCCGAGGGAGAACTACTCCCTCCTCATCATGGAGAGCACCGGGATGATGAAGATGGCCACCGGAGAGGGATTCCCCCTCTGGCAGGGTGCCGGAACGGGTCTAGATTGGTTTTCGGTGGCTACGGAGGCTTCTGGCGGCGGAACTTCCGATCTATTGTGCTCCTCGATGTTTTTAGGGTATATGGGTATATATAGGAGGAATAAGTACGTCGGTGGACCTCCGGGCTGTCCACGAGGCAGGGGGCGCGCCCAGGGGGGTGGGCGCGCCCCCACCCTCGTCGGTAGCCCGGGACTCTCCTGGTCCATCTCGGATACTCCGTGGGCTTCTTCTGGTCCAAAAATAAGTTCCATGAAGTTTCAGGTCAATTGGAATCCGTTTGATTTTCCTTTTGTGCGATACTCTAAAACAAGGAAAAAAATAAAAACTGGCACTGGGCTCTAGGTTAATAGGTTAGTCCCAAAAATCATATAAAATAGCATATAAATGCATATAAAACATCCAAGGTTGATAATATAATAGCATAGAACAATCAAAAATTATAGATACGTTGGAGACGTATCATAGAAGTATATTTTTATAATCTGAATAAATAAAAACAGCAAGGTAGCAAATAGTGAACGGGCACAAAACGGTATTGCAATGCTTGAAAATGAGGCCTAGGGTCCGTACTTTCGATAGTGCAACCTCTCAACAATGCTAATATAATTGGATCATATAACCACCCCTCAAAGTGCGATGAAGAATCACTCCAAAGTTCCTATCTAGCGGAGAACATAAGAATAAATTGTTTGTAGGGTACGAAACCATCTCAAAGCTATTCTTTCCGTTCGATCTATTCAAGAGTTCGTACTAAAATAACACAAAGCTATTCTTTCCATTCGATCTATCCTAGAGTTCGTACTAAAATAACACCAAAGCAAATTCATATTCATAATACTCAATCCAACACAAAGAACTTCAAAGAGTGCACCAAGATTTCTAACGGAGAAACAAAGACAAGAACATGCATCAACCCCTATGCATAGATTACCCCAATGTCACCTCAAGAATCCGCGAGTTGAGTGCCAAAATATATATCAAGTGAATCAATATGATACCCAATTGTCACCATGAGTATTCAACTGCAAGACATATATCAAGTGTTCTCAAATCCATAAAAGTATTCAGTCCAATAACAACGAAATCTGAAAGGTAAAAACTCAATTCATCGCAACGAGATAGAGAGGGGAAAACACCATATGATCCGACTATATTAACAAAGCCCGCGATACATCAAGATCGTGACATCTCAAGAACACGAGAGAGAGAGAGAGAGATTAAACACATAGCTACTGGTACAAACCCTTAGCCCCGAGGGTGGACTACTCCCTCCTCATCGTGCTGGCCGCCGGGATGATGAAGATGGCCACCAGAGATGATTCCCCCCTCCGACAGGGTGCCAAAACGGGGTCTAGATTGGTTTTTGGTGGCTACAGAGGCATGCGGCAGCGGAACTTCTGATCTAGGTTAACCCCTGATGGTTTCTCTATTTATAGGATTTTTTGGCGTTGGTTTCACACTAAGATGGGCCTCGAGGTGAGCACAACCCACCGGGCCAAGCCAGGCGCGCCCTAGTGGGTTGTGCCCTCCTCGCGGCTCTTCTGGCCCTCCCACGAAGCTTCGGGGTTGTATTTTGTTCCAAAAAAATCAACAAAAAGTTTCAGCTCATTTGGTGAACTTTCATTTCTGCACAAAAAATAACACCATGGTGGTTCTGCTGAAAACAGCGTCAGTCCGGGTTAGTTCCATGCAAATCATACCAAAACCATATAAATTTGTTGTAAACATGTCACGAATACTTCATAAATTATAGATACGTTGGAGACGTATCAGCATCCCCAAGCTTAATTCCTACTCGTCCTCGAGTAGGTAAATGATAAAAGAAATAATTTTTGAAGTGTGAATGCTAGCAAAGTGCATAAGTTTGATCAATGATAATTTCAATCACTTTTCCTAGCATCATAACAACAACTCTTTCTCATAAAACTTATCATGATAAAGTAGCGATTTAAAATGGAATTTTTGTTGTGGAATGCTACCTATCAGATTCATCATATACTCTTTTCTTTTGTAGCATGGAAATTTGGACTTGAATGATTCAAAGTAAGAGTCTATAATTTGACATGAGGACATCAATACTCAAGCATATCATCGAGAAACCATGTCTTTCAAAATATCAATGCTAAAATAAGTTATCCCTAGCCCATCATGCTCAATCATTGATCCATTCATGAAACACACTTGCATATTAACTACACACAATGCTCAAGTACGATCATAGTGCCCCTGGTTGGTGCTTTATAAGAGAAGATGGAGACTCAAATTAAAAATAAAAATTGCATAAAGTAAAAGAAAGGCCCTTCGCAGAGGGAAGTAGGGATTTGTAGAGGTGCCAGAGCTCAAAGCGAAAATTGAGAGATAAAAACATTTTGAAAGGCATACTTTTCCCACCAACGAAAATGACTTAGAGCTCCCAACACTTTCCATGCTAGATATATCATAGGCGGTTCCCAAACAGAAAATAAAGTTTATTCCTTTTTTCCACCATACTTTCACTTTCCATGGATAACCATATCCACGGGTGCCCTCCATACCAACACTTTCCATGGAATTTATTATTTGACAACATAAAGTAAATTCAATTTTCATTTCGGGACTGGGCATCCCTAATACCTTTGCCTTACTCCCGTGCAATGACTAGTGAATAAACACTCATCATGAGAATAACACATCTAGCATGGAAAATATTGGCCACCCCTCACTGCCTCGCGCGCGGTATGAGCACACAAAAGAGAAATTTATTTTGAAAATTAGAGATGGCACATACAAATTTCCTAAGAAGGGCAAAAGAATACCGCATATAGGTAGGTATAGTGGACTCATCTGGCAAAACTGGTTTAAAGGATTTTAGATGCACAAGTAGTGATCATACTTAGTGCAAAATGAAGGCTAGCAAAAGATTGAGAAGCAACCTACCAAGAAACGAATAATCTCATAAGCGAGCATTGAGCATAAATAACATCGAATAATGCACCATAAGTAGGATGTAATTTCATTGCACAACTATTGACTTTCATGCTTGCATAGGGAATCACAAACCTTAACACCAATATTCTTACTAAATCATAATTACTCACCAATATGACTCACATATCACTATCATCATATCACAAAACTATTGCAAGAATCAAGTTTATTTTGTCGAATGATCTTCATGAAAGTTTTTATCATATCCTTCTTGGATATCTATCACTTTGGAACTAATTTTCATGTGTTGCTTTTGATAAGCTCGAACAGATACAAGTGAAGATCATGAGCATAAAATTTCTTTCTCTCAAATTAATTTAAGTGAAGCAATAGAGAATTTCTTCAAAAATACTAAAGCACACTGCTACCTCTTGAGCACTGCGTTGGTTTTCCCATGAAGAGGAAAGGGTGATGCAGCAAAGTAGTGTAAGTATTTCCCTCAGTTTTTGAGAACCAAGGTATCAATCCAGTAGGAGACTACACGCAAGTCCCTCGTACCTACACAAACAAATAAGAACCTCGCAACCAACGCGATAAAGGGTTTGTCAATCCCTTCATGGTCACTTACGAGAGTGAGATCTGATAGAGATAATAATAATAAAATAAATATTTTTGGTATTTTTATGATATAAATTGAAAGTAAAGATTGCAAAATAAATGGTAATAGAAATAGCTTGTTGACGGGACATTAATATAAAGGAGAATAGACACGGGGGCCATAGGTTTCACTAGTGGCTTCTCTCAAGGTAGCATAAGTATTACGGTGGGTGAACAAATTACTGTCGAGCAATTGATAGAAAAGTGCATAATTATGAGAATATCTAGGCATGATCATGTATATATGCATCACGTCCGTGACAAGTAGACCGAAACAATTCTGCATCTACTACTATTACTCCACACATCGACCGCTATCCAGCATGCATCTAGAGTATTATGTTCATAAGAACAGAGTAACGCATTAGGCAAAATGACATGATGTAGAGGGATAAACTCAAGCAATATGATATAAACCCCATCTTTTTATCCTCGATGGCAACAATAAAATACGTGCCTTGCTGCCCCTGCTGTCACTGGGAAAGGACACCGCAAGATTGAACCCAAATCTCAGCACTTCTCCCATTGCAAGAAAGATCAATCCAGTAGGTCAAACCAAACTGATAATTCGAAGAGACTTGCAAAGATAACCAATCATACATAATAGATTTCAGAGAAGAATCAAATATTGTTCATAGATAAACTTGATCATAAACCCACAATTCATCGGATCTCGACAAACACAGTGCAAAAAGAGTTACATCAAATAGATCTCCAAGAAGATCAAGGAGAACATTGTATGGAGATCCAAAGAGAGAGAAGAAGCCATCTAGCTAATAACTATGGACCCGAAAGTCTGAGGTAAACTACTCACACATCATCGGAGAGGCTATGGTGTTGATGTAGAAGCCCTCCGTGATCGATTCCCCCTCCGGCGGAGCTCCGGAAAAGGCCCCAACATGGGATCTCTTTGGTACAGAAGGTTGCGGCGGTGGAAATAGGATTTCTTGGTGCTCCTGGTTGTTTTTGGCGTATATGAATATATATAGGAGGAAGAAGTAGGTCGGTAGAGCCATGAGGGGTCCACAAGGGTGGAGGGCGCGCCTAGGGGGGTAAGCGAACCTCCCTGCCTCGTGGCCTCCTCGTTGATTTCTTGACGTCCACTCCGAGTCCCCTAGATCACGTTTGTTCCAAAATAACTCTCCCGAAGGTTTTATTCCGTTTGATATTCCTTTTCTGTGAAACACTAAAATAGGCAAAAAAAAACAGTAATTTGCACTGGGCCTTGGGTTAGTAGGTTAGTCCCAAAAATAATATATAAGTGTATAAATAAGCCCATTAACATGGAAAACAGATAATATAATAGCATGGAACAATCAAAAATTATAGATACGTTGGAGACGTATCAAGCATCCCCAAGCTTAATTCCTGCTCGTCCTCGAGTAGGTAAATGATAAAAACAGAATTTTTGATGTGGAATGCTACCTAACATAATTCTCAATGTAATTTTCTTTATTGTGGCATGAGTGTTCAGATCCGAGAGATTCAAGACAAAAGTTTAATATTGACATAAAAATAATAATACTTCAAGCATACTAACTAAGCAATCATGTCTTCTCAAAATAACATGGCAATAAAAAGTTCATCCCTACAAAATCATATAGTTTGGTCATGCTCCATTTTTGTCACACAAGAATGCTCTCATCTTGCACAACCCCGATGACAAGCCAAGCAATTGTTTTATACTTCAGTAATCTCAAACTTTTTTCAACTTTCACGCAATACATGAGCGTAAGCCATGGATATAGCACTATGGGTGGAATAGAATAATCATAGGGGATTATGTGGAGAAGACAAGAAAGGAGAAAGTCTCACATCGACGAGGCTAATCAACGGGCTAGGGAGATGCCCATCAATTGATGTCAATGCAAGGAGTAGGGATTGCCATGCAACGGATACACTAGAGCTATAAATGTATGAAAGCTCAACAAAAGAAACTAAGTGGGTGTGCATCCAACTTGCTTGCTCACGAAGACCTAGGGCATTTGAGGAAGCCCATTGTAGGAATTTAAAAGCCAAGTTCTATAATGAAAATTCCCACTAGTATATGAAAGTGACAAAACAAGAGACTCTCTATCATAAAGATTATGGTGCTCCTTTGAAGCACAAGTGTGGAAAAAAAGATAGTAGCATTGCCCCTTTTTATTTCTTTTCTTTTTTTCTTTTTTTGGGCCTTTCCTTTTTTTGTACTTTCTCTTTTTTTATTTGGGAAAGTGCTCTATTAATGATGATCATCACACTTCTATTTATTTACAACTCAATGATTACAACTCGATACTAGAACAAAATATGACTCTATATGAATGCCTCTGGCGGTGTACTGGGAAGGGCAATGAATCAAGAGTGACATGTATGATAAATTATGCATGGTGTCTTTTCCACAAATACGATGTCAACTACGTGATCATGCAAAGCAATATGACAATGATGAAGCGTGTCATAAATGAAACGATGGAAAGTTGCACGGCAATATATCTCGAAATGGCTATGGAAATGCCATAATAGGTAGGTATGGTGGCTGTTTTGAGGAAGATATAAGGAGGTTTATGTGTGATAGAGCGTATCATATCACGGGGTTTGGATGCACCGGTGAAGTTTGCACCAACTCTCAAGGTGAGAAAGGGCAATGCACGATATCGAAGAGGCTGGCAATGATGGAAGGGTGAGAGTGCGTATAATCCATGGACTCAACATTAGTCATAAAGAAGTCACATACTTATTGCAAAAATCTACAAGTCATCAAAAACCAAGTATTAAGCGCATGCTCCTAGGGGGGTAGATTGGTAGGAAAAGACCATCGCTCGTCCCCGACCGCCACTCATAAGGAAGACAATCAAAGAACACCTCATGTTTCAAATTTGTTACACAACGGTTACCATACGTGCATGCTACGGGACTTGCAATCTTCAACACAAGTATTTCTCAAATTCACAATTACTCAACTAGCACATTCTAATATCACCACCTTTATATCTCAAAACAATTATCAAGTATCAAACTTCTCATAGTATTCAATGCACTTTCTATGATAGTTTTTATTATACCCATCTTGGATGCCTATCATATTAGGACTAGTTTCATAACCAAAGCAACTTACCATGCTGTTCTAATGGACTCTAAAAATGATATAAGTGAAGCATGATAGGTCAATAATTTCTATAAGATAAAACCACCACCGTGCTCTAAAAGATATAAGTGAAGCACTAGAGCAAAATTATCTAGCTCAAAAGATATAAGTGAAGCACATAGAGTATTCTAATAAATTCTAATTCATGTGTGTGTCTCCAAAAATGTGTGTACATCAAGGATCATTGTGGTAAACTAAAAATCAAATACTCAAATCATACAAGATGCTCCAAGCAAAACACATATCATGTGGTGAATAAAAATATAGC
Source organism: Triticum aestivum (assembly GCF_018294505.1). Taxonomy (NCBI): domain Eukaryota; kingdom Viridiplantae; phylum Streptophyta; class Magnoliopsida; order Poales; family Poaceae; genus Triticum; species Triticum aestivum. Next base: position 264,462,883 of record NC_057794.1, read on the forward strand.
CTCAAGCAAAGTTACCGATAGAAGAAGACGAAAGAGGGGATGCCTTCCGGGGCATCCCCAAGCATAGGCTTTTGGCTGTCCTTGAATTTTACCTTGGGGTGTCTTGGGCATCCCCAAGCTTAGGCTCTTTCCACTTCTTGTTCCATAATCCATCAAATCTTTACCCAAAACTTGAAAACTTCACAACACAAAACTTAAACAGAAAATCTCATGAGCTCCGTTAGTATAAGAAAACAAAACACCACTTAAGATACTGTAATGAAGTCATTCTTTATTTATTTTTGGTGTTAAAACTACTGTATTCCAACTTCTCTATGGTTCATAACCTCCGATACTATCCATATATTCATCAAAATAAGCAAACAACACGCGAAATACAGAATCTGTCAAAAACATAATAGTCTGTAGTAATCTGTAAGTTTCGAATACTTATGTAACCCCCAAAATTCTAAAATAAATTTATGGACGTGAGTAATTTATCTATTAATCATCTTCAAAAATAATCAACTTAATTTCACTCTCCAGTAAAAAATGGCAGCAAATCTCGTGAGCGCTAAAGTTTCTGTTTTTTACAGCAAGATCGCAAAGACTTTCCCCAAGTCTTCCCAAAGGTTCTACTAGGCACAAACACTAATTAAAAGCATAAAACCACATAGAAACAGAGGCTAGATGAATTATTTATTGAATAACAGCAATAAAAAATAATGGGTTGTCTCCCAACAAGCGTTTTTCTTTAAAGCCTTATAGCTAGGCATAAGATTTCAACGATGCTCACATGAAAGACAAGAATTGAAGCACAAAGAGAGCATCATAAAACACGTGAAAACACATCTAAGTATAACATACTTCCTATGCATAGGCATCTTATAGGCAAACAAATTATCATAGAAAGAAAAAACTAGCATATGCAAGGAAGCGGAAAGAAACAATAGCAATCTCAACATAACGAGAGGTAATTTAGTAACATGAAAATTTCTACAATCATATTTTCCTATCTCATAATAATTACATGTGGGATCATAAGCAAATTCAACAAAATAGCTATCACATAAGATATTTTCAACACTATCCACATGCATGCAAAGTTGGCACTCTTCCAAAATAGTGGGATTAACATTAACTAAAGTCATGACCTCTCCAAACCCACTTTTATAAAAAACTTCATAAGATTGAACATTCTCCAAATATGTGGGATCTAAAGTTGACACTCTTCCAAACTCACTTTCAATAATATTGCAAACACTATTATCAATCTCATATTCATCATGGGGCTTAAATAAATTTTCAAGACCAAAAGAAGAATCACCCCAATCATGATCATTGCAACAAATAGTAGTCATAGCAAAACTAGCATCCCAAGCTTGAGGTTTTGCATATCATTAACACAATTGATGTTAACAGAATTTATAATAATATCATTGCAATCATGCTTTTCATCTAAGGAACTATCAAGTATGGGTGCAATAGCAAAGATCTCATGTTTAACATAAGGAACTATAGCAAATTAATCTTCATAAATATTGGCATCATGGCCACAAGAATAGCAAGCATCATGTTCATCAAGGGATATTTCAATCAAATCATCAGAATCATAATTATCTATAGATTCATGAATATCATTATTTTCTTCTAAAGCAACGGTCATTCTTTCAATAAATTCTTTGACATAGGCATTATGAGCATAGTTTTCATAGCAATATTTAAGTATGTCAAAAAAATTAGATTCGAAGAGAGTAATATCATACTGTTAAATCAAAGAAGCAACTTCATAAGCACCCCTAAAAGCAACAAATTCTTCAATTTGTTCGATATCGTAGTAACTATAAACACCCTTTGCATAAGAAGATAAGATTTCATTGTCATTAAACTCACATAGGTATGGGAGGTGTTTTTTAGGGTTCTTAGATCAACAAGTAAAATCAAAAATTTCACAAAGATTCCAAGCATAACACAACAATCTGTTTATTTGATCCCATAAGAGTCTCCCTTTCCCCGGCAATGGCACCAGAAATCCTTCTTGCTACCTCTTGAGCATCGCGTTGGTTTTCCCTTGAAGAGGAAAGGGTGATGCAGCAAAGTAGCGTCAGTATTTCCCTCAGTTTTGGAGAACCAAGGTATCAATCCAGTAGGAGACTACACACACCTCATACCTACACAAACAAATAAGAACCTCGCAACCAACGCGATAAAGGGGTTGTCTATGACGCCCCCGATTTGACCGTACACTAATCATGCACGCAAATGTGTACGATCAAGATCAAGGACTCACGGGAAGATATCACAACACGACTCTACAAATAAAATAAGTCATACAAGCATCATATTAGAAGCCAGGGGCCTCGAGGGCTCGAATACAAGAGCTCGATCATAGACGAGTCAGCGGAAGCAACAATATCTGAGTACAGACATAAGTTAAACAAGTTTGCCTTAAGAAGGCTAGCACAAACTGGGATACAGATTGAAGGAGGCGCAGGCCTCCTGCCTGGGATCCTCCTAACTACTCCTGGTCATCGTCAGTGGGCAGCACGTAGTAGTAGGCACCTCCGGTGTAGTAGGAGTCATCGTCGAAGGTGGCGTCTGGCTCCTGGGCTCCAACATCTAGTTGCGACAACCAGGTAGAAGGGATAGGGGGAAAAGAGGGAGAAAGCAACCGTGAGTACTCATCCAAAGTACTCGCAAGCAAGGAGCTATACTACATATGTATGCATTGGTATCAACTGGAATAAGGCTATTATATGTGGACTGAACTGCAGAAAGCCGGGATAAGGGGGGATAGCTAGTCCTTTCGAAGACTACGCTTCTGGCAGCCTCCGTCTTGCAGCATGTAGAAGAGAGTAGACTGAAGTCCTCCAAGTAGCATCGCATAGCATAATCCTACCCGGCGATCCTCTCCTCGTCGCCCTGTTAGAGAGCGATCACCGGTTGTATCTGGCACTTGGAAGGGTGTGTTTTATTAAGTATCCGGTTCTAGTTGTCATAAGGTCAAGGTACAACTCCAAGTCGTCCTGTTACCGAAGATCACGGCTATTCGAATAGATTAACTTCCCTGCAGGGGTGCACCACATAACCCAACACGCTCGATCCCATTTGGCCGGACACACTTTTCTGGGTCATGCCCGGCCTCGGAAGATCAACACGTCGCAGACCCACCTAGACCAATAGAGAGGTCAGCACGCCGGTCTAAACCTAAGCGCCCAGGGGTCTGGGCCCATCGCCCTTAGCACACATGCATGTTGCGTGGGCGGCCGGAAGCAGACCTAGCCTAGTAGGCATTCCAGTCCAATCCAGCGCGCGCCGCTCCGTTGCTGACGTCACGAAGGCTTCGGCTGATACCACGACGTCGAGTGCCCATAACTGTCCCCGTGTAGATGGTTAGTGCGTATAGGCCAGTAGCCAGACTCAGATCAAATACCAAGATCTCGTTAAACGTGTTAAGTATTTGCGAACGCCGACCAGGGCCAGGCCCACCTCTCTCCTAGGTGGTCTCAACCTGCCCTGTCGCTCTGCCTCAAAGTAATAGTCGGGGGCCGTCGGGAACCCAGGCCCACCTCTACCGGGATGGAGCCACCTGCCCCTTCAGCCCCCAACTCTGAACAGTACCACAGGTAATGTAAGTGTGTAAAGTATATAGTATATGCCCGTGATCACCTCCCGAAGTGATCATGGCCCAGTAGTATAGCATGGCAGACGGACAAGAGTGTAGGGCCACTGATGGAACACTAGCATCCTATACTAAGCATTAGGATTGCAGGTAAAGGTAACAACAGTAGTAGCAAGGACAGGCTATGCATCAGAATAGGATTAACGGAAAGCAGAAACATGCTACACTACTCTAATGCAAGCAGTATAGAGAAGAGTAGGCGATATCTGGTGATCAAAGGGGGGGCTTGCCTGGTTGCTCTGGCAAGAGAGAGGGGTCGTCAACTTCGTAGTCGTACTGGGTAGCAGCGGCGTCGGTCTCGGTGTCTAGCGGAAGAAGAGGGGGGAAGAAACAATGAATATAATGCAAAAAGATGCATAACGATGCATAACAAGACAAGTAACGGTGCTAGGGGTGCCCTAAGGTGGTATTAGGTGATACCGGTGAAGGGGGATAACATCCGGGAAAGTATCCCTGGTGTTTCGCATTTTCGGACAAACGAACCGGAGGGGGAAAGTTGTGTGTTCGCTATGCTAGGGATGCGTGGCAGATAAACGGGCTGCGTATTCAAATTTGTCTCGTCATTCTGAGCAACTTTCATGTATAAAGTATTTTCATCCGAATTACGGATTAAAAGATATGATTTTCTAAAGATTTAAATCATTTTTTGATTTTAATTATTTATTTAAACCCAACATTATCCAGAACGGTGAATGATGACGCAAGCATGACATCAGAGTGATGTCAGCAGGTCAACTGGTCGGTTGACGAGTCAAATAGACAGGTGGGTCCAGTGGGACCCACATGTCATTGTCTGTTATCTAATTAACCAGGTTAATTAGTTTAGTTAATCAGATTAGTTATGTTAATTAATCAAAGTTAATTAGGTGAAACTAGTTAATTAGTCTAATCTAATTAGGATTAATTAAGTTAATTAATTAATTAATTAATTAATATTTTTATTTTTATTTAGTTTTAATTTTTTTTAATTAAATTTTTTTAATTCCATTTTTTATAAACGTTCTGGGCGCTGGGGCCCGCGTGTAAGTGGTCCAGGGCCTTGCGGGCACACGGGCGCGGGTGGGGGCGTGCGGCCCGTGCCCGAG